>NW_026555344.1:9715783-10115176 GCF_029017545.1 Prosopis cineraria
AAATGTTGTAATTTCTGACATGAAAACCAAGGGGTGACTGCATAACATAAGTGCTTTATGAAATGACAGAACCATCTAACTGATATGTTTTGCCATATCATTTTGAAAAATTGCTTGATAAAAAAGATAAATCATCCCAGTTAGTCTATAAACAAACTAGAGAACACTAATGGTTTCTGTGAACGGAAATCAACTTTCTAGGGAAATATGCATTCTCTCAAGCTGTCTTAAAAGTTGCAGCACTTAGAACTTCAGTGACTGACTATTGAAATTGACATGATAAGGAGCAATCGATAAACAAGGTATAATGATGCTATTATCAAGAGAATGCTGTGACCTCTAAGTTTCAATGTTGACATCTATATTTCACTTATTCTGCAAAAAACCACTACTTTAACAAAAGGAAAAAAAAAAAAAATTAAAGCTGCTGGGATACAACAAGCAAGCTCAAGATGAACTGGCATTGCAGGACATAGCAGGCGCTTCTATAAATAATCTATAACTAATTACAGGGATCTCACCATCCAGATCATCAAAACTCATTGCTTAAACTTAATGCTGATGTAGATTATGAAAGTTTAACATCCATAATTCATCATTAGTGAGCGCATGCATCGGGCAAACAAGAGCTAGAAAATGCACCTCTTGGTCTTAAATTGGGAAGAACAGCAGAAAATCCACCATAATATAGTGATCACAGTTAGTGAATGACATATATACATTAGCTAGAGACTATATGGTCTCTTCATTAGACACAAAAATACTTTAGAATCACATGGGACAATATTTGATGTTATGTTAGACCTGAAAGCTACCAGATTCAGGATACAGCTTTGCGACTGTTTTGAATTGGATGTCGTAAAACTAAGCATGGAAAATTAACTCTGTCATTTACGATGGCAGTGTGAAGCTGAATCATGTCATGTAAAAGGGTCAGCAATCCAAATCCTTTTGGTGACCAACGACTAGTTGATTTACCGAATGAAAAGATGTGGAAGCGAGACTTATAAGAATTATACTCGTCTATAGTAAAATTTTTCATTTTCCACATTGCAATCAATTGCAACTTTAATCATGTCTAATTCAATGTCCTCATTCTTCGTCCATAAGAAAGAGTTGTGTCAGGGTTACTCCCTCCCAACTTTAAAGTGCCGAAAATCACAATGAACATGAAGCCTTAAACAAATGATACAACAGCTCGATACTTTTGTTGGCCAAAAGAGAGAAAAGCACAATACTTTAAACAAATGCCAGGGAATCAAGATACCTGTATTAGGTGTAACCCAAGCACACCTTTTCTTGCCCTCCAAACTATCAGTTGAATCTGCCAGGACAGTATCAGGAACAGCCACATTATCTGCCCCAACCTTTTCACACCTCTCCGCCTTCGAACCAGAGTTCTTTTTCTTCAATGGCTCCCTTGTACGCCGCACCACCTTCCCACCTGACGACGCCCAACTGTGAGTTGAAGAATCCGTTGACGACGCATCAGATGAGCAGGAAGCGTTCATTGACAAACTGAGTACGCCTTGATGATGATCCTGCCGCTTCAAAATCGTCGGTACTGAAACGCATTGCGGATTTGAACGCGCAGTTGGCTTCTTCTCCTTAGCCTCCGGTTCTTGAATCGTCTGCTCTGGTTTCTTGACAGGTTTCGAAGCTGGTTTCCGTCCGTCGGTGGTCCGAGCTTTGTTGCCGGCGGGAACAAGCACCGGCCGGGACTCGGAGTCGGCAACATTCATGGATCGAACTCTGGGTGGGCCCGACATTGCGAGAAATTCTCTCTTTCAGAAGCTTCTTCCAGAAATTTCAAGTCAATGTTGAATATGAAATTCAAATTCCCGGCTGCACACAAAGAATTGGAAAAAAAATATATGGCCAAAGAGAAACTAAACTACTCTAAGCTCAAAATTTTCGCTTGACAAAGTAGACTACTGGGAATTCAATGCGAGGCTTCTATGACCCAAAACCCTAACGGAAAGAAGAGTTTGAACTTTCAAATGCATTACAGAAAACAAAACCTTTTTTTTTTTTTTAAATTTTGTGGCCGAAAAAGATATGAGCTTTAGATTGTGGGCGACGAAAATGGCGGCCTTGATAACAACTGAGAAAGAGTAAGAAAGTGAGTGAAGCGAAAATCTTTTGACAAATTTCAAAGGAATGTTCTGATGGTGAAGCTTGGTGGAGAAAGCAAAAGCATCGAATCAAAGGTGGACTGTGAAAGAGGGGAGAGAGAGATGCAGCGGAAGAGAGAAAGTAAAGGGAAGAGTTTACCATTTATAGCTCGCCACGTAGGAAACAGAGCTCTGACGAAAAGGACAAATTTGTCCGGCCCAAAAGTGAGGAAATGTTGTCGCCATTTTTTTCCCTTTTCTTTTTCGTTACAGTGAAACGGCAATATTTGTTGTCGTCGCCTGCCAGCTTCCACCTCGGCGGATAACGTTACAAAGCCCCCTTCAAAAAGAAAGGTTTAGCAATAACATTCTCTGAAGTTATCTTAACGTTACAATATTTGTTGTCGCCGCCTGCCAGCTTCCACCTTGGAAGGCTGTGAAATTATTCAAGCAGATGAAGATTAAACGGATGAAATTGGATGTGGTTGTCTATAATATTGCTATTAATTCGTGCCATAGGTCTTTCACTGGGGGTTGATTTTTCAATTAGGCTCTTTCGTGAAATGAAAGATTTAGGGTTTGAGCCTTCTCTTGTAACCTATAACACCGTCATTAAGCTTTTATGTGATAACTTCAGATATAAGCAAGCACTTGAGATGCTCGATACCATGCGTAAGAATGGATGTCAGCCAAATGCAATTTCATATCATTTCTTTTTCGCTTGCATGGAAAAGCCTAGGGATATACTCACATTGTTTTATAAAATGATTGGAAGTGGAATTCGGCCAAGTATGGACACCTATGTGATGCTTGTGAGGAAGTTTGGGAGGTGGGGATTTCTTCGACCAGTTTTTTTAGTGTGGGAGAAAATGGAAGAACTTGGATCCAGTCCTGATGCATCTGCTTACAATGCTTTGATAGATGCTCTTGTGGAAAAGGGATTATTAGACTTGGCTAGGAAATATGATGAAGAGATGTTAACAAAAGGACTTTCATCTAGGCCAAGGAAAGAATTGGAGACAACACTGGAGGTGACAGGAGAATCCCCTGGCGGATAGTTGTGATTTTTAATCCAATTATTTGCATGTGCAATGGTTGTATAGATAGACAGGCACAAGTCTCTCTTTTTCTCAAGTGGTATCATGGGGAAAAAGCAAGCTTAAGGATATGCAAGGTACTAATATGCTAGAATTTGAAAATAAATATCATACATGGAAGATGACTTCAAAGGAAGGTGAGAAATGTTCGCAAACCCATGGAAGAAAAAAAATCAGCAAATCAGTAACAAGCTTGTTCTCCATTGACTGTTGACCCTATATTGGGTGGATTCATAACTCGACGCTCGCTAAGTTGCTTTGCTGATGCTGGTTCCTGACATGCCTGAATGTGATTGGTTGATTTTCAATCTCTACAAGGCATATGTACAAAAAAAAAAAAAAAAAGCCTGATCCGCTGGGATAATCAGCCTGCTATTTATTTCCTCCAAAGGTAGTACTGAAATGCAGTGGAGACTCAGTTGAAGAATTATGTGAGCTTCAGGCGCCTGTGCTTGACTTTGATCATAAATCTCTGTACATAGTGACTTGCCACTACCACTACTGAGGTTTACACTTGTGAGGCTTCTATTGTCATGATGTTCTTGTTCATTCTGTGGTCAAGCTATAGAAACTATGCTATATATAGATTTGTTTAGTCGAGTTGACTAAATTCAACCAATTTCTGTACTTGTTGGGCTTTGAGTATGGTTTCAACATTTTCCTGGACATGCATCAGAGACTTGAGAATTATTTCAGTATGTTTGTTTGATTGTGGCTTCCGCTTTTGGCTTCCTGGTTTGGCCACAATCAAACTTATTTTTGAGGAGCCTGCATAATGGCTATCCAGATTGTTAAGAAGTTTCTTTCTGTTCTTTTTTAAGCGGATTTCATAGAACATGGCAATCATCAATCAATAACAATCATCAGTATATCTTTAAAATCTATTCCCCCTTAGCCATAAAGAGTAGTGGCTTCATTTTGGCTCCTGTCAGATTTCACTATTGATGCGAACATTGCCAGCTCTATGTGCAGTGCCGGCTCCATCCTGGAGTGCATGAGAGTTCCTTCCCTCTTCTAAAATGTGTTTATGGAACGAAAAACATTTTTGACATCTTTACATTATCACAATATATAATTGTTTTCATACATTTTTAAATGATCAAATACATGGGCAATGTTAATGCAATAATCTCATTTTAATTTCATTTTGGTCAAGTAATTTTTGCGTACCAAGTTTGAATGATTTTCTTAGCATCTTCATTTTGTTTTTCTTAAATCTTAATAAAAAAAAATGCTCATAGGGAATGACTGACAGGGAGTTGAAAATCTTAAAGAAGTGAATTTTTGAATTTAGAAGTTATAAATAGTTTAGATGTGGCTCTTAGTAAGGCCTCTTCAAAATTTACATGAAGTGTTTAAGGGAGATCTCTCTCATCTAATATGAATTATCTATCTTATCTCAAGATAATTTATCTTATAGAGGCTATGTAGCAGAGATTTCAAATGGGCAATAGATAACTTTAAAAGCATTACATTGATGGATAGAATGAGAATGTGTTTCGTGCGCGCGTGCGCAAAGCATTGGGAATTTTTTCTTTTTCACCATTCAGAAATTATATATTTTTTAGTTCATTCTTTTTCTTTACATCAAAAAAGTTTCTTCGAACTATTTTGTTTTATTTTTATAAAATATATTTCATGATTTATTTAGGCATAACAATGGAAGCATTTCTTTTTTTTTTTCCCTCGTACATCTGACAAAATATTTTTGAACTCTTTTGTTTTCTTGTAGAAATATCTTCATGTTTCGTTTAGGTCATGCATTGCAGTATTCCTTTCTCTTCATTGATAAACTATAGTTAGTTTTTAATCTTCCTTGTATCGCTCAGGCAAGTAAAATCTAGTTTTCATTAAAAACAAAAGTATTTTTACTAATAGCACATGCCAGCAAATCTATTGCCAAATTAGAGTCCCCCTTTTGGTTTATACCTAATCAACTAAGAGCACATACCAGCAACAAAGTCACCAATGCATGGTCACATCCCACATCACATTCACATCATAGTTGCTATCATCTAAAATTTCAAAAATAAAATGAAATAAAATGAAATTTTATCCTTTTAATCTGCTGCAAGGATATGGTCTGCAACCTTTCTTACTCTTGAAAGTAGGTTGAGAAGTGATCTACCACACGTATAGCTGGATCATCAGTAAAAGATTATTGCATAAGGTTGTAATAGGCACTGCATATTTTTTGTTTCTATTTATTTTCATGACTGATATGACTCAGATGGAGACTGTTTCATCAAACATACCAAAAAGGATGTAATCATGTCAAAGTGGAGGCAGTAGGAGAGTGACCTTCAATTAGCTAAGTTATGTTAATTTTACAATATATGCTAGTCGGGCCACTTGAAATATGCTCTCTTTTCTTCATGTTTAAGGAATCTGTTGATTTAAGGAAACGAAAGAATAATTCAAAGAAACCAAGCTGAACTTTTTCTTTGCTCTTATTGCAGGGCAGGTTTGGGTTTAGCCAATAAAAAAAAAAAATTGCTACTAATTATTCTTCTGTTAGTATTTCTAATGTAACAGACTGTAAAGTTTCTTTTATATTATATATCACATAAAAGGCACGTTTAACGTATGCCATAACCATGTGAAACTTTACGAATTTTCACTTCAAGATAACTTCAGAGAATGTTATTACTGAACCTTTCTGGTGATAAATTACTTTCATGTTTTTTTAAAGCTCTACCAACGCTTTCACTGGCTCTATGCTCCAATTAAAGCTTCATCTTCTTTACTCCCTCTTCATTAAATATATCATCAAAACCTCTATTTCCTGCAATAGTTCATCCTACAGTAAACTCATATAACATGTCTTCTCTAAGATACACAATTTCATATGACTCTAAATCCAACTTTGATGAGCTTAGATGGGTCATTCAAATCCGTAGAACCCTTGAAGAAGAACTTGAGGATGATGGCGAGCTACCTGTATCCATCTTCAATGTTCCCAAGCTTCTCATGGTTAGTGATCCAGATTCCTACGTCCCTCAGCAAGTTGCAATTGGCCCTTATCATTACTGGCGTCCAGAACTTTATGAAATGGAAAGGTACAAGCTTGCTGCTGCAAAAAGGTTCCAGAAACAACTGCAAAACCTGAGGTTAGAAAACCTCGTACAACAACTGAGAAGTTGGAGCAGAGGATTCGTGCTTGCTACCGCAAATTCTTAGATTTCAGTGGCGAAACATTGGTGTGGATGATGGCAGTTGATGCCTCATTCTTGCTCGAGTTCCTTCAGGTTTATGCCATCGAAGAAGGATCAAAAGTACCTCGGGTTTCCTCAAGGTTTATGTCTCATTTGGTAGATTATGCAGGGAAGAAATCGGCTCATAATGCAATTTTGAGAGACTTAGTAATGCCTGAGAATCAACTTCCCTTGTTTGTTTCGAGAGAGATGTTGGAGTTCAAGTTCACATCTTTAGAAGATGCAGATGACTTACTTTTTTTAATGGTTATAGGATTGTTCAAAGAGCTTTCTCCTTTCAAGCTGATGGATGATCATCCAAACGTCCAAGTCTCAGAATGTGCTCACTTGTTGGATTTCTTTTATGACATGATTGTGCCAAAATTGGAACAACAATCTGATATAGTCGAAGTTGACGAGGCTCATCAACTTGAAGAAGAGCAAGAAGAGAATGAAAATCCAACCTCAAATCCAAACCATGTTGAGAGATTCCTAGTGAGCTCTGGAAGTTGCTTTCAAAATAAACAAAGGGCCAGTACGTCTGATTAAGAAGGTACTACTATCTAGACCTGTTCATCATTAAGTTGCCTTGGACAATCATCTCCAACCTTCCTGGACTTAAAATTCTTAAAGTGCCTGTAGAATCCTTCTTCTTTTCCTTGATAGATAAAGAAGAAGAAGAAAAACCAGAAAATGGGGATTCAAGCTCGAATAGTCTTATTAATAGATCACCATTAGTAGAGGAAATTGCTATTCCATCAGTTTCAGAACACTTTGATTCAGGGGTTCGTTTCTTACCGACAAATAAAGGCATATCAAGCATTGCTTTTGACACAAAAACGCGCACATTTCACCTTCCCACCATTAATCTAGATGTCAACACTGAAGTTTTGTTGAAAAATTTAGTTGCATATGAAGTATCAGCAGCTTCAGGCCCGTTGGTTGTGACAAGATACACTGAACTGATGAATGGGATTATAGATTCTGGGGAGGAGGTGAAGATACTGAGAGAAAAAAGGGATTGTTCAGAACCATTTGAAGAGTGATGAAGAAGTAGCTAACATGTGGAACGGGATGAACAGGTCTCTAAGATTGACTAAGGTGATATTCTTGGACAAGGCCATTGAAGATGTGAACAAGTACTATAATGGAAGAATAAAGGTGAAAGCTTGGAAATTAATGAAGCTTTATGGGTTCAGTTCATGGCAGTGCTTGACATTCCTGGCTGCCATCTTGCTCTTGCTCTTGATGACCTTGCAAACTTTCTGCTCTGTTTATACTTGCAGTCGCATATTTCAGGTGGATACTACCGATGAATGATTGATTCATTTCAAATTAACTGAAATTTGTTCTCTCTCTCTCTCTCTCTCTCTCTCTCTCTCTCTCTCTAACTCTTGGTAATGTACCTGTGCTGTGGCTTCTGAAAGAGAAGCGCGTTTTGATTTGTGAATTTAAATCTCCACGATTGAGTTGTTGAGATTTTCAGTTGATGTTCGTATACTTAACTTCTCTCTTTTCTGGTAAGATGTTGTACTCACGTAATTGGCCTTGAATCTTCTTCTATATTAAAAAAGGGGATAATTACATAACATTCCCGAGTGAATAAATTAATTACTCACAAAATCTGTTCACTTGTAAATTTAACCTGTAAATAAATATAGAAGTTTGACTTATAAATAAACTAAAAAAATAATTAACTTTTTATTTAAGATCTAAATGTAATTCTTTACATACTCCCTCCGTTCAAAAATATAAGGCATTTTTTAAAGAGTTAAATGTTAAAAAATGTAAGACATTTTTAGTCTTTCAAGATGTAATCATTATCTTTTTTTTTTTAAAGTGCCCATATTAATAATGACTTTATATTTATTGTAGGGTATTTAATAAGAGTAAATATAGAAAGATAAAACTAGTTTAAAAGTAAATAACTGCTTTATTGAAAGGTGAGATTCTGTTAAAAATGCCTTATATTTTTGAACGGAGAGAGTATAAATTTATGCTGCTTCTTGTATAAAAAAAAAGAATACAAATTTCAATTTATGTTTGTTATCAACTGTAAAATGATTTTAAGTTGACAGGTTTTTTATAATAATCTTTTTAGAAAATTCAATATCTTTGGCTTCCCTCATGTTGAGGGGTTAGATTAATTTAAATTGAGCTCAGATGGAACTTTTTCAAAGAGAAGTTTTATTACCTCATATTCCTCAATCAAACTTGAAAGCTCTTATCAAAAAAATACAACTTCTTTATTAGTTGAATCAAATAATCAAGCTGTTTTTATAAGAAAAATTTTAAATGAATTGCATTCATAAGTTCAACATTGGCAAGCAGCTCATTTGGATTAAAGTCCTTGTAAAAGTATTTGCAAATTGCATTGTAACTAAATCCTCACACCAATCTAATTGGGGTTAGGTTTAGAGGTTTAAATCTCCTGCCAGGAGAGAGGTGCCGACACACCTAGATTTTATCAGGACATTGTCACAAAGCCCAATTACAAGTAATAGCGTCCAGAGGAGCTAAAGCCCAAAAGCTTCAGTATTTACATAAGCCCACATATATTATTGTACAGTGTTGTAATTTTACATTCTATTCTTATCTATATTGCCATATGGCATTGTAACATTTACTAGGGTTTTTAACCCAACTCTTATATAAAGCAATAATACATAACTGGTACTATGTGCTACTTTTCAGAATTTCAGGTTTTGTGATTTTCTTGTCTTGGTATTAGAGCATTTCTTGGCATTGCTGCTATGGCTAACTCTAGCTCTTAAAATAGTCTAAAAACTCCTACTGCCATTCAGAGTTCACTTATTTCTGCTTTAAATCTGCCTAAGGTTTCAGCTGGTTCTAATGGTCTCTCACAGTCTTGCTCTATGAGACTTGATCGGACCAACTATACTCTATAGTCTACCTATGTTCCTCTAACTATCAAGGGCTATAAACTTGAAGGTTTTATCACTAGTACCAGCCTCTGTCCATCTCAGTTTATTGTTGAGAATGGTGTCTTAAAACTCAATCTAGAATTTGAGGATTGGATTGTAGCTGACCAGCTCCTTTTCAGTTGGCTCCTCAACACTATGACTATTGATGTTTCTTCTAAATGACCAATGTTTCTACCTCTGCTGGTCTTTAGCATGCTGTAAAAGAAGTTACTGGAGCACAGAACAAAGCCAGAGTTCTTATGCTGCGTTCTGAGTTACAACACACTAGGAAAGGGTCTTCTTCTATGCAAGAATACCTCTCTAAAATGAAGGCTCTCTCTGAAAGTTTGTCTCTCGCTGGCAGTGCTGTACCTCAGTTTGATTTTTTTACTTCAAGTATTAGCAGGACTTGATGGAGAATACAATCCCATTATAGTACAACTTTCAAAACAAGATGATATTAGCTGGATTGAATTTCAGGCTAAGCTGCTTACCTATGAGTCTTGGTTAGAGCAACTCAATCAAATCTCTTAACTGAATGTTTCTTCTTAATTTGCAAACCTTGCTTTTTTTTGACTCTTCTTGTGGTTCTTGGCGTGGTTCTTGTGGAGGTAGACCTTCTTGTGGAAGAGGCAAATTTGGTCGTGGAAGTGATAGACCAGTATGTGCGTTATGTGAGAAAACTAGTCATCATGTCAAAAATTGTTATAAGAGGTTTAACCACTCCTTCAAACCTCCTACTAATGGCAGCAATAGCAAGAGTTCATTTGATGACATTCATGTTGGTCAAAACTCTGTTTTCTATGCTTCACCAGAAGTGGTTAATGATGCCTCTTGGTACCTTGACAGTGAAGCCACCACACATGTCACCAATGACGCTTCCAGACTTGACAGTCCTATGAAGAATGATGGTAAGATAACATTATTTATTGCCAATGGACAAAATATGAAAGTTGAATAAATAGGTACTTCTAGAATTCAAAATGTGCCTAGAAATTCTGTTGTCCTTAAAGATATTCTGTATACTTCTACTACAAAAAAAATCTTCTAAGCATTCCTAAACTTACTGATGATAATGATGCTACCATTTCTCTTAACTCTAAGACTGCTCTTGTAAGGAAATAGAGAACAAGGGAACCTCTTCTTCAAGGAATGAGAAGTAGTGGAGGACTTTATAAAGTTGATGCAAAGAAGATTAAAAGACTTAAAGACAATTTTGGAGACCCACAGTTACTTCTCTCAGCTGAACAAGTTGACAACAATAGTAAAATTAATGACAAGTCTAAAAGACTATGGTATTGTAGACTAGGTCATCCTAGTGACTGAATTTTGAAGAAAGTGATTAGTGATTGTAATATCAAACTCAATGATGATGATCAGCCCTTGTTTTATGAATCTTGTAAGTTTGAAAAGTCTCACTCACTACCTTATAAAATTTCTATATCTCATGCATATAATCCCCTTGATCTTATTTATACAGACTTATGGGGACCCTCTCCAATTTAGTCCTTAAATGGTTACAAGTATTGCATATTGTTCTTGGATGATTTCAATCAATATAGCTGGATTTTTCCTTTAAAAACTAAAGATGGAGCCTTACCCATGTTTGTCAAGTTTAAACAATTTGTGAAAAACCAATTTGATAGAAAAATTAAGGCTATTCAAAGTGATTGGGGAGGAGAATATAGAAGTTTTACTAAGTTGGTACAAGATTCTGGCATTCATTTTAGACATTCTTATCCTTACACTTCTTTATAAAATGGTAGGGCAGAAAGGAAACATAGACATATAGTAGAAGTTGGTCTAACCCTTCTAGCTCAAGATCACATGCCTTTATTTTATTGGTGGGAGCTTTTCATACAGCTATTGAGCTCATTAACAAGTTCCCTACTCCTGTTCTTGATGATAGTTCACCTTATCAGTGATAGTTTATTAAGTATCCAGACTATAAGAGTTTCAAGGTTTTCGATTTTGCATATTACCCCTGTCTTAGAGCTTATAACCAACACAAAATCAAGTTTCAAACCATGAGATGTGTTTTTCTAGGCTACAGTAATCATCATGAAGGCTATAAGTGCCTAAATCCTACTGGGAGAGTATATATATCAAGAAATGTGGAGTTCAATGAATCTAGCTTCCTTTTTGCAGATGGATTCTTGAATAAAAGCAAAGTACCTGAAGTTGAAATTCACCCATAGTGTTCTTTAAGTCTTCCTTGAAGCTGTTGTCCTCTAAACATCATAAATCTTATCAGCATATGGTACCAAACATAATAGATGATGCTGTATCACCTTCTTCTTCCCATGTTTCAATTAATAATTAGTTTATTTCTAACTGTCTTAGTTCTAATATCGGAATTGAAGAACTTGCTAAACGTGATTCTACCTTGTTTAGTACTTTACCTGATTCTTCAAATGTTAACATGATTTCTGATTCCTTATCTAGTGATAGAGGGCAGCTTACTCAATCTATTCCTAACACAAAAACATATTAGATATAGGATACTCAGTCCAAACATCATATGATAACATGTAGCAAATCTGGTTTTTTCAAGCCTAAGTAACCATATGTTGATATGGCCATCACAAATGAATGCACAAAAGTTACAGAACCAAGTAATGTTCAAGATGCAATCAAGTCAGATTTATGGAGGAAATCTATGATTGAAGAGTTTAATGAACTAGTTAAAAACAAAAATTAGGTGCTTATACCAACTACTGGGAGAGAAAGACTTGTGGATTGCAAGTGGATTTTCAAGAGTAAATATGGTCCTAATGGCAAATTTTTAAAGCCCAAAGCAAGACTAGTGGCTAAGGGGTTTTAGGTATTGACTATGATGAGACTTTTAGTCCAGTTCTTAAGCCATCTACTCTAAAATTTATTTTCACTATTGCTGTTAGTCTTAATTGGCAAATAAGATAGTTGGACATCAACAATGCTTTCTTAAATGGCTTTCTTACAGAAAGGGTTCTTATGAAACAACCAGAAGGCTTTATAGATAAGAGGTATCCTAAACATGTGTGCCTTTTAAATAAAGCCATTTATGGTCTAAAACAGGCACCTAGGGCCTGGTTTGATAGACTGAAAAATATATTGTTGAGTTGAAATTTCACTCATTCCAAATGTGACAGCACTTTGTTCTTCCTAAAACTTAAGGAAAGTGTGATGTCTTGTCTAATATATGTGGATGACATTATCATCACTAGAAATAACTCTCGTATACTTGATGTGTTTGTTAGAGAGTTGAATGCCTTATTTCCTCTTAAGGACCTAGGCAATCTACATCATTTTCTTAGTGTTAAGGCATATCGAGATTCTATAGGTTTATACCTCAAACAAGAGAAATATATATTTGAACTTCTAAGGAAGTGCGGTATGGAGAATTTTTCACTTGTTCCTACACCTATGGTTGTTAATAATAATATATCTATTTATGATGGAATTCCTCTCCAAAATCCTACAATTTATAGAAGTGTCATCGGTGCCTTACAGTATTTGGTAAATATAAGACCAGATAGTATTTTCTCAGTCAATAAGCTTAGTCAATTCCTTCAAAGACCAACAGATAAACACTGGAAAGCAATCAAGTGGCTACCTCGATATTTGAAGGGATCCTCAAATCTTAGTTTGCATATTAAACCCAGTACTTACCTGAATCTTCATGGCTATTTTGATGCTGACTGGGCCATTTATATTGATGATCGAAAGTCTATCAGAGGGTACTGCGTTTTCTTTGGCACTTTTTGATCACCTGGTTTGGGAAGAAATAAAGAATTATATCTTGATCTAGCACAGAATCTGAATACAGGTCTCTCACTGACCTTACGACCGAGCTCATATGGTTACAATCACTAATTTTTGAGATTGGCTTGAAACTTAACTAGATCCTTATAGCTTGGTGCGATAATCAAAGAGCTGCTACTTTGGCATCAAATCCGATCTATCATGCTAGAACTAAGCATATAGAATTGGATGTGTACTTTCTTCAGGACAGAGTAATTGATCAATGCTTACTTGTTCAATATGTTCCATCAGCTGATAACATTGTCGACATCTTCATAAAAGCAATGACGCACTCTCGATTCTTGGCTCTCAGAAACAAACTACGCCTTTCGATTTCTCCAGGCTCTAGTTTGAGGGGCCATGTCAAGACATTGTCACAAAGACCACTTACAAGTAACAGCGTCTAGAAGAGCCAAAGCCCAAAAGCTTCAGTATTTACATAAGCCTACATATGTTATTATACAGTGTTGTAATTTTACATTCTATTCTTATTTATATTGCCAGATGGTATTGTAACATTCATTAGGGTTTTTAACCCTACTCTTATATAAAGTAATAATACATCACTGGCACTGTGCTCTACTTTTTAGAATTTTAGGTCTTGTCATTTTCTTATCTAAATTTACATCCCTACGAGATATGCGTTAGTTTTCTATAAAACTAATCTTTGTTAACGGGTTGGTTAGGTAACGTAACACTAGATTCACATAAACAAGCAAGAAAAGTTCATGATCCACATTATCCATCTCTTTTCCACTTATTGAAATTACAATAAGCACTTCAATTTAACTCTTACTAACGAAACCAGCATAACAAGGTACCTTTTTTTTACAGCTCAATGGCGGTCACTTATTTACTCTCAAATCTTAAAACCTTTCTCACCTCTACTCACAAACCCACCTTTAATTCCTTCCATTAACTCCACCCAACTTCCATTCTTGAGCTCATCAAACCATCAACCCCATAATTCCAGCATCAGACGAAGCATTCACATAAATGCTAAGAAGAAGAACACATGGTTTAACCCTTTTAATGATAGGGAAAACTCGACCATGGAGTATGGCTCCTTGTTTTTAGATGGGAAGCAGGAAGAGGATCCGAGGCCACCCGATAACCCGAATAATCCATACGGGTTATTGAAATTTCCCTCTGGGTATTATGTGGAAATTGCATCTCTGGCTTTGAAAGTGAGAGGAGATGTGAGGAGGTGCTGCTGTGTGATCTTTGGCGGTGTTTATGAAAATCTGTTGTTCTTTCCAGCTATTCAGTTGCTTAAGGATAGATATCCTGGTGTTCAGATTGATGTTTTGGCGTCTGAGAGAGGGAAGCAGACTTTTGAGCTGAACAAGAATGTGAGGTGGGCAAATGTCTATGATCCTGATGATTATTTTCCAGAGCCTGCAGAGTACACTGATATGGTTGGACTTCTCAAGGTTCGCATATTTCTAAGTCTTACTGTTAATATACTAAAGATTTTGATTATCATCAAATGTTGATCTCTACAGAGATTGGGATAGCTAAAAGGGTGTTTGTCTCAAAGTACATGTTGACATTGAAGCCAACTTGTTTGTGATCTGAAAAATAAATTCCATTAATGCAATTTGAGTACAGAATTTCCTTTCTGCTAAGTCTGATGAGCTTTAGTTATACTGGACCAGAATTGTGCTATGAAACTCATCATTTTCAGTTACAAGCACTCCAAAAAAGCTTACATACATTATGAATTAAAGCAATGTGAAAAGGAAAGAGTTTAGTTCCAAATATCATGCACAAAAGACATTCGCATGTTATACAAAAAGTATTTTCTATAAATAAAATGGGAAATGTACTTAGAAAGAAAAAGGGATTCGTGCATTTTCTATTTCCTGTTAGAAAATCCTATAGAAAATCCATTCTGAGTCATGCCCAAAGACTCTATCCTTAATAGCAATATGGCATAGTCATTGGAGTTTTTTAGGATTAAGCGAAACCCTCTTACAAAATTAATAGGGTAATAGAATAGCAAAAAATACAAAATAACTTAGGAAACGCACTAGGAGGGGAGGAGATAAGAGAGTTTGAAAGCTTGGATGGTGCACTAGAACCCAAAACAATCGCTGCCTTTGGCAGAAATCTCATACACTTTGGGCAATAAAACACTAATTAATGACACTTTAATACAAATTAAAAACCATTTTAGATAATGAGATTTAATATAAAATAAATAGTCATAAATAATAATTAATATTATTAATAAAATATGATTCCTTTTAAAATACCATTAAATAATTAAAATATCCAACATCTATTTTCTAAAAAATACTTTTCTACTTACCAAACATTACATAAGCCTTGCAATCATAGAAAAAGTAAGTATTATTCATATTGGCTAAAAGTATTCTTAAGATATTTTTAGATAGACTTTCATATATTTGGAGGGTTTCTTAATAGTAATGCATTGTTCTGTTGTGCCTACAGAATTGTTACTATGACATGGTCTTATCCACCAAATTGGCAGGCCTAGGCCATGCTGTATTTTTGTTTATGGCAACAGCTCGAGGTAGAGTTAGCTATGTGTACCCAAATGTGAATGCTGCAGGAGCAAGATTACTTTTATTTGAAACATTTAAGCCAGATAAACTAAATCTCTCAGAGGGAGGATATAATATATGGGTATGTGGTAAAGCACTAAGATTTTAGCGTTTTGTTCTGTTTTTATGCCTTCAACTTGCCTTGCAGTAATAATATTGCTTTAACTAAGAAAAAATTGTGAGGCAGTTTATAATTGGTAATTTTCTTTCAATGAGTTTGCTAGTGTCGGTATCATCAGATGGTTGACTGGTTAGGAAGACCATTTCGAAATGTCTCGAGGCAACCTGTGCCACTGCTTAGAGTATCAATTTCAAGGAAGCTAAAGGATTATGTAGAAGAAAAGTACAAGAAAGCAGGAGCAGAAAAGGGGAAATATATTGTAATTCATGGGATACAATCAGATTCAAAGGCTTCAATGAGAGTTACGATCAAATATATTGTAATTCATAGGATACAATCAGATTCAAAGTTATGATCCCATCACCATCACCATCACCATCACCATCTTTCTTTACTTTGTACCACAAAGTCCCACATTTCAGACACTTGTGTAGCCTTTCATACTCATTTCTATACAATATACAGTCATTAAGATAAGCATATATCTTTTCATAATCTATACTTATTGGACACAAGATTTTCGTTGCCTCATACATTCGTTTTGAAAGCAAATTATGGGTTGAAAACATTTGACTCAAAAATTCAAGCAACTCCGTGAAACTCAATTTGTCCACCCACTTCTATAGTTTAAGTTAACCAATCCCAAGAAAATTGTCAATAGTGTAAACTTAGTACACCCTACATATAACGGCTTTTTTACATTAGTACACAAGTTGTCATATACATGTAATTGTGCAAATGATGCCATATTAACATTATGAATTATATCTTATATTCCATCATCCAAGTCATTCACAACTTGCTCATTATGGGACATAAAAGTTGTTCTTGCTTTCCCATACCATATCCTTTTTGTATATCTCAAATTTATCCCATCACAAATTAAGTGTTCTTTTATTTCATCAATACCCAATACACTCTTATTTAAATAGTTGACATAAGGACAACAATGCTTCCCATTTTTACTAGGAGCATTTTTTCTACAAAATCCAAGAAATTTATCCACATCATTCTCATATTCCTCACTCGTTCTCCGAGCATTCATCCAACTACGATCCATTCTACTTTTACCTAAAGTTAGAAAGTATCAAACTTAAGCATATCCGATACTGAAGTGAAACATTAAGATAGATTTGTTATAGATAAATGAAAGAGAAAGTAATTAAACATTAACTATGTAAATACATGATGATGAATTGAAATACAAATTTTAATATGGCTACCTGCAAAATAGACTCATCATCTCGGATGATATATGAGTTAATTGAAGCTGGAAGTGTGGAATGAAATTATAGCTAAACACATCTATTTATAATTGGTATGGTATAAACGTTTGAGGGAAATTTAAATTTAAATTGCTAATAAAATTTAAATTTAAATTTAGATAAGACTTAAATTTAAATTTAAATTTAAATTCCCAATTTAAGTTTAAATTTTAAACTTCAAAATTCAAATAGAATCAAGCTTTGAAATACAAATCAGTATATCTTCAAACATTTGAATTATATTTAGCATAAATAATCATTATTAAATTCATAATTTAAAATTTCATAAATTTTAACTATTTATAATGTTTTTTTGAACTCATGATTTATATTCTAATTAATTTCTTTTTGTATTTTTGTTGACGCTAATTAATTGTTGTTATTAATACTTTTAATCATTTGAAACTTTAAACTTCATCCGTACCAATTTAATTGGAACCAAATAGTTTTTTTTTTATATAAGATATCAAGCACTTATATTTTTTCCCTTAATTATAAATAATGTGTACTACTCTTCTTCTTCTTCTTCTTCTTTTTTTTACCAAAAGGCACAACTCATTTTCAAAACCAATTTGTCTAAAAGATAAATTAACAAATATTTTATTATAGTAAATCTATTCACCAAGAGTTGAATCTCCAGTATTTTTTTTAATTATATTTTCCACATATTTGCAATCAAAACAGATAGACTTAGTAAAGCCTATAATTGTTTTCTAAATATTTAGATAGATAGATATTAATATGAATTCAAATAAATATATATCTGTACTTTATTATACGATGAATTTTTTTAAAAATCATGAAAATAGATCTAAATATTTAAATATAGATTCTTTTTTCTAAAATTTTTAAATAGAAATATTTTAATTTGAATTTAAATATATGTATATATATATATATATATAAATACTCAATTATATGAAGCTTAATTTTAGGAATATTTTTAAGATAGATTGAAATTTTTGGAACTCATCCAAGATAGATTAAAATTTTTAAGCAGAGATTTTTCCCCCCAACTTTTAAATAAATATATATTAATTTGAATTCAAATAGATAGACATTTTCATATTTGATTACTCCTTTTTAAATGATTAGATTTGAATTTTAAATAGGAAAAAATAATTTTTATATACATCTAAAAATTAATAATTCATCTTGCATCTAACTCCAAACTTAAATAATATATTTTATATACATTAAAAAGTAATAAAAATTTCAAACCTAACCTCCAAATTTAATTCCAAAGCACAGAATTACAAGAAAGACATCCCGAAGCTCAAAACTGCATCAAACCTAAAAATAAACACATGGCATTTTTTTATAGCTTTTAACCCTACTTTTATATATATAATGATAGGCAACTAGTAGTGAACCAAAACCGTCAGATATATGATTATAAAAATTATGAAGCATGTAAAGGAAAGTGAAGAAAGAATAAAAGAAATTAAAATCACTGAATAGTGTGATCAATTCATTATGCTATGAAGAATATTAGAATTTGACGTATATAGTGTATAATTGTATATCAGAATGGTCTTGACTCACACAATATACACATTGCACGTACACTTGCTCAGCTATATATATATATATATATATATACACCAACAAAGAATAATGAACACAATGAAATCAATCAAATTATACTACCACGTCCAAGTCATTACATTACATAGCCGAACTACTAATATCCACCTGGTCCAGGACGGCTTCCAAGTCCAACTCATGCAACCTTTCTGGTTCTACAGATTGGGGTTTTATCTGGAGCTTGAACTTGGCGTGGGACACATAGATCCCAAGGTACACGAAGCTTAGTAATGCCAACACCAGATAATACTTGTCCAGGCGACTATCATTTATTTTACCCTTGATCCAGCTGCGAAAGATGATCGATGTAAATAGAATGCTGGCCAATTTTGCGATCCCCAACACCATTCCAATGAACGGATCCACAAATTTTTTTATTGACTCAGAGTGCACCCGATCACAACTCCGCCTATGTTTATAGTCGGTCCCAAGCCTGGGTAAAGGAGGAGGGTTGTGTTAGGCCATCAACAGCCAATGTAAAACTTTGTTGAATCTATCATGAACATGGACAATAGACGTTATAATGTTAATGCTAGGTCGTTGTCCGTAAGTAACGCGCTGCATGGCTCGAGTATAGTGATAAGTGAGTTAGAGCCGCTGCATCGGCGCCCGGATGTAGTGTTAAATGAGCAAGGGCTACTGCGTCATTCTGGACGCACGCGGCTAAAGAAGTTAGTCCATAAGAGCAAAATTAGATTTGGTACTTGAAATGTTGGGACATTAAATTGTAAATCTGTAGAGGTTGTAGGGGTTATGATTCAAAGGAAAATCAATATCCTTTGCCTGCAAGAAACAAAATGGCGTGGAGAAGAAGCTAAGGATATTCAAGGTTTCAAACTTTGGTATACAGGGAAAGTAAGTGCTCGCAATGGAGTAGGCATCATTATAGATAAGGAGTGGAAGAAGAACGTTGTAGAAGTTAGCAGAATTGGAGACAGAATTATTTCCTTAAAAATGATAATTGGACGTGAGACTGTTAATATTGTTAGCGCTTATGCGCCGCAAGTCGGGACAGAAGCCAGTCTTAAGGAATTATTTTAGGAAGATCTGGAGGGGTTGATTCGACACATACCACAGAATGAAAAGATTTTTATTGGAGGAGACTTTAATGGGCATGTCGGGAGGGAAACTGGTCAGTATGTGAGGGTGCCTAGTGGTTTTGGTTTTGGAGAGCTAAACAATGAAGGACAAACTCTTCTTGATTTCTCATTGGCGTATGATTTTAAGATTGCCAACACTTGTTTCAAGAAGAGAGATGAGCATCTCATCACTTACAAAAGTGGAGCCTCAAGGTCACAGATTGATTTTCTTTTGGTTAGGAATACAGATAGAAGACTTTGTAAAAATTGTAAGGTGATCCCCGGAGATGCTGTAACGACACAACATAGGGTCCTAGTCCTTGATGTGTGTATTATGAGTAAAATCCAAAAACGTCGACAAGTAGTAACACCAAGGATTAGGTGGTGGCAATTAAAAGGTGAGAAGCAAGATATTTTCAAGCGAAATCTTTTGGATAAAGGAATTTGGGAATCTCAGGGAAGTGCTAATATCATATGGGAGGATATGGCTAAAAAGATCCGGGAGGTTGCAAAAGTAGTTTTGGGAGAATCGAAAGGTTTTGGTCCGAGAGATAAGGAATCTTGGTGGTGGAATAATAGTGTACAGGACAAAATCAAGTATAAGAAGAACTGTTTTAAAGCCATACATTTGTGTAACAATGAGGAAAATTGGGAGAGGTACCGTATGGCTAAGAAAGAAACTAAGAGAGCTGTGGGTGAAGCTCGTTCTAAAGCTTTTGAAGAATTTTATAAGAACCTTGAGACGAAGGAAGGAGAGTAAAATATTTATAAGATTGCCAAGAGTAGGGAAAGAAAATCAAGAGATCTAGAACAGGTAAGGTGTATTAAGGATGAAGAGGGAAGAATTTTAGTTACAGATGATGAAATTAAAAATAGATGGAAAACTTACTTTTCTAAACTCTTCAATGATGGAGAGGATTCATCTAGTAACTTGGAGGATTTAGTAACTGGTGAAGGAGAACAAAATTTGTCATTCTATCGAATAATACGTGATAAGGAGGTAAAGGAAGCTCTTAAGAAAATGGCAAATGGTAGAGCCAACGGACCTGATTGTATATCTATCGAAGTGTAACAGTCACACCCCCCCGAGCCCACTGCTGCGAGTGGTGGACTGGGCCGTGCCACCTCACGGCAACCACCAGCCGGCTTTCCCCATGGTAGTTCATGGGTTATTCCCCGCACCCACTGCGCTAAGGGAGCCTTCCCAGGTTCGATCCTCCAACCTCTCCTACATAGCGAAGTTGAGGCTGAACCTGGTACCATTGAGTCAGTTTTATGTAACAGTCACACCCCCCCGAGCCCACTGCTGCGAGTGGTGGACTGGGCCGTGCCACCTCACGGCAACCACCAGCCGGCTTTCCCCATGGTAGTTCATGGGTTATTCCCCGCACCCACTGCGCTAAGGGAGCCTTCCCAGGTTCGATCCTCCAACCTCTCCTACATAGCGAAGTTGAGGCTGAACCTGGTACCATTGAGTCAACTGACTCAATGGTACCAGGTTCAGCCTCAACTTCGCTATGTAGGAGAGGTTGGAGGATCGAACCTGGGAAGGCTCCCTTAGCGCAGTGGGTGCGGGGAATAACCCATGAACTACCATGGGGAAAGCCGGCTGACTCAATGGTACCAGGTTCAGCCTCAACTTCGCTATGTAGGAGAGGTTGGAGGATCGAACCTGGGAAGGCTCCCTTAGCGCAGTGGGTGCGGGGAATAACCCATGAACTACCATGGGGAAAGCCGGCTGGTGGTTGCCGTGAGGTGGCACGGCCCAGTCCACCACTCGCAGCAGTGGGCTCGGGGGGGTGTGACTGTTACATAAAACTGACTCAATGGTACCAGGTTCAGCCTCAACTTCGCTATGTAGGAGAGGTTGGAGGATCGAACCTGGGAAGGCTCCCTTAGCGCAGTGGGTGCGGGGAATAACCCATGAACTACCATGGGGAAAGCCGGCTGGTGGTTGCCGTGAGGTGGCACGGCCCAGTCCACCACTCGCAGCAGTGGGCTCGGGGGGGTGTGACTGTTACACGAAGCGTGGAAATGTTTAGGTGAAAAAGGGGTGAGATGGTTAACTAAGTTATTTAATGTGATTTTACGGTCCAAGAAAATGCCTGATGAGTGGAGGAGAAGTACATTAATTCCTATTTATAAAAATAAAGGAGATATTCAGAATTGTACTAACTATAGAGAGATTAAACTCATGAGCCACACAATGAAATTGTGGGAGAAAGTAATTGAGCACAGGTTGAGATTGGAGACAAGTATTTCTGAGAATCAATTTAGTTTTATGCCAGGTAGATCAACTACAGAGGCGATTTATCTACTAAGGGGATTAATGAAAAAGTATCGTTGTAAAGATAAAGATCTACACATAGTTTTTATTGATTTGGAAAAAGTTTATGACCGTATACCAAGAGAAGTGCTTTGGAAAGCGTTGGAAAAAAAGGGAGTACGGATTGCTTATATTAAAGCCATACAAGATATGTATGAGGGGGTAAAAAACTAGTATAAGAATGCCTAGTGGTCAAACAAAGGATTTTCCTATAAAGATTGGACTACATCAGGGATCAACTCTGAGTCCTTATTTGTTCAACTTGATTTTAAATGTTTTGACGGAACATATTCAAGAAGAAATCCCGAAATGTATGCTCTTTGCGGATGATATAGTTCTTATAGCAGAGACAAGAGAAGAGGTTAATTGCAAACTTGAGTTATGGAGGAGGACATTGGAGTCGAAAGGTTTTCGTCTAAGTAGAAGTAAGACGGAATATTTATATTGTAAATTTGGTAAAGGACTATTCGACAATAATTTGGAAGTGAAATTGGGAGATCAAATTATACCTCAAGTAGAAAAGTTTAGATATTTGGGAGCCATTATTCAAAATGATGGCAAAATTAGTGGAGATATTTCACATAGAATTCAAGTTGGGTGGTTTAATTGGAAAAAAGCTAAAGGAGTTATTTGTGACCGTAAGGTGCCTAATAAACTTAAAGGAAAGTTTTATCGCACTGCTATCAGACCGGCAATGTTATATAGTAGTGAATGCTGGGCTCTAACGGGACAGCAAGAGCATAAAGTTAGAGTAGCAGAGATGAGAATGTTACGATGGATGTGCGGACATACACGTAAAGATAAAATTCGAAATGAGCACATACGCGAAAAAGTGAGGGTAGCACCTATTGAGGAAAAAATGGTAGAAAATCGGTTGAGATGGTTTGGGCATGTACAACGAAGACCAAGGGAGGCACCAGTGAGAAGAGTGGAACATATAACTTTGAGTCCGATTAAGAGAGGTAGAGGAAGGCCTAAGAGAACACTCTTGGAAGTTGTTGAACGCGATCTCTTAATTAATAATATTCCTAAAAGCTTGATAAACGATAGAGCACAATGGCGTCTTGCAATCCATGTAGCCGACCCCACCTAATGGGATAAAGGCTTGTTGTTGTTGTAGAGTGCACTCGATCACGCGAGAAAGTCTGCAGTCCGCATTCTACAAATCCGTTCATTAGCCCTAGCAACAAAAACTGAGGAATCAAAACCATGATGCTCAAGGAAATTATGTCCTTATCTGGATGACGTAGAGACTTAACCAGAGAAAGCCTTTGACGTTCTACTTGCCAAGCCACAATATAGCAAACTCCTGAAAACAACATCCCAAAAGCCATATTCCAAATTGGTTTCACCTTTTCTTTTGTTCCTGGCGATTCGATTATCTTTGTAACCCCAGAAGCAACCAGATATTGGAGTGCAGGGAAAACCATGATAGGAACATCAAATTTACTAACATAAGAATACAAGTTGGTTGTTTGCAGAACAAAGTAAGTGTTGCTAGAAGCAGAAACAAAATTGTATGCTAAGAAGGTGAAGACCTCCAAGGGTATAATGGGATAAAGGCTCTTCACGTCCCTCACTTGCTCAGCCGTACAATCCTCCTTTTCATTTCTCTCTTCGCTTCCACCATCATCGGAATTGTTCTTAATAGCTGCCTTGTCCAAGAACGACAAAAATGATGGATGACGTGGCAACAAGTGAACCTCATCTCCATTGTCAGCTGTCGGATAAAAGAGATCATCTAATGTATCATCTGAACCTTCATTGTTATAGCCATGTTTTGAAGATGGGTATGACAATCTGCGCTTCTTAATAGCTTCCTTAAAGACCCTATAAATGATTGTGACAGGGCTTCCAGAGGGTTTTTCTTCAGGATAATAGCAGAAAATGCCAAGAAAAAATAATAAATACGTAGCTCCCATAACAACAGACGAAACTATGAAAGTTTCACGCCAAGAATCAAATAAGAACTGGCATAAGAAAGCCATAGCGGAGCCCATAATTGAAGCCATATACCACCAAAGATTGGTAGTTCCGCTGCCGTTGTTACCTGATTCTGGTCTTTCTTTTTCTTTCGATGATTCGGATTCCTCGTCTTCTCCTTCGGTATTCAAGGTACATTTTTTCTTCGCTTCCCTCAGTTGATAATCAAAAAAATCTCTTAAAGTTGGCTCTTCTCCGGCTTTGCCTAATGCAATAAGTGCTATTGTGAAAATCATCGGAAGGAGGTGCCGCGAAATGGGGGCGCGAACCCCTAGTAGAAACGATCCCTGTAATTAAAAATTCCTTGTTTTATCAACAAAAGGAATACCTTTATTCGCTTTTAAAGTTCACATTTTATTTTAGTACTCTAATTTTAAAGAATGACTAAAACAATGAACGATCAAATACTGACTTTGAACTCAGTGTAGTGAACAAAATTAAGCTTAAAGATTGTTAGTGGGAATGTTTCTTTGAAGGGTAGAGATGAGAAAGAAAGTTATGCACAAATTTTCAAAGCACAAGATGCATTTTCTTTAGACTTAATTTGTCCCCACTTATTTCAAGTTTTGGGTACAAATTGGGTCTGACAGTCAATTTTCTTCAGAGTACAAAGAAGACTCTCAATTGTGATTTGCATTCTCAAAATTCAAACCAAGACAACAATGATGTTTATAAAATGATAACTTGACCTCATCTTTAGTGTACTCAGAAACAAAAGTAATGAGTTTGGATGTTAGAAATAAAAGATGATGAGGGGTTTTTATAGAGAAAGAAGTGATAACTTGAAATGTTGCCTTTTGCTGCTAATATGATGACTAAGGCAGTAACAAGAAAAAAGTTTGAAACTTGTTGTGAGATTGTTGGATTAGCAATTATCTTCACATAGTCGTGGAGAAGGTCCAAATGTTGAAGCTCATTATGAGTCTCACTAGTTAAAGTGAAAGGGATTTATATTAGATAATGACTCTATATTTTCATGTATTTTGAGGAGTTTTATTGGTTAATTAGATAGTTATCTAGTTATTTTTAGTTAATTATCTTGTGTTTATTTTGGTGTTGGTTAGCTTGTTTGTAAATATTGTGTTTTGATTTCTTTTAGATTAATTTTTATTATTAATTTCAGTCATTTAATTTTAGGAACCCTTGCAAAAGCTTGGAAGAAGTGGAAGAGGAAAAATATGATAATTTTAATGAAAAACTTGAACTTTAATGATCACCCATACAGCGGGTCAGTGTTAAAAAGCAAATTCTGAACTAGAAACAAAGCCCGCTACAACGGATTTTGCACCAGAACGAACAATTTCAATTTTTCTATTTGATAAAAGAGGAAAACTAGAGTTTTTCAAGGGAGGCTTCATTTTTTATGTTTTCTAAAGATCCAGAGGTGATTTTGGACAGCTTGGGATGATTTTAAAGCTTGTGAGCAAGATAACTCATCACCATCTACATTTTCATTATGTTTTACATCACTTTTCTCCTTTCTCATATGTATCGGAATTTAAACCATTGTTCTGCTGTTTTGCTGCGTTATTTAACTATGAGTGGCTAAACTTTGATGCTCTAGAGTCCTATAAACTCATTTGCTCCGGTTGTATCTTGATTTATCAATTATTTTGTGATTAATGAATGTTTTATGTTTTAATTTCAATTTAGCTTTATGTTGCTTGATGATTGGTCACCATTATTAGATGATAATTTAAAGGAATAGAATGAACTTGAGAAAGGAATTTCTATTTGGACCATTGGAATTGAATATTTATGATTAACTATAGTTAATTTGCCTCTAGAATAAGAATGTATGTAAAGGACCTAAGTGGTTAGAAGGTATTTGAACTTAATGCTCTTATTCTAATTTTGGCAAGGAATTATTGGGTTAGAATTAAGGAGGATTTTAGATAATCAGAAGATATTCAAGACTAATTCTAGTGTCCTAACCCTTAAAATTGAAATTAAAATCAATTTAATTGATCAGATGAGTGCAATGGAGCAAATGAGGAATTAAAACTATAGGTGCTTTCCTAATTGTTTTCTTGCCTTTAAAGTACTTCAAAATCTTAGTTGCTTACTTTACATTTTTATTTTTAAATTGAATCATTCACCACTATAATGTGCTTACTTAATATGAATGAAATTGAGAATTTAATGCCTATTTGCCATTTTACTTAATTCTCTATAAGATCGACCTTAGTTTACTATTAGCTACAATTGCAACCTATACTCTTGCAATGTCTATTGGTTTTTGTTTGCATCATTAGGGTAGGGGAGAGAGGTCATATTCAAGGTTTAGGTGCAACTATTTGTGAAAAAGTTATTTTCACATGTTTACAGGTAGTTTCGATAAATTTGTATTTGTGGATTTTAACTGTTGGATCAGGTTGAAATATTGTCAACTTGTTTGGAACATTGGGTTTGTTATTTTCAACGGTCGGATCATTCATTTTTTTCTTACTGTAAGAGTTGTTTAGTTTGCTATTTGCATCCAGTTTGGGTGTCTTTCATTCTTCTCTTTCTCTTTTGGAAGCTTATTACTTTGGTACTTTGGCTAATTGTTTGCATTTGTTTGTGCATCTGATTGAAACTCTTTTGTACCATATTTTGATCATAGTATGACCCATGATTTTTATGCTTGCATTGAAGGGTTTTTCATGTTAATAATTTCTAGTGTCTCTTGAATTGTGCTATTTATTTTCTTCAATATATTTGTTCAATTACTTCTCTGGAATTCCAGCAAGTGACAAGAATTTATTTTTGCTATATATTTAAATTATTGGATTGAGCTTTTCACATCACATTTTATAAGTAATAAAACTCTTCATTTAAAAATCATAAATCTATATATGTTGTTTTATATATGAACCGACATAGTTTAATGAGTGATAACCAATAGTTATTCAAAATAAATTTTCTATGAAGAGTAACGTCATTTTAACATGTGAAGTTTCTTGCTCCCTCTTTGCAACCATAAAAGTTTAGTTACAAATTATTATAAACTGTAAATAAGCATGCGAAGTGGAGCCACGGTTCTCGTGCGAACTAGCTAGGTCTCCTTATGGCCACTGTCGCGAGAAAGGAAATAACCCGGAATCCCTTCAAGTAGAACCAATTAATAAGTGTTCCGAACATTTGGTTTCCGATCCTTTATACTAATTGAAATCAGATTTGGATTGGGTGAATGGTTTAAGACTAAATTCACTCATTCAATGCGTTTTTCACATGATATGATAATAATTGTTTGATGTAATTAAATGGTTGTAAGAAATTTTCTCACATAATACTCAAAAAATACTAAATATCAAATTTTTGAAAGGGATAAAGTGATTTGATTGTGAGGATCGTTGTAAATTTTTAGAAAGAAATGTATTTTGATAATTTTTAAGTATGGATAAAATTTAATAATTATAATTGAGATACTTATTGAATGAGTGGAATTAAGCCATTCACTGCACCTAAATTCATTGAAATCTGTATTATGGCTCAAGGTATATCATCTATTCATTTCTTATTTCCTCATTTGTGATTAATATATCATGTTTGAGCATTACAGTTTGTAACATCCCAAATACTAGTCCTGAAATTTAATAAGTCGAGAAAGATAAATTAGTAAATTGACCAAATAATCAAGTTAATAATATTTTTGAACAACTAATGAACCTGTTGGTCTTGGGGACAACCTTGGAATTGGAAAATGAGGTGTCTTAGGCCACTTTGGGCCCAAATGGAGGTGCATATTGCATTTTAAGCTTTTTTAACCATCTACCGTGTGGAATCTGATATAATCAAACAAGAGTATCGAGACAGAAAAGAAAGAAAGAAGAGGAGGAGCAACGGTGGAGTGTTAGGGAGCTACTAGGGCAACTTTTTGGTGGGCATTTTGAGAGGATTTAGGACTCCATCTTCAAGCTAATCATATCCTTTTATTTCTCTTCCTCTCTACATGTTTTTGTACTAGGTTTTGGGGGTGGATGATAATGATATCTAATGTGGGAGAGTTTTGGATGAACCCATTAGATCCAAAGGGACTAATGGGAGTTGTTTTAAGTTTCTAAATCTAAGTTTTATGATTTAACAAGATTATATTAGTGGGTCTTCCACTATGGACGAATCCTGGAAGTTAGAATGGTGATTTGTATTGTTGGGAGCTATATGAAGATGTTACCTAATTAAGCTAATAGATGATTTTAAAAATTTAGATTTGTGAAAGACACGAGTTTCGGTATTTGGTTAGTATAAGGTACATAGTTAGAAAGTTGTTGATATTGATGATAGTTGTTGGATTAATGTAGATTAACATTGTGCTCCGTTTGAGCAGAAAGTTTAGTTAAGGAAGCAAGTCATCAGGGGGTTGAATCTTTGGTTACCAAAGGTTTAAGGTAATTAAGGGAAAACCATCTCTTGTATTTTGCTTGTTTGGTAGATTAATAGATCGTGTAAACTTGAATATATATATATATATATTTGTATATAACAAAAGCATGTGTTCTATGTTTTTGGAATATGTACGCAAGTGGGTATGATTTATGATATGTATTGTTATATGATGATGGTAATGAAATTTAATGAAATGTGATTTTAAAATGTGTTAAATGTTGATTATTATGGAACAAGCATTGTTTGTGGTATGATCATTGTGAATGGTGTGAGTTCACCCTATGAGGAGATTAGTAAATTAAATCCACATAGATAATACTATCACTAGGGTAGCCTCAATGTTTGATCTAGAGCTAATTGCCTATAATATTACCCTAGATTGAGTGTGTGGTAGGGCATCTAAATCTAAGAATCCTAATATCACCCTAGATTGGATGTGGCATGGGGCTTTCCCTTAATATCATCTTGAATGGGGTGTAAGGTAAGGCATTATAACGCCCACCAAGATTTGAGAAAGGAAAAATTCATAGTTTGAGAGTGAATGTGAAAGCCTTAATTAGGTGACCCTTCATAATTAGAGAGTTTGGACTAATCCAATCACATGGGTTTGTCCTATTTGTATTAATGGTTCATAGATTTAGTTGAAAAAAATATAAGATTGGTGCACTAATCATTCGTACCATGGATATATTTGATTTCTGTTAAATTGTCTACTTTATGTGCCTATTAGTTGACTTGATTTTCATGTTCTTGATTTAGTGTACCTTGGTTGTACTCACCTCTCTCTTAACATAATTACACATGATAATTTCGGTAGAAGCAAAGGGAAGACATCAGACGTTAAGGACTAATTGTCTCTTCTATAATGCCCTTATAATTTGGTAATTTTATGTGTAATTAAATGATATTGCCAATTAGGATAATTCTTTTGTCATTCTTGCACCATTGGTATGTTGAATGTGATTTTATTGTATTTTAAGTCCAAGATGATGTGATATGAATTTGTTAATCTAAGTAGGGGCATAACACTATTACAAGTTTGTTTGTAATTGTTTGCATGGATTTATGTTGAGTTTGTGGTATGAAAAACCTCCTTGTTTGATTAGGTTGAAAAGTTGGGGTTGAGGGTCAAATTTTGTGATATATGATGAAATGTTTATATGTGATGCATTGTACAGGTTGTCCTAGGTTTGTTGAGTATGGTTTATGTATTGTGTTAGGTTATTGGTACTTGGTAGTGGATTTGGACACCTTGGGATGGTGAAAGAGTGAAGAAGATATTGTTTTGATTTTGGGTGTCCAAGTTTGTGAAGTAAAAATACTTAGAAATGAGACCAGTGTCATTAACTAGTTGATTGAGTAAGATTTTTATAAATACCTAAATCACATCAATTAAATGTTAGACAGAGATTTAGGGTGTTCTAGAAATTGGCATCCAAATCTAGCTGGACAGCATTTTGCTGTACCACATGGGTTGGTGTCTTCATCACGACACAAGCTACAATGAGGACACGTTGGGACGCATGCATGCTTCGTCGTGACAAACGTGTCTTGTTTTAGGAAAATTACCATTTTGAGCCCCATTTTGATTTGTTTTCAAAACCTATTGGTTTCTCATGTTTTCAAATGCTTTTAAAACTTTAATTATCATATAAGTTTTGCCTAAAAGGATCGAAAATGATTTTGGTTATGCTTGGGATCCCAAATTTCGAAAGGTTGTTCAATTATTAAACTTACTTTCAAATTTTTCTACCATAATAGTTCCTCATCATATTAGTTTAGTTTTTTCTACTATGGTAGAGCTTAATTAACTTGTTTATTTTTATTCTACCACAGTAGAATCTTTTTTGAGAAAATGATAGATGGGTCCCAAGAAGATAAATTAATTCAAAGTAAGTCCCAAAATGTCAAATTTCAAGAATTTGCAACTTCGACTCTCAATCTTATAATTTTATTGTAATAAATTTGTAACTTATTTTTTAAATTTTAATATGCTTGAAAAAAAATAAAATTTATTTTTCCTGTTAAAATTTGGAACACAAGTTACAAATTCATCACAATAAAGTTGCAAAATTGAGAGTTGAACTTGCAGATTCCTAAATTTTGACACTTTAGAGCTTACTTTGAATTAATTTGTCTCTTTGGAATCTATATGTCATTCTCCCCCTTTTTTCTTTATCATGGTAGGCGTAATTTAAACAAATTATTTATATAAAGTCAAATTCTATTAACCATAGTAGCTAGACTTTTAAACTAAGCCTTTTCCATTTCCTTGATAAATATAAGGATTGATTTGAAAGTATTTAAGCTATATAGCCTATGGGAACTAATATAAATTATCGAGCAAATCAGCCATAACATGAGTTTCTTTAAAGCAAGTTTACGAAGTCAATATAATAAGATAACACTGACCGTAGTATAGGCTGCGGTGCAGAAGATAATGGCCTTGAAGCGACCTGCGCAAGCCTCGGATACGTGTATCACAGCAGGTATTAACACAGCTGATATCGCATCAAGCAAAGTCACCAGCAAAGTAACATTCAGTAGATCAATACCCCTATCAATTAGGAAGTCAGCCAAAACGCTCACCGCTCCCTTGTTTACAAAAGCATAGCTGAAAGCTAAACCTGAAATAAAAATATAAATATCATTAAAGGAAGAAATGAGAGATATTGTTAAAATTACGAAGAATTGAATGGGCCAGGAGAAGAAAATGAGCACATTTTTTGATTAACATTATTGAACATTACAAAACATAATCCTTCACTAGAAGAATGAATATCAAAACCACCTCTTTTAGGTAAGATTAAACCTTCTTAACCCCTAATAGAATATGATGCCTTTTATATATAGATTTTAAGGTTATCAATAACTAAGTGATCCATATTAACCACATAATTAACTAACTAATATTCCAACAGATATATTGATACTTTCAATCTAGGTTAATTTAAACGTAACAGATCAAAAAAGGAAGAAAGAAGTTAATGGCGATCGAGTAATCTCCTAGTAGATCTAGCTCAAGGAACTAGCTAGGAACTTGTTGATCTGGAGACTGAGAAATTACTGCTACCCCAGATGAAGATCACAGTCTTGGAGAGGACAAACCCACTGCGGAACCAGTTGAAGAGATCGTCGCGACCCACGAACTTCATCGTGTTCAAAATTAGCCAATTAGGGTATGTTTTTTTTTTTTTTTCCTTTCTTCAGGTGAATGCCTATTTAAAACCCTAAGCGAAAGACAATGCAGTAAGCTTGCACCTTCCAGCTGGTTAATGTGAATCCGCGGCCACTTTTTGCCCTCGATTGTGCTTCGGATCTCGACGCGTTTGTGTCTAACAAAATTTCCTGGAACTTTCCTTCCTCGAAAGTTATGATAGATAGATAGATAAATTTGAATTGTTAAAATTTGATTGCCTGAATAATTCATGAATTGTAGTGAAAAAATATTTTATAAAATGAATTTTGCTATTTTTTTTTTGTCATTAATATTGCTGGATCACTCCAAAGAGAGTTTGATTTGCTAGACAATAATTTTTCCCCAGATGAAGAGTACGTACAGTCTTAGAGAGGACAAAACCATCTTGGAACCAGCTCAGAAAGTGGCTTCCGCAGCTAAGAAAAAAGTTGCGCATATTATTGATAACATGGAGGAAGAGCTTTGTGCAGGAACTAATTATTTTTCTTTATTTTACGAGGACGAAAAATGCTACTCAAGATGCATGTACTTTAATCTATTCTTTCAATTCAAAAAAAGACTAATATGGATTATGATGAGCAAGTTCAGTTGAGGCTAATTTTTTTTATTAACATGGATTTAACACCAAACAGGGAGGTGGGAGGGGGGGGGGGAAGAGGGGAAGGAGACATCACCCAAATTGAGGGGAAGATAGATTTTGAAAGGAAGGAAAGGAGAAATTTTACTCACCAAACAGAGCCTAAAGATGTAGTTTCACACTTAAAAACTGTGAACAATATTAAATTCATGTTAATAAAATAAAGGAAAAACGTTTATAAAATTTTTTTAAAATATATAAATGATAATCTGATCCCTTAAAATGTTATAATTTTTTTAAAGTTTTTATACACTTTTTTATTATTAATAAATTTATATAAATTATTAAATTGTCTTTGTTAAAAATAAATAATTCACAAATTTCGTTTAAATATTTACAACTTTTATTTTTATAAAAGTGATTTGAAAAAAAATTGTGAATATTTAAACGAAATTTGTGAATCATTTATTTTTAACAAGGATAATTTAATAATTTATATAAATTTATTAATGATAAAAAAAAATTTAAATATTTAAAAAAATTATAATATTTTAAATAATTAAATTATCATTTATATATTTTAAAAAAATTTTATGATCATCTTTCCTAAAATAATCATGAACTATTAATTAGCGAGAAACAATTTAAACAGCTCATACGTTGAATTTGATTAACAGTTGACAGGCGTTTTGCAAAATTAACCGGAGAACCTGCAACGTTTTCCTCAGTGACGCATGTCTCTCAGATCAACTCGCCAGCAGCAAAGCAAAGTAGCAAACCCGTCGATCTGTAAAAGCATTCACCTAAGACTTTGTTTGGTCAGAAGAAAGGGGATGGAGGGTAAAAGGAGGTGAGGGGAGGGAGATCCCCTCAATTTGGGAGGAAGTTTTGGGAACACCTTACCAAATAAGGGAAGGAGAGTGATGCGACAGGGTGGAGGGAAGGGGAAATTTTTCCCCTCCCCTCCAACCAAACATTAGTTAAGGGGGAAGAAAAATACGTACAAACACTGTGTGTGAGAGAGAAATTTGAAGCTCTGCTCGAGAGACTCACAAGTATGACTACGAGCTGATGTCTGATGAAGAATAATGCAACCTCTGAAATGCAGCGGTCCCAAACCGGGCCCTTCTGCATCGTCTTCGCCGGCGACGAGAACATCTGCAACAGCAGAGGTAAGAGAAAGAGGAAGGAAGCAAATAAAAAAGAAAGAAGAGACGAAAAGAAACTTAGAACTTAGAATATAAAAGTGATTATATTCAACTGAAACACGGAGAGAGATGTCCTTCACGGTTCAATGCTGACTGCTGAGCTGATGAGGAATTGAATGGAATGAGACTGAGACGTACAAGCCACGATTAATTGAACTGGAGGGTGAGGCACCAAAGCTACTTTATGACCCCGTGATTCCCTGTCGATTGGTAATTATCTTTTCTTTTTTCTTGTTATTAGTATTATATAGAACCGATAATTCGGACGGGCCGGGCTTATTTGAGTCAGGCTCAATTCGGGCCGGGCTTATTCGGATCGGACTTAAAGCATCCTATCCCTTCTAAAAAGCCCATATAGCCAAGTCCGGCTCTAACACCTTCGGGCTTCGGGCTTATTCGGGCTGGCCCGAATATCCGAAACTTTTTAAAAATATTTTTTCTGTATTTTTTGAACCAATTTTAATTTTTAAATAATTCTATTAATCGTAAAATATTATCTTAATTTTAAAAGAATAAAATAAAAAATAATTTATCAACTTTGTATTTAAGTAGCTCTGTTATTATTTTGTTGTATTATGTATAATTTATTCATGAATTTTTCCTTTACTTGTAAATTAATGTCTTAATTGTTTAAATATTGCTCTTATCATAGTCATATATAAATATTTTATATATTTTAATTAAATTATATTATTTTAATTATGATTAAGCTGATCTCAATTCAATCACAGTTAGACTACTAACTTAAAATTATTATTTTGATTAGTTCAAAGTTTTAAATAACTTTTAGGTAAATTATACTTTTTATTTTTATGAATATAAAAAAATTGTCATCATTGTATTATAAAAAAAATTATTTAATTATGAGTAAAATATTATTTTTTTGAAATCATTTTTCTTTAACTTTTTATATTGTTTAACACTTATATAAAAGGGATTCTTACTCTAATTTACTCTTAATTTTTAACCAAATCTAGCATGGACAATAACCAAGTAATTATTCAAGAATATTATTCTATTTATTATGTTTATCTAGTAGTAGAGTCAGAAATTCGTACATGCCTAAATTTTATTTTTAAAATTATTTTCAATTTTATTTTTAATTTAAAATTAATTCTCTTAATTTATAAAAAATATAAAATTATTTTTTTACATGCAAATGATTTATAGGACTCAAAATTTTTTTTAACAAAAATTGGGTCTTAAAATATTAAAATCAATATTAAATATATTTTAAATATTATTTTGAGATATTTTATTGATTAAAAATAATAAAAATATGAAATATAAATATTTTAATTTTTTTTAAAAAAATAACTACATTAAAACACTTATATATATAGTATTTTGGAATAAAATGATATAAAATTTAAAAAATTAATTAATATTTATCATATTTTATATATTTTTTTAAAAAATTATTTTTTTATTCGGGTATTCGGGCCAAGCCCGAACCTAATCGGGCTTGGCCAGAATTTCCTCGGGCCTATTCGGGCGGCCCGAATAGGCCCGAAGAATAAAAAAATAATATTTTTTTCAGGCTTGACCCTAAATTTTTCGAGCAGGTTCGGGCTGGCCCGTCGGGTTCGACCCAAATTACCGGCTCTAGTATTATATTAAAATTTTAACGGTTTAAATTTAATATTTAATAAAATTATTATTATAATTTTAAAATATATATATATATATACATATATATATTTGAATCTTTGAAAAGCTTAGATTTAACAATGATTTAAAAAATGATAAAAATAGGGAAAAGGAAAAAATGACGCAACTATTTTCCAAACAAACATGCCTCTTGTTTATAAAAAATAGTAAAGAGAGAGAATATAATAAAAAAATAATATTAATAAATTTTTATTTTTATAAAATATTTTATATTTTAAAATTTTGAATGTTTCTCACCAATATCTTACACAAGATAAGATTAAAACGTGACCAGAAGTCAAAAAAGAATAATAAATTACACAAGACTTATAAGTCAACTCCTCAACTAAATGATGTGAATGAGCACCGGTAGTCCGAGAGTGACGGTGCCCCCATCCCCCATTCTCGTGATAAACATGTGTGTTCAAATGAGAGGATGGGACCCAAACACTCATGTCCCATCTTAAAAAAAAAAAAATCAGAATTAAATTTTAATTTTATATTTCACCTTATCTTAAAAATCATTCCGTCTTATTAAAAATTAAGACAAGATTGAAGTAAGATTAAAATATCCTACCATTTCAATAAATTGAACAATATGACAAAAAAATTTGAATAATAATATTTATTAAAATTTTAAATTATATAATTTATTAAATTAAAAATTAAAAGAAAATGAATAGATAAATCACAATGATTTAAAGTCAATTATTAAATTACATCAATTACAATTACAAGTGTATAACATTATGATAGCACTTATAAGTAATTTTTAGATTATCAAAGTAACAACAACAGACAAACCATGGATAATATCAAATCATCGTTCTTCTTCTTTAATCGAGATATGAAAATAAAGTAAAAAACACAATATAAAAAATTGTTAAATAAGTATATATAAGAATAAATTGTATTAATATAATTGATATATTATAAAGAAAGATATTACCTTATATTACTTACTCTATAAGTCTGTATCATTAAAATTATCAATATAAAAAAATTTAATTTTAAATAAGAATTACATGTATTGAAATTATAATTGATATAATTAATATAAGTATAAATTATATTAATATATTTAATGTATATTTAAAAAATTAAAAATAAGAATAATATATATATAAAATATTCAAGATGGGACGAGACGTGTCTTGAGGACAATCTTGTGTCCCGTCTTGTCCCAAATTCCTTTCTCCTCTCATCTTGCAAAGACCCATCTTGATTATTTTCGGGCTGAAACGAGACTTATTCTAATATGATCAAGAGGAAATTGGACCAATCAATATAAGTACAAATTAAGCATCCCCAGCGATATTGTCCGAGAAAAAACTAAAAAACAAGCCCAGCTTCTTTCCTTTTGAAGATTGCCTCCTCCACGTTAAGGAAACACGTGGAGTCATGGCTGGCGGACCATTCAAATTTAATTTTGACCACCGCAATTGTAATATTTTTACTTTCATTTATAAAATAAAATTAAGATATCTAATTACTGGTCTAGATAGTCTAATTTTAATATAAATAATCTAAATTTAATATTAGTAATTGTAAAAATTATAAAAAATCAATATTAAATATGTACTCCCTCCGATTTCATTTATAAAACTCATTTTAGAAGATCAATTTGATCCCATTTATAAGTTGGGGCACAATTTTTTAGATAATATTTGAAAAAAAAATTTAAAATTATTCTCCATGAGATAAAAAAAGTAACATAATATCACTTTTTAAATTTGTTATATAGGAGTATATTTAAAATTTTATACATTTTGTTCTTTGTAATTTTTTTGTATTAGTATTGATAAAATTCATAGAAATAACTTATAAAGAGAATCAAAAGAGTGTTATTTAAAATATATCTAGAAAGTTAATTTATAAAAATTATAAAATTTTAATATTAACTCTAGACAACTTATATTAAATCTAGACTATCCTGAACAGATTTATTAATTTTTATTATAATTTATATAAATTTTTTATTATGATAAATATAAAATAAAAATAAAATCATTAAATCTTGACCATTTAAATTTTGAATGGTCCAGATTTTTTTCCCCCAATGTAGTGGAGCTGCGGAGTAGGCAACACTCAAATAAGGGAAGCCGAAGGAAGGGCAAAACTATCACATTATAAGCTCTTTTTTCCTTAATTAGCTAGATCTCTTGTATTGTTACGAGTTTAAATAAATTTTCTAATTTTATAAGAAGATGAGTCCTTAAAAATGGTTTTTTTCTTGTCCAAAAAACAAAAGGTTTTTTCGGTTAAAAAAAAAAACACCTGACAAGTTTTATAATGGAATGGATATTGAATTATTGATTACGTATATTGATTCACATGACTACATGAGTATCTTTAACATGGACAAATGTTTAATGTAATTTCATACGTAACTATTTATAATTTTTGTTGGCCTGAATAACTATTTATAATTAATGAATCAACATCACTCAAGTGTGGGATATTTATTTAACCACGTAACGTCACACGTACCGGAGTATAGTAAATGGATTATTCAATAAAGACGCTTCATTGTGACTTGTAATTCATACCATTTAAAATAAAAATTATAATACTATAAAAAAATCATAATAATTTGGTGACAAAAAGACATTTAAAAATTATTATTATATATCAATGAAAATATTTATACAACAATACTTGAAAGATCGTTTGATAATTATAAGAAGTAACAATAATTTTCTTTTTATCTTTAATGTTTATTATATTGAAACCTGAATTAGATCGGTAACCGGTAAGCTAATCACCTGACCAATCCGGTCGAGTGTTTAACCCGCGAGAGGCTCAATGGCTTGAAACAGGGACTGGCAAAAATTGAAAACTATTTAAAATATGAGGAATTAATACTAATTTTTACTTTTTTTACAAAGAAAATAAGAAAGTTTCAAAAAAAAATTCAATTGCCCCCCACATACGTTAGTGGTGGATGGCCTTGAATTAATTGGTGTGATCTAACCTACCTGGCGGGTTGATCGGTTCAACCAAGCTGGAAAAAAATAATAAAAGAAGGAAGACTATCAAGTAAGAAGAAATGAACATGATGAAGAGCTGAAAACCAGTGTAAAAGAAGATGAAGATTAAAGAGGATACAGAACTAAAATAAAAATTAGCCGAACGCATTTTTAACTGTTAAGGGCCATGCCTTGTCGGTCGCACTCCATTATTGCATTACGTAGGGCCATACAAAAGATTTAGCTTTAACAGTTTGGTCCTTTTCATGAACAAATTGAGTTGGTTAACTCATGTTTAGTCTGATTCAGTTATAACTTAAAAATTAATAGAACTAGACTTAATTCATAAAATTAAAAGACAGATTTTAGTAATCTATTACTCACTCAGCTTTTTTGTTTTCTTCCTGTATAAGATGTAATAATTCATTTCATTTTAATAAACTTACTTAAGATAATAAAAATATTTATAATTATAAAAAATTCATAAAAATCTTTGACGACAACAACAACAATAACAAATATTTTAATTACAATCCAAATGATTTAAATTGATAACTTTAATAACAGCAACAACAACATTTAACAAATTTTAGTAACATGTCTAATATATATTACAGCAACAATTTAATAGCAAATTAAATTAAAATTATATCAAATAGAATGATGAAATGTAAGTGAAGAAAACATTGAGTTCAAACTTTAAACTATTCAAATATATTAAAAATAATTAAAATTATATTAAAATAATTTCTTAGGATTGAATCAGATCAAGTGGTCTAAGAGCTTGGTTTTTTATCCAGTCCAACTAGAGAAGTTAGTCTTTTTTTTTTTGTCTCTTTGGTCTTATGGACCAATTTTTTTTATTAGACCGGACCAAATCGGATTTATTTTGGGTTAGATTGAATTAGATAAGACAATCAAACATTTACACAGCCCTAGCATCATGCGATGAGCACTGCATGCTTATCATTCCTTTGGGTGATCATGAGCTCTTCATTTTATCTTTAAATGATTTCTATTGTTTATTTTAATTTAATTTTTTTATATTTTAAATTAAATTGTATTGTCCAAATTATATCTGTACAGTCTAAAGTATAATTGATAATTAATTTCTAAAAATTATATAATAATATATTAAATTGGGTCATTCACATTAAATCTGTATTGACCAAATTGGTTGTGAATAGATTTATTAAAAAAAATTTATACTTTGTTATATTTTTATTTTGATAAATATAAAAAAAAAAATTTAAATCTAGACTATTTAGATCTTATTAGAGGTGATGAGTACCATGATGCTCATCCTTTAGTAGGTATTGAAGATATTCTAAATTTAATATTAATTTTTTATAAATTTTATTTTACACAAATATAATATAAAAATATTTACAAATCAATTTAAATTGAACAGTAAAAATCATTTGAAGATAAAATGAAAGCTATGATCGTCCAAAGGGTGATGAGCACGAAATGCACATCCTTGTATCCATCTTCGCCAAGAATCATTTGGCTCAATGGCATAATCCAATTTGAATACCTTTTAGAATTAATTCTAAGTTTAAAATTATGTCTTTGAAAAATTTTATTCAAACATTTCAATTTTTCAAAGTCATTTAATTTTTAAAAATTTATTTAAAATAAGTTAAAATTTGTTTCATTTTAAAAAATTAATTCTAAACATTAGTTTACTGTCATTTTGAATAATAAAATCACTCGCTCAACATTAATTCTAAAAATATTATCCAAACAACACCAACTTTATTATAATTATTTTTTAAAAATTTATTCAAATATTATCATATTTTAATAATTATTTTTTATAATTAATTTTTATCAATTAAAATCTAAATACACCCATAAACTTTTTTAAGAAAGAGGTTAAAAAAATGAAAAAAAAGAATATATCACTTTCGCTTGGGGCAAAAACAAAGTCAAAAGCACCGACGGACCAAAAAAGTGAGGAAGGATAGTTCTATCAACGGGTATGATAGTTTATCAAGAATGAGTTGAAGGGCTACAATTGTTCTGCTTTTATTAAAGAGTGTGTGACTGCCCTCTCACTATCATTACCCTCGAGTCCTTCTTTCTCTAAATAAACAAATGTCATTCATCGTTTGGAAGAAGGACAATAATTTTTTTAAAAGAGATAAAGAATAAGGGAAGGGGAAAAATTTCAAAAATTTTAAAAGTCTAAAAATTTTTTATCATTAAGAAATTATATAAATTATTAAATTATTTTTGTTAAAAATAAAGAATTAACAACTTTTTTATATGCACAATTTTTTAAATTTATAATAATATAACCGCAAATCACAACATCACATATAAAATTTCTTATTTTCTATTATATTATTTTGAATATAAAAAAATTTATAAATATAAAAAATTATTTATTTTTAAAAAATAATTTAATAATTTATAGAAATTTATTAATGATAATAAATTTTTTAAAGATTTTAGAAAAATTTTAATATTTTAAAAGATTAAATTATTATTTATATTTTTTAAAAAAATTATATAATCATTTTCCACTCATCGTTCATAGCGCCCCGCATTTCAGTTTCCACTTTTGAGAGTTCCAAAAACTTCTGAACAGTATTTGAAATCTCATGCATATCAGCATATGTTAGTGGGCGCCATGCCAAGCAATCATATTTTTTAATTGAAATTATGTATTTTCAATAACATTTTAATCCTTTAAATTTTATTTCTATTTTTAGGAAAGATGTTTACAATTTTTTACCCTTTCAATTTTATTATTATTTTTTAAAAAATTTAATTTTATATTGTAGAAATTATTATTTGAATTTTTTACTTGAGATAATATTTTATCGAATTAAGAATACATTAATTTACTTAAGGCCAGCCTAATTATGGTTGATCATTAATCTTTAAACAAGAGCGTTGACTGATTCAATAATTGGTTTGATCTTTAATGTTTGTTAATTTTTATTTCAAATTTATTAATTATAACAATTAAATTTATTCTTATCCCAGTAGTGTAATTTAACATCCAAGAAATTTAATCTTGATTAATTAATTTAATGAGTGTGATTAGTGAATTGATAAGGTGTAGCCAGAGGGGTCTAATTAGTGAATTTGGCTTTGATTTCAACTTAGGATGTGGGTCGGGACATCTGAGTATGGAAAGAGAAAGAAAAGTGAAGGAAAGCCCTCTATGTCACATGCCATGGCATGTGGACAATTAGCCGTGGTGCACAGAGCAAAATCAGACATGTTTTAGGCCTCTTTGTGCCAGACGCTACAGCGGGAGGCCATGTGCTCCACGGCACAAGGCCAAAAATCTAACTTTATCAGTTTGTATTCTATGTGCAAAATCAAAAGAGGAGAAAGGAGAAAACACAAGAGCATGACTTGGCTTTATTAGGGCACGTTATTGGATCCAATTGATGATATTTTGAGGCTCTTAAACACTCAAGGTAAGTAATTTATGCTCACATCTTCCTTTCTCTACCATAATTATGAAGAGTAAACTTAGAGTTTGAGTCAAGAGATTGATTTTTGGTCCACAAGAATTATGAGTTCAAATTCATTGACTAAAATGAATATAATGGGAGTGGTTTAGAGTATGTAAACTCTACATTGATAATTTTGTCAAGAGTTATAGGAGTTATTTTCATGAGAAATTTTGCAATTAATATGGTTGTTGAGAGAGTTTGAGACTCATTAATGGTGGTTTAATAACTGAAGGGGGTAATGTGAGTTAATGGAACCTAGTAAATCCATTGGGTATGAATAGGTATTGAGTTAATGGGATAGATAGAATAGAAAAAGTAGAAATTAATGTTGGTAAACTCACAAAAATGGGATAATGATGATATCATTGCATTATGATGATAATGTGGTTTAAACTAGCACCATTCAAGCTTATGAGAAGTTTTGTGTAGCATCCTAATTTGTAGATAAAAAAAATTTATGAAATTTAAGGTTTTTTTAAAATGATGATAATAATAGGAATTTATATTATTTGAGGTTATTTGAAAATAATAATATGGTTAGGCATTTAATTATGAATTAAAAACTTAAGTTTAAAATTATATAAGAAATATTTTGTTAAGATATAATTTTAAGATTTAAAAAAAAATATCATTAATGTGTGTGTGTGAGTTAAAAAAGAAAAGAAAAGAAAAGAAAGTAAAAAAAAAAAGGGGGAGGGAGTTTAGTCCCACATCGGTTAGATGTGGGAATGAAAGGCACCTCCTCATGTATAAAAAGAGGAGGTGCATTGTGGAGGAAGCATGAAGAATTTTTTATTGCAATTAAAGGCCCAAGATGCAATTTGTAAAAATTACAAGTAATGGCCCAAAGGTTTGAATAATTAAATTCAAACTTATAGTTTTTTTAATATAATTTTAGGACCACAATTCTATTTTTATATTATTTTTCTCTCTTCCTCTCACGTTGCTCGGCGTTTTCTCGCAAGGGGGGATTATTTTCTTTTTCTTCAGGTATGTTCTAACTTTCCTGTTTAGATTAGTATTTAAAAATTTATTTAATTAAAAAATTAATTTTATATTTATTTTCTAAATAATATTAGCTTTCTAGTGATATGATTATTTTGTAGGATAGAGTAAATATTCTTATTAGGATTTTTCTATATGATAGTTAATCTGATGATATGATAGATTAAAAATATAGGTTAAAACTCTTAGGGATATAATAAATATTATAGAATATTTTTTTGAGGTTGAAACTCATGTTTAAGAATTTTTGAGTTAAAATCTAGATCTATATGGTTGAATTTATGTGGAATCTGAGATGTAGGGATAAACCTATGATTATTAAATATTTATTTAAGTATGAATAGGTATTTTTGAGGTTATAGAAAGGTGATTTGAGGCTTCAGGATAATTCTAAAATTTTTAATTTATTTTGGATGAATTTTTAGAATATAGAAGGATGAAATTGTGATACGAGAAGTGATTTAAGGATTAAAAAAATAGTTTATTAGGGTACGAGAATTTTAGAAAAAGAATTTGGGAAGTTAAATGAGGCATAAATCTTAAATTAGTATTAATATGGATTATAGATCTAAGACTTTCTAATTCTTTAAATTAGAGTTATTTATTTTAATGTAAAATTAATATATAGTATTGTGAAATAATTATGTAGATTATATTGACAAAGATAGTGGTGAAAAAGGAGTTGTGAAGGGGAACTTGTTATTCAAAACACAAGGTAACTATTATTAATGTGTTGTGATGAGTGTGTTTGTGAATGGTTATGTGTTGACTTGTTGTTTGGAAAAACTATGAATTATTGAAAATAAATACTGTTATATACTTGTTTGAAATTATTGCTAAGTGGGTTAAAAATTATTTTTATTTATCATGATGAGATATTATTATTCGTATATATTCCTGTTTGGATATTTGAATGATGCATGACTTGTCAGGGTATTTTAATGTATGGTGTTAATGGGAATTTCTGTTCGATTAATTATTATCACGTGGTAAGCCCTCATTGGACCCAATGAGTGGCATGTCGCTTGGTCCAACTCACCTTTGGCCGGGTGATTTGGCGTCCGAGCATGGCGAAAGGAGGATATAAGGTGTAGTCATGCAAATTAAATACTTGTTCGGTTTGTTTGAAAATATTGTTCGGTTAAATGCTTTGTGTGCCCACTTAGCAATCGCATGATTAGTTACAATCGCATGCATCATTACATATTAATTTTTGGTTACTGGGACTTTAAGTCTCATTTCCCGTGGTTAATATTTTTACAGGATCGAGTCCGACTGAGAAAGTACCAAAGGTGTAACTATGGTGTATGAGACACCATTTTTTACGTTGCCTCTTATTTTAGATTATACAATATATCTTGTGCCAACTTAGGACATATCTTCTTTGTGAAGCATGTAAACTCTAATCCTTTTTATTAAAAGTATTTATATGACCAAGAGGATTATGTCTGTCCCTCTTGATTTATGATCTGATTTGAATATCATGCCATGAGGATTATGTCTGTCCCTCATGGTTTTAATTGCCTTTTTGGATATTTTAAGACTTGCGTTATGTCTTGGATGTATCATGGTAAGAAAATTTTCTACCATGATAATGGTTTTAATAATTTGCGAAAAATCGGTCTGTAAGTTTTGAGGGTGTTACATTTTGAAAGTTGGTATTATAGGGAATAAACCTTTAACCTCTCAAAAGTTTGAAGTAATTAGGAGAAATCTAGTTTATATAGTTGAATGTTAATTAATTTTTGTGTAAAGCATGGTTGATATTTTTAACTATTGATGCAATGTTTTGCAAAATGATGAACTTGTGAATTTGTGGTATGATTTTGAAAACAGAAACCTTAGGCAAGTCATCTCTTTGTAATCAAATATTTGATAAATGGCTAATCACTATGAAGTTGATAAAATATAGTATTGGTATGCCAAGTGAGTTGAGTATGTGATTATATGTGAATCCATGTTAAGAGATTGATGATTGAATTACATGAATATGTGGTATATATGCATCGTATGATCATTGGTGAGAGTTCGTCTAGGAAGAAGAGTAGATGGTTAAATCCATATAGTAATGATAGTAGTAGTGACCATTGGAATCGAGAACTTGTCTTGGCACTAACCATTGGAATCTGGTTGGTTCGAGATTATCCCACTTGTTCTATGAGGGACTTGAACCTAACTAGTTTTTATTAGTTGATAAGGAGGTTAGATTAGGAGTACGACATCCCATGGTTGTTAGTATTGGGGAAAATCAAATTACACAAGTGAGTGAGTTGATTCTAACCCAGTAGCTCATCACAAATAGAAGGTTAGGTTAGTTCATGAAGGACGTAGACACGTGATAGCCACTGATTTTGTGTTGGAGGTAATAACAGAGTATAAGGTTAGCATTTGATTATGCATTTAGATCTAACTACATGATTGCTATTATTGTGGCTCGGTGCTTGGTTGGTATTATTGTGACCCCATGTTATGCATTGTCATTATGTGGTTATATGTACATTAGACCCGATCACATGGTTGTTAGTATTGTGAACTGTGGTCATATTCATCATATATGCTATATTGTGTAATTTTGCCTATTTGTATTAGTTTTTAATTGATATGCAACTGTATAGATTATGTGAAACTTGATTACTGAGTAGTTGTACTCACCCCTTAATTCTCAAATATTTTCAGGACCTAGTTCATTGAATCCAGTTCGAGGAAAGCATATTGAGGCATAAGATTTTGGTTAAAATTCTACTTTCATGCCTCTCTACTCTGCTTATGTGTACTTTTATTGTAAAATTGCCATCTAGGTCATATGTCATCATTTTAAGCTACTTGCATTAGTTTTATGTCTCACTGGTGTATTTTGTGACCTGGGTTAGAGTTTTGATTGTAAACCCTTAGATAGGGACAAAATACTTGTGCAAGTAAAAACATGTATAATTTGACTAATTTGCAATGAAAATGAATAATTTGTGTAAAGTTTTACTCCCCCTTGTATGTTAAGAAATTTGGGGTTGAGTGGTAAAATTGAGGTTTATGTATTTTGATTGAATATGGTATGTTACACGAGTTTACTATAGTCCATTGAGTGTGGTCAGATGGTTAGTGTAGGCTTTTGATAATTGTGATTGAGTTGAGACACCATTGTTATGAGTTTTATGTGAAAAAGTGATAAAATAGGTTTTGGTGTCCAACTCTTTGTAGAAAATAAATTTGAGTATGAAACTTGTGCCATTAGCTAGAGTTAGGAGAAAGTTTCATGTAGGCACTGAAAACACCTCGATCAGATGTCAGAAGAAGATTTAGGACTCATTTGAATTTCGCTCCTTGTGCTGTCAAATTGACAACTGATTACTGTTACATTCGTGCAATACGCCGCAGCATATGGCATAGAGGCGAGTGAGCTGTGGTGCACTAATACTTAGCCATGGCACATGTCACATTTTTTTTTGCATAATTTTATTGTTCAAGTTTTGAAACTCAATGCTGTGGGTCCTCTATGGTTTTTGAGATTCCACATTATTTTGAAACGCTAATTTAAGCAAAATAAGAGTGTTTGGGAGATTTTTTTATGTTATTAATCTTGGGATCCCATTGTAAATGTTTTGTGAATTATTTCTCCCAATTGTGAATTATGAAAACTTAGTAATCTTTTATGGGCTTAGTTCCTTAATTACCTTGATTTTAGTATTAATGATATTTAGATTTGGAGAACATTACATGTAAAATCAATAATAAAGTAAAGACTAAAAAGCTTTCAAGATTGCGATCATTAGTATGAGTTGATCCATAATCCTATTTATTTATGGACAACAACTAGGCTTATGCAATAGAATTTCCCTGTGAGGGAGTCTTTTGTCCTTAAATTTGTTTAGTTTTGTTTTAGCAAAGACATGATTATGGAGAATGCCTTATATGATTAGTTTTAGGATTAGGGGTTTTTAATGTATATTTCTCTAATACTTTTTGTAATGTTTCGCCTTAGTTCTTTTTATTTTTGAATCGTTGGCTTCTGCATAAAACGAAAGATATTTTGATATTTTAAAGTTTTGAAATGGTTGAATTTTATATTTTTTTCATAATTTTTCAAAATAAAATGGTGTAATTGTGATATTGTAAAAAAAAAATATAAAACTTGCTTGTTTTGAGACTTTAAAATATCAAAATGTCTTTTATTTTATGCAAAAACTAAATTTAAAGAAAAAAACCAAAATAAAACTAAGAAATTGGGATATTATAAGGGAAAATGGCAATTAAAGACCCTCTAAGAATGTTAATCCCAATTAAAGACCATAACATTTTGAAATTTTAGTTAAGAACTATGATCCTTAATTGGGATAAAAAAATATAGTTTGTGAGGTGAGATTCACTAACGTCACTTGGAGATTCACTAACCTAACTTGAGAAAATTCTAACGTATATTGTAAAAACATGAAACCTCACTTGGGATCGATTATTTAATAAAAAGCGCCACTTAAAAATTTACTAACTCGATTTGAAAAAATTTCTAACATATATTGTGAAAATATGAAACCTCATTTGAGAATCAATTGTTTAATAAAAAGCACCACTTAGGAATTCACTAACCAGACTTGAAAAATTTTTTAATGTATATTGTGAAAAAATGAAACCCTACTTGAGAATCGATTGATTAACAAAAAGTTACTAGTCCTTAATTGGAATTCAAAATATTATAATTCTTGATTGGAATTAATATTCTTAAAAGATCTGTAATTGTTATTTTTTATTATAAAGAGCACTAGATAACGGCATTATAAACCTTTATCCCTATTTCAGTTTCACGTGTATAACTAGCCTCTTTTTTTTTTTAACAAAAAGACACGGACAAGACCATGCTAGGGTTACAAAAGTCAAGACACATCAGAGTCCAAGATGTTCTTACATCTCATAGGCGAAACATTATAAATAGGGAGGTCGTAGTTTTCATGTGAAGTTTCCGTGCAAACAATCAGCATATTTATTTGCCTCTTTGAAGATGTGATCAAAAGTAACCATCCAATTTCTCATAGTAAGCTCCCTTATTTTCTTGATGGTTGTCGTTAGAGGATTGCTTTCGGAGAAATTATGTTGAATAAGAGAGAGGGCTTCATAGAGTCAGTGTATATATTAATCTTGGTAAGATTAGCATTCCAACCAATCTGAAGGCCTTCTAAAATGCTCGAAAATTCAGCTGCAGTATAGGGTTGATAGCCAAGAAATTTTGAGAAATCGATAATCCAATTTTCTTTTTCATCGGAGATGACTCCACCATAAGTTTCAGCACCAAGAGAGTTAACTGAGTCATCTACATCGAGCCTAACCCATCCTACCTTTGAAGGACGCCATTTAGACTCGGATCTGAGTATGTTGTTATTCAAAATATCCATTCTTGATAAAAGCCACATGTCATTTATGATTTATTAGGTATAAGAGAAGGCAGTATCTTTATCTTGATTGTCATTTTCAAAATACATTCTCTTGCATCTTGCTTTCCATATGATCTAACAGACATGAGTAAAGAGCTTTTGCTAATTAATTTTTCTTGTGCTGGTATTCCTTGCTTCATTTCTTGCATTCTAAGATCCAGTCTTGCACATTAAGAGAGAAAAAATTATTTAGCTTGGAAGGATTGACTAGCTTTAGCCAAACCTCTCATACTTCCTTACAATCTCATAAGATATGAATTGAAGAGTCAGGAGAGTTACAACCGAAGATGCATTTTCGTTGTATTGGGTTCTTTCCTTCATCGGTTGTAAAATTACTCTGTAGGCGATCCCAAGCTGCTTTTTATAGGAAACACTTGATTTTTTGATATATAGGCCACTTCCAGATTTTAGACCAAATATCAGAATTATTTTGTTCATTTTGGGATTCCATCTTTTTGTAAGTAGATTTTATAGAGAAATTTCCATCAGAGGAAGGTCTCCAACAAAAGGCATCGTTAGTCCCATAAGGGTTAGGAGGTTGTATAAGAGCAATTTGTTTAATCACATCAGGGTGAAGATGATGATTAAGAAGGTTGAAATTCCATCTTCTTGCGGCCATGCATAAATTAGAGATTTTAGTGTGCAGAATAGATTCAGCACTAGGGAGTGCATATTTAACAAGAGGTTCAGGAAGAGGAGCCTATTTTTCATACCAAAAGGATATTCCGTTACCCTTACCTACTTTCCATCCAACCTAAGGCATGCAATTTTTCCAAATTTTGCAAATATTACTCCATGTGTAAGAAGAAGAACTTGGTTTATAGACCATTAGAATAGCCATTTTGCTGCATTTGTATTTATCCTGCAGAATCTGAACCTAGAGACATTTAGATTGAGTGATGAGACCCCAGCATAATTTCATGATGTAAGCAATATTTTGGTTCTTGAGATTTTTGAGTCCAATGTCCTCCTTCATAACTCAAGTTTACAATTAATTTCTTCTCTTATCTTTGCTATGAGATCTATATCATCCGCGAAGAGCATACATTTGAAAATTTTCCCTTGAATATGTTCTGTCAAAACATTTAAGACTAAGTTAAATAGATAAGAACTCAAAGATGATCCTTAATGTAGTTTAATCTTTATAGGAAACTCTTTTATTTGACCACTAGATGTTCTTATACTAATTTTTACCCCTTCATACATATCTTGTATAACTTTAATATAAGCAATTCATACTCCTTTCTTTTCCAAGGCCTTTCAAAGCACTTCTCTTGATATACAGTCATAACCTTTTTTCAAATCAATAAAAATCATGTATAAATCTTTATCTTTACAATGATACTTTTTCATTAATCCCCATAGTAGATAAATTACCTCTATAGTCAATCTATTTGGCCTAAAACTGAACTGATTCTCAAAAATACTTATCTCCAATCTCAACCTATGCTCAATTACTTTCTCCCACAATTTCATTGTGTGGCTCATGAATTTCATCTGTCTATAATTAGTACAATTATGAATATCACCTTTATTTTTATAAATAGGAATTAATGTACTTTTCCTTTTATCGTCAGGCATTTTCTTGGACTATAAAATCACATTAAATAATTTAGTTAACCATCTCACTCCTTCTTCACCTAAACATTTCCACACTTCAATAGATATACAATTAGGTCCATTAGCCTTACCATTTGCCATTTTCTTAAGAGCTTTCTTTACCTCTTTATCACGTATTATTCGATAGAATGATAAATTTTATTCTCCTTCACGAGTTACTAAATCTTTCAAGTTACTTAACGAATCCTCTCCATCATTGAAAAGTTTGAAAAAGTAAGTCTTCCATTTGTTTTTAATTTCATCATCTATAACTAAAATTCTTTCATCTTCATCATTTATACACCTTATTTGTTCTAGATCTTTTGATTTTCTTTCCCTACTCTTAGCAATCTTATAAATGTTTCATTCTCTTTCTTTGTCTCAAGGCTCTTATAAAATTCTTCAAAAGCTTTAGAACGAGCTTCATTCACAGCTTTCTTAGTTTCCTTCTTAGCCATATGGTACCATTCTCAATTTTTCTCATTGTTATACAAATGTATGGCTTTAAAACAGTTCTTCTTATGTTTGATTTTGTCTTGTACGCTATTATTCCACCACCAAGACTCTTTATCTTTCGGATCAAAACCTTTTGATTCTCCCAAAACTACTTTTGCAACCTCTCTTATCTTTTTAGCCATATCCTCCTATGAGATGTTAGCACTTCCTTAAGATTCTCAAATTTCTTTGTTCAAAAGATTCCACTTGAAAATATCTTGCTTCTTACCTTTTAATTACCATCACTTAATCCTTGGTACTACTACTTATCGACATTTTTGAGTTTTACTCATAATACACATATCAAGGATAAGGATCCTATGTTGTGTTGTTACAGCATCCCTGGAAATCACTTTGCAATTTTTATAGAGTCTTCTATTCGTGTTCCTAACTAAAAGAAAATCAATCTGTGACCTTAAGGCTCTACTTTTGTAAGTGATGAAATGCTCATCTCTCTTTTTAAAACAAGTGTTGGCAATTTTAAAATCATACGCCAATGAGAAATCAAGAAGAGTTTGTCCTTCATTGTTTAGCTCTCCAAAACTAAAACCACCATGCACCTTCGCATACTGACCAGCCTCCCTCCTGACATGCCTATTAAAGTCTCCTCTAATAAAAATCTTTTCACTCTATGGTATGTGTTGAATCAACCCCTCCAAGTCCTTCTAAAATAATTTTTTAAGACTGGCTTCTATCCCGACTTGAGGCGCATAAGCACTAGCAATATTAATAGTCTCACATCCAACTATCATTTTTAAGAAAATAATTCTGTCTCCAATTCCACTAACTTCTACAATGTTCTTCTTTCACTCCTTATCAATAATGATGCTTACTCCATTGCGTGTGCTTAGTTTTCCTATATACAAAAGCTTGAAACCTTGAATATCCTTAGCTTTTTTCTCCACGCCATTTTGTTTCTTGCAAGCATAGGATTTTGATTTTTCTTTGAATCATAACCCCTACAACCTTTACAGATTTACAATTCAATGTCCCAACATTTCAAGCACCAAATCTAATCTTGCTCTTATGGACTAACTTCTTTAACCACGCACGTCTAGAATGATGCGATAACCCTTGCTCATTTAACACTATATCTGGGCGCCGATGTAATAGCTCTAACTCACTCATCATTGTACTTAAGCCATACAGTGTGTTACTTACGGGCAACGACCTAGCATTAACATTATAACGTTTATTGTCCATATTCATGATACATTCAACAAAGTTTTATGTTGGCTATTGATGGCCTAACATAACCCTACTTCTTTATTCGGGCTTGAGACCAGCTATAAATATAAGCGAAATTAAAACAACAGTTATGAAAATAGATGTTTGAGGTGGCCATATATTTTTGTAATTTATAAATGTTAAATTTATAAAAATATATATGTAAATAATTAAATAAGATATACTCCTCCAGTTTAGTAATATAAACTATTTTTTGGAATACTATGTTTAAAAATATAAAGTATTTTGAATTTTTTAAAATATAATTAATAAGGTTTTATATTCGAACCCTTTGTCAACAATATTTTAAGTTGAATCAAATGATTTGCAGTTTTTATATGAAATATTTTAAATGAATTGCATTAAGTTCACATGTTGGCAAGCCCATCTGGATTAGAGTCCTTGTAAAAGTATTTTCTCTTTTTTCTTTTGACTGATTGTAAAAGTATTTTCAAATTCCCCATAATTAAATCCTTACACACTGTGAACACTGTATTTTGTTCAGGCATTTTTTTAATTTAATAATAAGTAATCAAAAAATATAAAAAATACAAAAATAAAATTTAATCCTTTTTTAAGATTATATTTTCAAAAAAAAATCTTGCTTAAATTTTTTTAAAAAAATCTCTCTCAAATTATCCTAACCATTCAAAGATATTGGGAATCAATTTTTTGAGACTCAACTATTTTTAAATTTCTCTCTTTAAATCTTTTTGTTTTCCATTTGAATATATATATATATATATATATTTAAAATTAGATTTTTCTTTCTCTCCCTTAATCTAATTAATAAAAAAAGCATTAAAAAATGGTTAAAGTAATGCAGGACATACACGTATGAAGAAGGCAAAAGAGAAAAGAAGACACAGAACACACGCACCCTTAGAAAGCAGAAAGCAAATGGAGCCATGCATAGAACGCATGCATGAAGAGAAGATACGGAGGAAAACAGACAACAGAGCAGAAAAAAAACCAGATGCGGAGAGAACAGACTCGGACCAAATGCAGAAGCAAAAAGCAGAAAGAAAATAGAAACAAAAGAAACAGAGACGTGCACGGTAGAAGAGAAAAGTAAAAGAACACGTACACATGCTTTTAGCCAGCAGAAGAAAAGAGATAGAACCGAGACATATGCATGCATGCAGCAGACAAAAACACGTGAAAAGCTTCACTTTACAAAGAAGAGATGCACGTTATAGACTACAGAAAAAGAAAAAACAGAGCAGAGGGAGTGAGTCCGAGAGAGCATAAAAGAGAACAAAAAAACAAACAAGAAAGAACTAAGGGAAGAGAGGAAAAACTGGAAGAGAAGAAAAAAAATAGTAAAGGAAGAAGAGAGAGTCCGAGAGAGGATGGAGAATGAGAAAGAGATGGAGAGAGAGAGATGAGAAGGAAATGGAAAAACAGAGCACGAAGAAAAACATAGAAGAGAGGACGAAAAACCAAGAGGAAGAGAGCCAAAGACGCAGGAAGGAGAAGAGGCTGAGAGAAAGAGCAAGAAAAGAATATAAAGAGAGAGCTAGAAGCGATAAACGGAGCGAGTCTGAGAGAGGAGGAAAAGGAAAGGGCACCAAGACGTTATGGCAGACGCAGAAAACCAGAGGAAGAAGAAAAAACTGGAAGAAAGGAGAGAACACAGACCGCATGCATGCAGAAAAAAATAGATAGTAGAGAACAAAAACTGGAGGAGAGAGACACATGAAAACGGAGCAGAAAATAGAGACAGAGGAGGAAGAGAAAGAAGGAGATCGAGAATGGAAAACAGAGCATGAGAAGAGAGGAGAACAAGAGCATAGAAAAGAGAGGAAAGAGAAACTAAAAAAAGAGAAGACAGGAGGAACAGAAGCTTGAATAGAAGTGAAGAAGAGAAGGGAGCGGGGACGATAAAATGAAAAAATAGAGCATAAAGAAGGAGCAAAAAAGAAAAACTGGACGCAGATGAAAAAAAAGAGAGAGCCATAAGCCCGAAGAGATCGAGATCAGAGAGGGAGGAGTTTGCTGGACAGAAGTAGTGAGACAGATCTAGGACGTGCTACACATAGGTTTTTACTTCTGAATTTGAAATGCACGTGTTTAATTTCTATTTATTATTCCAAAAATAAATTTCATGTTTAGATATCTGTCCCATATTTTTTAGTTCCCAAATGAAAATCAATGTAATTATCATTTTTTAATTAAAAAAAAGAGAGTGTGAAAAAGAAGGATAAAGAAATTGCAAATAATAATTTTTGTTTGCTATCATAACTAAGCTTAATTTGATTTTAGGCATAAACTCATTTCAAATAAAGAATTAATGTAATTATTAAGCAAGGTCTTTAAATATATTTTTAGCATAAAAGGGTATATTAATATGTATGGGCATGATTTTTTTTCATCTCCATTAGTCCTAAGGTCCTTTACTTGTCAATAATATTGCTACATTCATATCGTATGGCACTCTCCATCATGATTACATGTACGATTTCATTTATTATGACAAGCCTATTTTATAAAAGGCAGGGGGGAGAGAATTCAATTCTTACCCAATTGAAAGAAAAATGAATAAAATGAATAAGAGAAATTTATCTCTAATCATTTACTTGTCGTGTGAGATTTTAAGAATTTTCGCAAACATTTAAAGCGATCTCATACTGTGTAAATCAATAAGATTTCACTGGTATAGAGATTTAATTTATATGTATAATCAATGGTTTCAATGATCAACTGTTAAAACTAACTATCTTTTTATAATCTAAATAATCCATTTAAATTTCATGTGAGATTTTAAGAATTTTCGTAGGGACTTAAATTAATTACATTATCGTGTGAGATAATAAGTCCTCACAAATATAGTGATTCTCAATTTTTATAATAAATAAATGATTTTATAAATAATCATATAATAAATAATTTAGAAAATTAATTAATCAAATTAATGAATTTAAATTATAATTATATTTACCAACTATATCTTTTGGTCATGTGAGATTTTTGAATCTCTGTAGACTTTTAAGATAATTGTATTATCGTATGAGTCAATAAAACTATGCAGATATAACGATTAAGTTTTTAATATATATATATATATACATACAAATTATATATTAAATTAATTACATTAAAATGTATTTAAATAAATTTAATTCCTTTATCGTGTGAGATTTTGAAATATTTACAGATATTTAGGATAATCATATTACCGTATAAGTCAATAAAGCTTTGCAGATATGATGATTAAAATTCTTTAAAAAGATACATACATACTTAAACAAAAATTATTAACACTTAAAAATAAATAAATTAAATTACTTAATTTCTTTATCGTGTGAGATTTTAGAATCTCCACAGATATTTAGGATAAATCATATTACCGTATAAGCCAATAAGGCTATAAGGGTATGATGATTAAAATTTTTTACAAACATATATACATATTTAAGCAAACTATTATTAACACTTAAAAGTAAATAAATTAAATTGTTAAATTCTTTTATCGTGTGAGGTTTCAGAATCTCCACAGATACTTAGAATAATTGCATTACCGTATGAACCAATAAGGCTCTGCAGGTATAGTAGTTAAAATTCTCAATCATAAAACATAAAAATAATAATAATAATTTTAAACCCTTTTCTTTCTTTATTCCAAAAATTCAAAAATGGAGAAAATAATTAAAATTAAATTACCTTTTGTAATTTAAAACACACATATCAAAATTTCAAAGATTATTTTATTTGCAAAATGGTGAATTATTTCTAATTAATTTCTATTCAAAAATATTTTCACCAACAAACTTTTAAGCCCGAATTACGTGAACTTTGATCCTCATCACATGGTATGTAGGCCTCAGAGTCAGATTCTGAATCAAGTCCGTTCTCTCTTATAAATAAATAAACATTTCTCACTTAATTTTTATCATTTTTATATCAAACACATAAATATAAAAGGAATAATTAAAATAATTATAAAAACATATTAATAGAGCACAACAAACTTCAAGTAACCGTTCTAACCAATGTGTGTTGTAGAGTGCCTAATACCTTCCCCATGCTCAACTGACTTTCGAACCTATTCTTTGATTTCGCAGACCATCCTTATCTTACATTAATCGGTTTCTCGAGATTTCTCTCAAAATCTTGGTGGCGACTCCTCGTTCAGCCAGTTCCTGCCGTAAAGGCCGGGACCTTCACTAGTGTACTGTTCACATTGCATTTTTCGGGTGCGACACACACCTAAATTTAAATTTATATCCTTTTGAGATGTGGGTCAGTTTTTTTGTTTGTTGGATAACATGACACTACACTCACACAAACAAGCAAGAAAAGTTCATGATCCACATTATCCATCTCTTGTCCACTCGTTGAAATTCCAAAAGGCACTACTTCAATTCAACTATCACTAACGAAACCAGAATACCAACTACCAAGGTACACCTTTTTTCGCAGCTCAATGGCGGCCACCCACTTACTCCCAAATCCAAAACCTTTCTCAGCTCTACTCACAACCCCGCCTTCAATTCCTTCCATTAACTCCGCCCAACTTCCATTCTTGAGCTCATCAGACCATCAACCCCATAATTCCAGCATCAGACGCAGCATTCACACAAATGCCAAGAAGAAGAACCCATGGCTTGACCCTTTTGATGACGGGGAAGACCCGACCATGGAGTATGGGTCCTTGTTTTCAGATGGGAAGCAGGAAGAGGATCCAAGGCCGCCCGATGATCCGAATAATCCATACGGGTTCTTGAAATTTCCTTCTGGGTATTCTGTGGAGATTGCATCTCTGGCTTTGAAAGTGAGAGGAGATGTGAGGAGGTGCTGCTGTGTGATCTCTGGTGGTGTTTATGAGAATCTGTTGTTCTTTCCAGCTATTCAGTTGCTTAAGGATAGATATCCTGGTGTTCAGATTGATGTTTTGGCGTCTGAGAGAGGGAAGCAGACTTTTGAGCTGAACAAGAATGTGAGGTGGGCAAATGTCTATGATCCTGATGATTATTTTCCAGAGCCTGCAGAGTACACTGATATGGTTGGACTTCTCAAGGTTCGCATATTTCTAAGTCTTACTGTTAATATACTAAAGATTTTGATTATCATCAAATGTTGATCTCTACAGAGATTGGGATAGCTAAAAGGGCGTTTGTCTCAAAGTACATGTTGACATTGAAGCCAACTTGTTTGTGATCTGAAAAATAAATTCCATTAATGCAATTTGAGTACAGAATTTCCTTTCTGCTAAGTCTGATGAGCTTTAGTTATACTGGACCAGAATTGTGCTATGAAACTCATCATTTTCAGTTACAAGCACTCCAAAAAAGCTTACATATATTATGAATTGAAGCAATGTGAAAAGGAAAGAGTTTAGTTCCAAATATCATGCACAAAAGACATTCGCATGTTATACGAAAAGTATTTTCTATAAATAAAATGGGAAATGTACTTAGAAAGAAAAAGGGATTTGTGCATTTTCTATTTCCTGTTAGAAAATCCTATAGAAAATCCATTTCGAGTCATGCCTAAAGACTCTATCCTTAATAGCAATACGGCATAGTCGTTGGAGTTTTTTAGGATTAAGTGGAACTTTCCTGTAAAATTAATAGGGTAACAAAATAGCAAAAAATACAAAATAACTCAGGAAAAGCACTAGGAGGGGAGGAGATGAGAGTGCCTGAAAGCTTGGGATTGTGCGCTAGAACCCAAACACCGCTGCCTTTGGCAGAAATGTCATACACTTTGGGCAATAAAACACTGTTAATGACACTTTAATGCAAATGAAAAACCATTTCGGATAATGAGATTTAATATAAAATAAATAATCGTAAATAGTAATTAATATTATTAATAAAAATATAATTCCTTTTGAAATACCATTAAATAATTAAAATATCCAACATCTGTTTTGTAAATGATACTTTTCTACCTACCAAACATTACAAATGTCTTGCAATCATAGAAAAAGTAAGTGCTATTCATGTTGGCTGAAAGTCTTCTTGATATATTTTTAGATGGACTTTCATATATTTGGAGGGTTTCTCAATAGTAATGCATTGTTCTATTGTGCCTACAGAATAGGTACTATGACATGGTTTTATCCACCAAATTGGCAGGCCTAGGCCATGCTGCATTTTTGTTTATGACAACAGCTCGAGATAGAGTTAGCTATGTGTACCCAAATGTGAATGCTGCAGGAGCAGGATTACTTTTATCTGAAACATTTAAGCCAGATAGACTAAATCTCTCAGAGGGAGGATATAATATGTGAGTATATGGTAAAGCACTAAGATTTTAGAGTTTCGTTCTGTTTTTATGCCTTCAACTTGCCTTGCAATAATGATATTGCTTTAACCGAGTAAAAATTGTGAGGCAGTTTACAACTGGTAATTTCCTTTCAATGAGTTTGCTGGTGTAGGTATCATCAGATGGTTGACTGGTTAGGAAGACCATTTCGAAGTGTCCCGAGGCAACCTGTGCCACCGCTTAGAGTATCAATTTCAAGGAAGCTGAAGGATTATGTGGAGGAAAAGTACAAGAAAGCAGGAGCAGAAAAGGGGAAATATATTGTAATTCATGGGATACAATCAGATTCAAAGGCTTCAATGCAGTCTAAAGGTGATGCTGATAGCTTGTTGCCTATTGAAGTATGGGCTGAGATTGCTGAGGAGATAAGGTATGGAAGGTTATCTTTGAACTGCAGGATTGAAACTAAAATTAGTCTAAATGGATTGATTTAAGCTTTTAGACATATGCATGCAATTGTTTATGAACTACTCTTTCATATTCATAATGCAGACAGATCAAGAAGCCTTACATTTTCATATTTTGCTCTTGCATGAGTTTTAAGTGAAGAAATATGACTAGTCCCCCCCCCCCTCAAAAAAAAAAAAAAAAACCAATTTGCATTGCATTTTATATTGACACAGCATTGAATTATAGTTGCAAGGTTTTGGTCTCCGTGCCCCCCCCCCCCAAAAAAAATGATAATAATAAACAAGAGCTAATAAAACAGTACTGACAGTATTTATACCTGTTCATGTTCATTTTAATAGGGATTTTAGGCCAGTCTTTGTGATTCCACATGAGAAAGAAAGAGAAAATGTGAAGGAAGTTGTTGGAGAAGATGCTAGCGTAGTCTTCATCACTACCCCAGGACAGGTACTTAAATATCTGTCATTCAAATAACAAATAGCCTAATTTTAGAAACAAAAAGGGAAACACTGAGGTCTAAGAGACAGAGTAATAGGCTTTTTAGACCTATTTTGGACTTTTCATATTACTAATGGGATTTTGATTTCTTTTCTGTGGTTTCAGTTGGCTGCTCTTATTAATGATTCTGCTGGGATAATAGCTACAAACACAGCTGCTATCCAACTTGCACATGCACGTGAGAAACCCAGGTGATTTTTATGAATAATATATACTATTGGTTAGTAAATGTGAGGAGGTGCAAAATCTTAAATCTCCAGGGTAGAGATGCAAAATATTAAAACTTAAGGGTAAGAAGTTCAGAATTTCAAGGCTATGAATGTAAAATATTAAAACTTATACACCACATTTATAATTTTTCCCAACGTGAGGGGGCCAATTGCCACTGGGTTAGCCCAAACTAAATTCCTCACCTTCACAATTAAGGACACATTTATTTAGCCTTGAAGGAAAAAAGTGGATCTTCAAGATATAATGTTTAGGGTTAAATTACAGAAATGAAAATGTTCAATCTCATTGATTCAGTTAATGTAGAATGCGTCTGATATGTACTTATTGTTCTTGGTACTGTAGTATTGGGTTATTTGGCTCAAAAGAGAAGGGAAACCTGTTTGTTCCACAAGCTGAAGAGAAGAAATGCACAGTAATATCATCAAAGACAGGGAAGTTAATTGATGTTGATGTTGAGGCTGTGAGAAATGCAATTCAAACATTTAATGTATCCTTAGCTTTGGTGTAATACAAACACTATAATACTTCTATTGATCTTTTTTCCTTTAAGAATAGAAGGGATGGGAGAGATCAGAGGGATCTCGTTAAGTGATTATTGTAGCTGATTTGTTCATATTTATAGAAAGAAGAGAGATATTTCTTGAATTTTAAGGGACATTCTTTTTTTGATAGCATTTTAAGGGACAATCTACAGGTTCATATATCTCTTTATTTCAAAATATAGTAGATATGACTATTCTGGCAATTTTTACTTTGAAAAAAAATGGCTTAAAAATTTTAAGTAAAATGAAATAATATATGATAATGAGTCATGCACTAGTTAAGAAAAAAAGGGGGGGTTTATAGGTTACTATTATATCGGTTGTAGGAAAATGATGTAAAGAGTTGAGGCAATGACATTTTTGTAATGACAAGCATGTCTAATGAACTTTCTACACTGGTCACTGAATTTCTATGCCACCTATAAGTATCCAGGTTTTTTATTTGATATAAAAAGTAATTTTTTTAATAGCTGAAAAACACTATTTATTATGCACTTGTGACATGAAAGTGATCACGCTATTATTAATGAGAACTATTATGCTAATGTTGTTGTCTCCTAATTAAAATAAAGGTTAATGGTTATTTTCACCTCTCAACTTTACTCAAAAGGTCAAGGAGGATTCTAAACTGAATTATAAGTTAATTTTGTTTTTCAATTTTAAACATATCACCTTGCCATTTTTTTACTGTTAGTTGACTGTTAGTGTGCCTTGCATTATAGTTTTTAATATTTTTTATTATAAAATATTTAAGTTGAAGGTACTCACTAACCTTTTGAATAAAAGTTAAGGATACATAAGACCCTTAGCCCAATAAAAAATATTAAAAAAATAGTAAAATTATTGATAATTAATGGACGTTAAATGTTCAAGGTGATAAAGGAGGGAGTATTTAACATTAAAGGACAAAAATGACCTATTGTTGAGTCTAGGGTCCCTAATGACTCTTTGAGTAAAGTTGAGGGACAAAGACAACCCTTAATCCTTAAAACAAAATACTCCCTATAGTCTCTATTATTAGTCACTTTCAATTACCTCACTTGAATTAAGGAAGGCCAGTTAGCTCTTAAATCTATCTTAAAATAAAAAAAAATACTCTCTTTGATCTCATTTATAAGTCATTTTTAGCTTATTTCATGGGAATTAGGAAAAACCTTAAATCCCATAAACTTTGTCATAAAATTTAATAAATTTTCACCTCTACCACTAATAAAGATAAAACTATTTTTAATAATTTTTCTAACATTTAATGATGATAGAAAAGTAACGATGGACATAAAAAATAGTGAAGAGCTTTATAAATAGGATTGAAATTAATCTTCTCTCTTTGTCTTATAAAAAAACAGACCTTGCTCTTATTAAAGGGATAGGGAAACACAACATTCGAGGAGCCATGTAAAAACATTAAATTAGAATTTAATTCTCCTTTTAATAATTTGCTAGGAGTAAAATTAGAAAATATTAATCGATCACCTTATATGTGATTTATAGTAAAGACATAAATTTTTCTAGAAGGCATTCCATAACAGGAACAAGGGGGAGTACATTTTTATGAACTATCTAATTAGCAGAATTGCAAGAGACAAAACATTGTAACATGGAGAACTAGATTGTCAATGAGGTTATGCTTTGCTGGTTTTATCAAGAGGTGGTCCACTGCATAGCTTTGCAGGATTGATGAGGTTTAATGACCAACTGTTCCTATGATAAACATGGGGACAAACTCGATGTAATAATTTCTCATAATTATATGGTGGTTATATAATTTTAATATAATCAAACCAATTTATTTCTTTAGAAATACACATTTTATACTATCTGACAAAAATTTGTCAAACCATATTGGACTTTGTCCATTTTTACGCATTCATAGATAAGGATTGAATTGAAGACCTTACTAACTGAACCAACTCTTATTAGCCCACCAGCTTCTTGACTGACGCGGGATAATCACGCAAAGTGGTGGAGATTTTCACTACCCATATAATTAAATGTACGAGGTTTACAGAAAATAATAATAAGAATAATAATAGGAAAAAGAGCTTTATTCTTAGTTCCGGAATTTCTTTCATGTTCCATAATAAATAGAAAAATTTTCACCTCTACTATCAATTAATTGGTCACGTTACATTATATTCTTTACCTCAATGTCACAACTTACACCAAAAGGCAATAAATTTATAAATCACATCATATTACTGTATATAAGTATGCACCATTGTTATGGAATCCATTTGAATCTTTATCAACTGCCAAAATATATTCTTTTTTTCTTAATAAAAAAGGGGAGCCCTAAGCTAGAAAAGAGAACATAGGAGAGGCATAAATGAGCCAAAACTTTATCAATTAGATCAATATTTATTTATTTTATTGGCTTTTAATTTTTTTACTGTCCACATAGTTTTTAGCGTTCCCAATGATCATTTTTGCAAAAAGTTATCATGCATAGATAGTTTAACTAATATTTTTAAGAAGAAAGAAATGCAAGTGAAGGCATGAAGAGAGCAGTAGAATGGAGGAGTCCCATCAAGGCCCATTTAATTTGGAAGGAGAGGTGCAAATTAATCTGTTTTAAAGATGACCTTCCTGTCAAATACATTGCCTTCTCTTACACAAGATATTATCACTTCAATCTATAATAGAGATCCAACCTCAAGTCACCAAACAACGATAGAGCTTAAGCAAAATGGTGCCTCCTAAAATCTGGTTGGATTGTATTGGACATTGACAGCTTTGTTGACATTTATAGCTCTACCACCTGTGGAAATCTCATTCGCGATGATTAAGGAAATTGGACTTGAGGTTTTTCTAAATACCTCAATTACTATTTCAGTTCTGTCGCAAAACTTAAAAGTATTTTTGGAGACCTTAAACTTTGCTAGAATGAAAATTTCACTAACATCAATGTTTATTTTGATTGCTTTCACTCTCATTCATCATGACTACAACAAGAATCATCCTCTCTCCAATACTAAAAATAGGAACAAAGACTTACTCATGAAAGACTGGATTGTTATATATGAGTGTTTTTAGAAAAGAGAATAGATATGTGGATTGGCATGCTTATCATACGACAAATGACAATCTTGACATTGCATTTTTTGTTGAACCACCCTTAGAGTATAGAAGCATTATTTGCTTTGACATGAATTGATTTCTTCTTGCATGGCTTTTCATGGCTTTGTATTAAAAAAATAAGATCTATTAATTTTCTCACTTAACTTTCCCCAAAAATTTGAGTTTGATTTTTGTTAGGTTAAAGTGTAATTTTACTTTTAAATTATTGGTACAAGAGCTTTTGCGACACTAAACTTATTTTTTATATAATGTTCTCTTTCATCATTTAAAAATGGCATAATATCACCCATACCATTAATAAAAATTAACTTTTACTATTAATTAACTAGAAAATTTAACAAAAAGGACTTCAAAATTATAGAAAAAGACCAAAAAATGAACAAATAAGTACCATATAAAAATTCTAATTTTTTGGTCCTTTTATGTCATTTTTGCATTCCTTTTATGTAAATTTTTAGGTCAACTAATAGTCAAATTTAATATTTTTAATGGTAGGAAAGACATGACACCGCTTTCAAATGTTGAAAGAGAATATTGTATAAAAAAAAATTAAAATCTCAGACGCTTCTAAACCTATAGTTTAAAAGTCAAATTGTCATTTAATCCATTTTTGTTTCAAGTCATGGATATATCATCTTCCATTGTCACAAGGTACTTCCTTTGGTCCTTATCGATTATAAGGTGCTTTTAACTACTTTATTAAAATTTAAAAAATAATAGTTAACTCATTAAATATGTCTTAAAATAAAAAAAAATCAACTTAACTCCTATAAAAAAAATAAGAAGAGAGAGATATATAGTATACGGCTAGCCTTAAAATTAAATTTACAATAACGATAAAAATGAAAATAATAGTAAATAACTGCACATGTGTTTTATATTAATTAAGGGCCAAAAAATTGTTTTAAAGAGTGTCTTATAATTAAAAATAGGGGAGAATATTAGCTCAATGCCTGTTGAAGTTCGATCTTGCCATTCTCCAACCCAAAGTTTTATCATCACCAAACAATTAATTGACATTTTCAATTTTAGACCTTTTGATAACTTCTATATAGTACAGATTTATGAATCTAAAGCAAAGTTGGTTATCATATATTCTTTCGGTTTTAATTTATAAAATATTTTTAAAAGAAATTCAACGTATTAAAATATTAAAATATGAGATATTTTGAAAAAAAAAGATTTATTAAGGATGCCATTTCTTTCTCTCTTTTTTTAATAAACATGGAAACAAAAGAAAACTAAAAGGTAGTGCCAGTGTCATACACCACCAACATTGCACCTAAATCAGGGGAGAGGGGAAAACAAGTGATGAAATTAAAATCCAACAACACAAGAAAGAGCCAATTTCGAAAGCATATAGTAGTTGCATTTGAGTTTTTAATTTCTCCAAGTCTGAACCACCCACTCACGAGCCAAGAGTGCTTAGATTTCACCAATAACCTTGACATACAAGTGATCAAGAAGGGTGTTAGGGTTAAATGCAATAATGGCTTCACTCGAATTAGATTCCAGAACGAGCTTTATATACCTAAGGTCCTAAGCCATCTTAAAACCCCACGTGCAAGCCTGTAGTTTAGCATGTAGTAGGTTACCGTCATTCATTTTAAATAGAAATCTTGCTTGGAAGTCTCCATTAGAATCACAAATTAGGCCACCACAACCAACAACATTTGGAAGTGCAGAGAAAGCACTGTCAACAGCATTAAGCTTGAACTAGTCGCCCATAGGTGGATTCCAAATTTGAGCTTACTTTGATATTGCATATAAATGTTAATAACATGCAGCTAAGATTTGTGCGTCAATAGAGACAATGGATGCAGTTTTGTCTTGGAAAATCTTCTCATCCTGTCACCTTCAAATGAGCCAACAAGCTACTGAAAAATAAGAACTCGAAGGGACACCTTGCTTGAATTTCTAAGACTGCATGTTTGATTTGATCCACTCATGTAGATCTGCACCAAAAAAGGCCCTTTGCTCTCCATGATCAAGAATCTCTAGCCAAAATCTTTTCATATCCGAGAAGATTAATGATGATGTTTTAATATTACTCTTCTTATTATATTTTTCTTTAATATTCTTTCACAAAAAAAGAATTAAATGAAGGACATTTTTAAAACTTTATATTTTTATTTTAAAAATATAAAATTGTAAAGTATATTTAATGAACTTTATTGACATACATAATTTTATCTGAAAATGTCTAATAAATTGGGAAGAAGGTAGTTTTGGTTATGCAAAAGTCTCAAGTCAACCAATTAGAGAATTAATTAAAGATATATAAAGTTAGCATAAATCTAAATAAGCGATATTCTTGTATAAATTAAAGGACAACCAACTAACACTACAAAAAAATTGACTTTTAGCAACGACAAAAAGTCACTGTCAAAAGTCCAAAAGTCACCGCTAAAAGTTTTTAGCAGCGACTTTCCGCCGCTAAAAATTGTCGCTATAACAACTGTCGCTAATAGTTTTTGGCGGCAACAATATTTGTCACCGCCAAAAGTATACTTTTAGCGACAGCAAATGTCGTCGCCAAAAGTCTTTTCGTCGCTAAAAGTCTTTTAGCGACAACAAATGTCGCTGCCAAAAAGACTTTTAGTGACGACAATTTGTCGCCGCCAAAACTTTTTTTAAGAAATAATAATTTATTTTATGCCACATCACTCTGCCACGTGTGCATTAAGTGATGCCACGTCACCTACCATATATGCAATAGATTATGCCACGTCACTTGCCATCTTGTGCCACGTCACAGTCCATGTGTTCAACAGATATTGCCACATCACCTAGCCATCTCATGCCATATCACATGACACGTGCACTTCCTCAAGCCACCTCATGTGCCACGTCACCATCTCGCGCCACGTCACCTGCCACGTGTATAACCCGTCAAGCTACCTCATGTGCCACGCCACCAGCTCATGCCACATCACTTGTCACATGTGTGCCTTCTCAAACAACCTCACGTGCCACGTCACCACCATGCGCCACGTCACATATTTGTTGTGAAATATGAGAAAGTCAAGATTTGAACCCTTTACCTCTCCCTCCTCTAGGCTTTAAGCCTTCCTTCTTTGCCAGTTGAACTGAAATGTACCTACAATTATTAAATGCAAAATTAAATATATATTATGTAACTGTATACACATATATCAAATAATATATGATAAAAAGATATCCATATATTATATTTTATTTTCAATTATTAATATGACAAAATGATTTATATGAACATTTAAATTATAATTTTAATAAAATAGTATTTTTTACCAATAAATATTATTTTTTTAGGAAAATGAACTTAAAATAAACAATTTTTAAATATTAAAATAATATTCTTATATACATTGTAATAAATTTTTAAATTATATTTTTATTTTTTAGATGAAAATTATTAAGTATATAATTTATTTATAAATATGTATTATATTATTTTATGTTAATATCTTTTACTTTTTTCTTCTCCATATTTTCTAAAAAATTGATAAACTAAATGATTAAATTTTTATCCTCTCTCAAATAGCTAAATATTTCCCCCTCTTTTAATAAAAATATATTTTATAGATAATTTTTCAATATCTTAAAAAATTATTTTAATAAAAAAATTAATTTTAACCACATAAATTTTGTTAATAGTCATTTTGAACAATTTTGAAAATGAATACTAATAACTTTTGCAATATATGATAATTACAAGAATCTCTGTATGATCAATCTAGTTAACATTTAATCATCTTCAATCTTATAGAAAGGTGGATTTGAGTAGTTATTTATATTATTCTTAGTAATAATTAGTTATAAAATGTTATTATAGCAATGAAAACCTAAATATACTAGGAGGAATTACATAAAATCCTTGTTCAAAAGTCATTAGAGCTCAGTAGAAGAAGTAAATACCATACATATATCAAGCTAAGGATAAAGTACGTAATATGTTAAGTAGTCTATAATATCATTAGCATCTTATGATGTTTGTACAACTTTAACTTCCTAATGCCATTTATGTATTTGATTATAAATAATAATTTATATATAACTTAACCTAATTATAATTGAAGTAATAACCCATTAAGATTTAAATTTATCATATTAAAATACTAGCTTAATAACATAATTCTTAAAAAAATATGAGCTATATGTCTAAAAAATAATTATGAATAATATAAAATTAAAAAAAATTAATAATTAAACTTAGCATACTTTAACTATTATTTTTTTATTTCACGTTTCTATATATAATTTATTTCTAATTCTATACATAAAATAAGAAATTTAATTTCATAAATATATTTTAAATAATTTTATTTAATTATTTTTTAATTTTTAAATTATTTTTTATAAAAATACTTTTGGTGAGTAAATTATATTAATTATTTTTTAATTTTTAAATTATTTTCTATAAAAATGCTTTTGGTGGCAACAAATATCGCCGTTAAAAATAAATTATATTAATTATTTTTAATTTTTAATTTATTTTTTAAAAAAATACCTTTGGTGGCGACAATTTGTCGCCGCCAAAAGTAAATTATATTAATTATTTTTTAATTTTTTAATTATTTTTTATAAAAATGCTTTTGGTGGCAATAAATGTCACCGTCAAAAATAAATTATATTAATTTTTAATTTTTAATTTATTTTTTATAAAAATATTTTTGGTGGCGACAAAATGTCACCGCCAAAAGTGAACTTTTAGCGGTGACAAATCACAGTCGCTACTAAAAGTGACTTTTGGTGGCGAGTTTGATTTATCGCCGTTAAAAATATGGTTTTGGTGGCAACTTTTAGTGGCGACAATTTGATTTGTCGCCGCCAAAAATAGACTTTTGGCAGCGACTAAAAAGTCACCGCTAAAAGTTATTGCCAAAAGTTATATTTTTTATAGTATAACTTATTTGATCATTTTGTTTTGGTCGGCTAACAAAATAAATTTATTTTGTTCAAAAGCCCAAATTTAGGAATGATACTCTATTTAATAAAAAAGAAGCTTCCAGCATAAAAAATTGAAAGAATGATAGTTAGGTCTTAATATTTTTAATTAAAGGTAGTTAAGTTTTTAACAAAAATTTTTAAAAATAAGTTGTAAATATCGATTCGAACTGTTGCAAACAAAATTTTTTTCTTACAATCTAAAAATTATATTTGATACTTAAATATTTGTTTATATTTGAAACTCTTGAATTTGTAATTATCTAAATCAATATTTTTAACTTATTTTTCTAAACATGTTGTTAGGAACTTAAATGTCTTTAATTGAAGATTGTGGAACTTAAAGATTAGCTTATTTTAGGATAATACTTATTACCCTCTCATCTATGTCTTTATGTGTATTGGGGATTCGTCTGGTGAAAAAAAGGCATTTGATTCGCCACCCTTTTAAAAATTATAATAATATTATTACACACACACTCCATCTAGGGTTAATATATTACCCTTGTAATAATATGAAAGGAATTCCTTATTAGCATTATTGTTTAGTGTTGATCATGTGCATGCCCTTTAAATTTACTCCAACCCTATATCTTTTTATTTATTCTTTTTTCTATATTATAACTTAAGTTATGCTTGTGGGAATACTCTATATGTTTAATTAGTATAATAATTAGGGATTAGCCGTGTGTACAATTGCATATTGTTTTATTTGTACATATTTATAGGTGATGGACCACCTCATTCTTATTAGTTATTACCAGCCTTTAATTTGTTTATATACAAATCAAGATAATTCAATGCGTTTCACTAATGTGAACAAAGAAATCTTATTCAAATCTAATTATAATATCTATAAATGTCGTTGCTTTTTAAGAGGCGGCACATGATTGCAACGTGCATCCCTCTATTATAGTCCTTAGTTGAGTTTCGAAATGAAAAAAGATTTGATTCAATCTTCATTTTTTATAAATTTTTTATATAGTTATTTAATTGGGTTATATTTGAGCACTGTCAAATTCAATTAAAAGTAATTCTTTTAATTTTTTTTTTCATATTTACACAAATTTAAATTAAAGACCTCATAGTTATAGCTCATTTTACTAGAATTAATTGCTATTGATTGGTTGTTTGTAATTTTAACTCACCTATCACTGTGAATAGCCTTTAGTTGATGCGAAGCTTAACTATCCTTTGATAGACTTCAATCTTTGAAATTTCTTCTGTTTATTGCATTTTTAATGTTATATATATAAAAGGAAAAATGACAATAAAGTGCTAAAGGATGAATTAATAACAGTTAAATTTTTAATAAAATTTTTTATAAAATAAATTATAAATATCAATTCAAACAGTTATAAACATGAATCTTAATTGTAATCTAAATATTATATTTGTAATTAGAACTTTTAAATTTATAATTGTTTAAATTGTTATTTATAATTAATTTTTTTTTAAAAATTATTAGAGACCTAATTGTTATTAATTTTCTCTTTTGGAACTTCACTTTTATTTTTGTATATATAAAGTATAAAAATTATAATAAACTGTATACCTAATAAAATGCTGACTTGATCTTCCAGTTTGGATCTTCCTTTCAATTAATATTAAAAAAATAATTTAACCATGAGCACATTTAATTAGGGGTAGATTCGAAAAGGAGGGAAAAAATTTAGACAAAAACAACATCCTTAATCTTCATAAACTGAGTTTTGAATAACATTTTTTTTCAGTGATCAATCTAAATCGTTAAATATTGATCTAACCACCAAAAATTAAAATCAAGATAAATTGAGAAAAAATAAACGAAGAGAATCAAATGGTGATCTTTAGACTATCTGAAATATACAAAACGCACATTTGGTTATTTTAAACGTCAATGCATCATTTCAAAACATTCTACCAAAAAACTAATTAAATAACGGTTACAAAGATATAATAAATATTAAAAAATATAAAAATAACCAAAAAAAAGAATCTTTTTTCTATCATCAACAAATGGATTATAAATACTTCAAGAATGATTATTATCTCTTCTTTCTTTGCTTCTCATCAATCTACTTTTCTGATAACAAAAGCAAACGAGAAATTTTTTTTTTTTTTGGGGGAATTACAACGGCAAGCCAAAAGTTTAATTGATGTTAAAAACAAGATCGTGCTCATGACCTTCTATTTATACGCAAAGCAACCATGTCATTACGTCACAAGTACAGACAAAACAAATATGAGAATGGAAAAAAGGACAAAAACACAAGAAAAGAGATTATAAATTGCCGATGGCCATATAATCTAGTGGAATGAATGCAGGCTTTTTGTAATCGTTATAAGTTTGATCCTACCTATAATATTAGGTTGTTAATGCTTGCTCCTCTAATTCGAGAAAAAGACAAATACAAAAGGAAAAGAGGTTACAGCTCACAAACCACAACCATGATTTGCCAAAAGAACCTTGATGAGGATGATAATCCAGGCTTGTGGAAAACACAAACAAGTTAATGATGGCACGACATTTTGTAAGGATCCTAACAATGGCAAATCAGCATGTGATGCAGAATGTTGAGCAGATTTCACATTATGGTGATACTTCACCTCTCACCTCACAAAATTCAAAAGCCTAATTAATGAGAGTCTCACTACGGCTAGCTCTCCTCTGTATTCCCACTTACTCTGTTTTTAATGATAACACTCTTATTTTTTTTTCCCCTCCCCAATTGCACGCATTATTTGGGGCAACTTGCTCTACAATTATATTCCTTCCGTCTTTATATATAAAATATTTTTAATTAAATCTCACACACCAATAAAAATTTATTATTTAATTGGACTCACATAAAAACACAATAATTTTTTAATTTTATCCTTAACAATATATAATTAATATATAACGATGGTAGGAAAAACATACAATTAATGATTCATTTCATTTTTTAAGACCAGCGTAAAATTATTTAATTATTCAAAAATATTATTGCAATCTCTTATATTTAGAGATAAAATAAACTTTTAAAAAAATACTTTATATATAGGAACGGAGGGAGTAGGTCTCAGTGTGGATTGTTTTTTCTTTTCTTTTATACTCCCTCTTGGTAAGTGGGTCTGAAAACAAGAACATAAAAGTAAACAAAAACCTATTAATGTGAGTGCAGGAGGTCGACCAAGAAGTTAGCATGATAGGTTAGTCCTCTCGTCCTCTCAGTGTGTCTGAAAACCTTTAGATGTCGATGGTGTTATTGACTCTAATCGATCAGCCCCTTACAATGTTGTCATATCATATATGAGACTCTTGAAGAATTTGAGAAGGGGTTTTATAAAATATTTTTGATTATCATTCAAGCACTGCAACTGAGTTCCAAGGGATTTTTGAAGGGCTCAAATTTTGTTGGGATGGAAAACATTCTCATCTCAATGCTCACAACAACTCATGGATCCATCTCGTCATGAATATGATCAAACACAACCTCTTATTAGTATTATCAGAATGATTAAACATTTGCATATGCAATTGGCAAGTTTCTATTGATCATATTTTCAAATAAGCGAATACGTTGATTGGCTTTCTCATCAACCGACTCATAACAACTTTAATATTAAGATTTTCAATGTGCCTCCCTCTTCTTTTTTTTGAGCAAAGTGCCTCCCTTTTTTTTTTTTTTGAGCAAAGTGCCTCCCTCTTTTAGATGTAAAGTTTTTAACTATTGAATATCTAATGATGAGTCTGTAGCACTATCTAATGAAAAAAAGGTGTCATAAAAATTGAAGGTTAAATTTTCCTTTTCTCAAAGTGGAAAGTTCTAGGACACTGGGACCACATGATGGAGATGTAAAGGTCTTCCCAAATTGGGAATCGGACACCTAAGGCTATGAAAAATATTGAGATACAGTGAAGGTTTTAGCTAGGGATGTAGCCATTTGACGCTAATGCTTTCACAACATTTGGAGCCATTCTTTTAAAACATAAACAAACAAGTGAATGCATAGATGAGAATTTAAAAGGAACTTGCTATGTGTACGTGTTCTTCATCATCATCAACCTCCTGACACTTCTGTATCCTCCCACATGTTCATCAAAAACGTGCTCAATCCCATTATGCTTTTCTTCCTCCTCAGTCTTATAAATGATGAGAAAGAAAGGCTTCAACTTTTTAACCAGAATCGCTTTTCAAATGTTCTTTTAATCAAAGAGTTTTAACAGTTTGCTGAAGGGGAAAATTTAACTAAGAAGTAAGAACCAAAAGGACAGTTTAGCTGAGTACTGAGTAGTCGCTAACCAGTTTGTGCATGTTGGGATAGTTCAAGTAACCAATTTTTTCGGACTTAAACTCATGGTTTCATAAAAATATATTCAAACACCAAAAGTAAATCAGTGAAATTCACAAGATTAACTAATCACTACCTCAAAACCACATTTACCCAAAAACGACAATTTGCCATTCATATGCAAACTACAGGTACGTTTATATATCCGTTAGAAAAAAATTAATTAATATAATTGATTTTAAATATAATATAATTAATTATATTATGTGATATAGTTGATTTTAAGGAGAATTGAAAAGTAGAATTGAAAATCAAATAAAATTATAGTTTTCTAAAAATATATCTAATCAATTTTATATTCAAAATCATGATTTTTATAAAAATATTCAAATTCCCTTGTGCATGTCAAAATTATGATTATCTCATAAGTTACTATTATCTATTTTTCAATTCAGCTTTCCAATTGTACTTTTTTTAAAAAATTTTAAAAATCATATAACTTCTATTTTATAAATCATAAATTTAAATTCATAATTGATTTTGACATGAAAACTTAAAAGAAAGTCATCCGTTTAAATCTTCAAATATTTCAGTGGTTCCATTAAAACATTACCCTAAACTACTATGGCTCCCATTGTTGTTAGTCATGATTATCCCTTTTTTGACTCTTCATGAAGGTTAATGTGAAGAGAAGACCCTTTAACTGGTGTGTGTATGTGTGTGTGTGCTTATATTTATATTATTTAAATCTTTTTGAGTTCTCTTTTCCTTCTGTCAAATTAACAAGGCCAGATACCTCAAATGTCAACAATAATTGAAGTCATGTCTAATCTATTCATTCTATTATCATCTTACAATAAAATAAAGAGAAAAAGTACAAAGGTGCAACAATTCATCATTTGGATATTGCCATGTGTATTATTAGATCACGCATTACAGCCATAAAAGATAGGATCATGATAGAATAAAAACAAGAGAATGGCAAGTTTAGATATTCATTTTTCTTTCATCCCAAAACAATCAAGGTCCACTAAATTGTGGGGATGTGCCACGTCAGTATATTCCTGCCCTGGGCCTTCTAAGATGTGCATATAATGTCTGTGTTTGTGACTCTTGAGTATTTATATTTACGTTCTGTGCCTTGAACTAGCATAACAAAGAAGCAAAAGACATAAAATATATCATTAGCCTTCCTTCTCTGTTTCTTGCTATCACTGAGCCACCATGTCTCTGAAGATAGCGGCTGAAAGTTGGCCAAAAACGCCATCAGAGACGGCAGAGGATAACAAGTCAGTGGTGGTGAAAGAGTATGATGAAGAGAGACACAAAGTGGCAATAGAGAAAATGGAGAGCCTTTGTGAAGTTGGGCAGAGAGGAAAAACATCTCTTATCACAGACCTCATGGGAGATCCAATATGCCGTATTCGTCACTTCCCAATACACATCATGCTGGTAAGACACCAAAATAGCTTAAGGTATTTTGGAAGGGCTCATCACACACTTATGCAGTTGTGATTAATTCTCTAGTCACTTGGTGTGGGACTATCATATATTATGCTAAAACTTAGATGAACTTGAAGTCATATCTATGGATTGAGATTGAAATATTGATACTTGTTTGCATGTGTGTATGAAGCAGGTTGCAGAATATGGAGAAGAAGGAGAAGTTGTTGGAGTGATACGAGGATGCGTGAAAACAGTTGCAAGATTGAGTTCAGTTTATGTAAAGGTGGCTTATCTTCTAGGGCTCAGGGTCTGCCCAACAAGAAGGTACACAATTCCATTCTTTGACATGATCATCTTAGTTTTCTGCCATCTGGTTTCTGCACTGCACATTCCATGAAAGCTTATGAGGGAATCCAAAAGAGAGGTGACAGTTACTGCTCTTGATTGGTGTGAAGTTTAGTGCACACGTTCAAGATCACAACATGTCTTATATCATTAGGTAAAGTAGGTTATATATATGGATTGCACAATGTTATTATGCTTTGTCAACAACCAAGCCTTTGTATATAATGTTAATCAAGATATCTCGTTCAACAATTTTTATAGGTATTTTCTTTGTTTTTCCTCTGCTTTTCTTAACAAGGTTATATGTTTCACTTTCTTTATTGGTATCTCTCATGATCTTTTTTATTCATGTCTAAGTCATCTCAAATGATTTTTTATCATCTTTTCCTTAATAGATATCATGTTACTTTTTCTCATGTACGCTCATTTAACATATAGTAAAAGAGCAAGAAAATATGCAGTCACCACAGTTTCTGTTCTCTTTTCCTGTTCCACAACATATTCACAAGTGTTTGGCTCAGAAACTGTTTTGCCAGTGTCTTCTTTTTCTCTCCACATGCGGTGTGATTTCTTGGTTCTAATTCCTCTCTGACATCATAGAATAAGCAAAAAAAAAAAAGAAAGAAAGAAAAAAATATTGTGGGGAGGATTAGATTCCAAGGAAAAAGACAGGTAATGTTCCACGTATCATGGAACAGTGGAAAAGCATTAGCCAACCAGCCAGCTAGCCCGGCATTGACACATGTATGACAAAGAAACCTGAACTAGGACCTAGGAACTAGGAATTAATAGCCTGTCTTATTTTATTCTCACCCATATATCTAATATCTCTGAACTTGTTCCACATGTATGCCTACTTTTTCCTCCTCTCTCCAAAAGATTCCAATGGTCTTGTTCTTCATTCTAGATTCTAATTCCTCTATGATCACTTTTCATTATATAAACATATAATCAGTATCTGCAAAATATACAGGCGACTTGGCATTGGCACAAAACTAGTTGAACACTTGGAAGAATGGTGCAAACAGAAAGGAGCCAAGTATGCATATATAGCAACAGACTGTACAAATGAGGCATCCATCAATTTGTTCACAAAAAAATGCGGCTACTCAAAGTTCAGAACTCTAACCATGTTGGTTCAACCTGTTCATGCTCACTACAAGCCGGTGAGCTCAAGCATTGCCGTGGTTCGCCTCCCGCCGTGGCTAGCCAGGTCCATGTACAACAAGTTGCTTGCCAATTCAGAATTTCACCCTCAAGACATTGGCTTGATCTTGTCTAACAAGCTCAATTTAGGGACCTTCATGAGCATCCCCAAGAGATACCTCTCAAAGTGGGACCCAAAAACAGGCATTATTCCTCCAAATTTTGCCATGTTAAGTGTGTGGAACACCAAGGAAGTGTTCAAACTACAAGTTAAGGGAATTTCACCACTAGCTCAAGCCTTGTGTGCTGGAACAAGGTTATTAGATTCATGCGTGCCATGTTTGAAGCTACCTTCATTTCCTGATGTGTTTAAGCCATTTGGGGTTTATTTCTTGTATGGATTACACATGGAAGGCAAGAATGGCAGGTTTCTGATGAGGTCTTTGTGTGAGTTTGTGCATAATATGGCTAGGGATGATGCTGGTTGTGAGGCTGTTGTGGCTGAACTGGGTCAATGGGACCCAGTTAGAGAGGCGGTCCCACATTGGAACAAGTTCTCGTGGGCTGAGGATATGTGGTGTATCAAGAAACTGGAGAAATATGGGCCGTTTGATTGGATCACATCTAGATCTTCTTCTACACCAGTAATTTTTGTTGACCCTCGTGACTTTTGAATTTGAGAAGTTTGGACGAGACTTCAATAAAGCTTTTTAATTATTTGATGTTAGGATCATTTCCTATCAAGATGTTATGTTTTATTTAAAACTTGAACATCTTGACTATGTTCTAGTTACTTCAGTGCCAAAATCCCCAGATTCAACATCAATTGTTAATATTTCGAATATTCCCCATGTTTTCATTTGCATCAACTTTCAGCAAATCCACTTTTTACATTCATCATCCCTTAAATATAAAAGTGTCGATTGATCAATATGCGTGCATGTCTGTGTGAAACAAATGGGTTTCTAATATTTGTCGGGTGAAATCTATAAAAATGTGTTGGTTCATTTACCTTGAAAAGCCGAAAAAAATGTAGAGGGGATCCCCTTTTCTATTTTAATAGAAACAGAAAAGTTAAAAACTACAAAATTCCATGATCACGCATTGGTAACTGAGGTGATTATTTAACAAGAAAACTAATTATTTAAATTTATACACTTTAAATATTTTTTCAGTTAAATTAAGATGTGAATTTTTTATAGATCAAACATCGTGTTATGAAATCTTTTAATTTTTTAATTTAAAATCCCCTGATTCTAATTTAATTAAAAAGATATATATTTAAATCCCTGAATTTATTTATTTAAAAAAAAAAGCAAGAGAAAACTGTGCAGGTCTTGCTACAAGGCTCATTATTTATAAATATTCAACTTTTACCCCAGAAGCCCCTTTTCTTTACGAGACATGGTAAATAATTTAACATATATTTTTTTTTCACTTGTTTTTTTTTTACTAAATAAATTATATAGATGCATTCTTTCTAGTGGAGGAGCACGTGCCACAACCCACAACGTATCATCAAATCTCCTAACAATGATATTCAATCTCAACATGAGTGACTTTTCCCTAATTCGTAATCACTCACAATGTGTAGAGTTTCTATTAGCAAATATTGTTGCAGGTAGTCCTAAACTTTTTTCACCTTATATAGATATTGGTTGTTAATAATTCAAATGATGTGGTACAATTCATGTAATTACCCTCATCTAATAGCATAAGACTTGTTGCTGTATATATATTGCTTAACATAATGAATAGATTTTCATAATAAATGAGGAAATGAAATATGACATTCCACAATTTTAAATTACATTTTCATTTCAAGTCATTTAAAAATTAACTTTCTCAATAGATGGTCGTCTCAAGAGATATTTTAAGTTGTTAGCAAGAACTTGCATGATAATAGAGATTAATTTCAATTAGTTCACACATGAAACCTCAATCATGTCTATATGAAGCAATTTTAGATCTCTTATTTCTTGACATTGCCAAAATTATCCCAAGTTACCTGCTAGAGAGGCTGGATGATTGTCTTACCCTTGTAGCTGACATGAAACTTTGCCTTGGCCAAGAGCCCCTGTGTTCAGAATGAATGCTTTTAAGATGATATGCACATTTTCAGCAATAAAACAAACAAACAAAGGTAATGAAAATTTTAGTTTCTTAAATTTATTTTTTATTGATTTGATCCCTTAAGTTTACCTCTATTATTGATTTAATCCTTATTGTTTAAAGAGGATATAACAATTTTAAAATTTGTTAATATGGATAACAAAATATTGAATTGGCAAACATGAGATTAATGAAAAGAAGTATAATTATTTATGTAAAATAGAAAAAAAAACTCCAAAATTGAAAAAAAATTAAAAGAATAAAACACTGCGTGAGGGCTAAACTGATAAAAATAAAATGATTTGAGTGTTAACTTGTTCTTATATAGCCACAAATACATAAAAAATCATTAATATATTTTATATATCAAATTAATTTAAACATCATTTTGTTTTTTAAAATCAAGACCTAAAAAACAAGCATGATAACTTCAGAAAACTTAAGGGATTGAGTTGATAAAAAATTAAATTTAAAAAATTAAATTAATAATTGAGACAAATTTAAGGAATTAAAAGTTTTATTATCAAAAAAAAAGGGTCAAACTTCCACATCTTGACTAAGTTGCATTTACCTCAGTGTCAAATTCTCCAGATTCAGTAGCAATGTTGATGTCTGTAATAATCTTAACAAGATCTACCCGTAATCCAGGTCGATCTGCTGTCTCCACATAAAGCAAACTGCAAAAATTATAATTAAAGAAAAAATCAAGAAAGCAAAAGCAGAGTGTATTGCCAAGAAAAAATATTGTTTATGTCAATTTAAGTTATGCAACTCTTGTCCGGATCAGAATAGCTATCATATTTATTGAGAATGAAAAGGCGATATGCATTACCTTCTATATGAGCCATCATTGGAGATACTTATATGGGTTGCTATGTCCACGTCAACCTGAAATGAGAGGAAAAAAAAATTGGAAACCAACTTGTATGAGGCCAAGGTTACAAAAATATTCCTACAATGAATGTTAACTAATGTAAAACCTGAATAAAAGAATGATGAACATGATGAATCGATGATTAAACAACATGATATCATGAGCTTGGTTCAACCAACTTTAAGGAGGTTAACATCGGTCCTCCTTATCTCAAAGTATCCTTGGGATTCATGGTTTTTTCTCCAAGTTGAAGTTGTATTGTTCATCATTCTTTTATTCAGGTTTTACATTAGTTAACATTGAACTTGATAAGTGTTTATATTTATGCCTGTTATTAATCGAGAAGAATAATTGGGTAACATCAAAACTTCCTCAAAGTATAATCAGACAGAAATAAGCATCACAGACATGTCACAGAAATATAAAACTATTTGACGCTTACGTAAATGCTGACAGAAACAAAGAAACAAAGAAACTATTTTGCTGAGTTTAATTCAATTATCAATGAATTTTGTAATAATTAATTTCTGTGTGTGACACTTGATTGTAATTCTCTCACCTTAAATTTATCTGGATGTGGTAGAAAACAACATTTAATTGGGATTTATGACTTCGAACTAAATTATACACATTCATCACCTGCTCTTTTGGAGGCCTTAATCCAAAGGCTGCTCCCATTGCTAGCTGGGCACTTGATTCCTGAACAACCAGTTTGAACCATTTCACTAATTTCAACCACAGAACATGCTGGTCCATACCAATTAAACCAAATCACACATTGATAAAGTAAAGGAGAGTATTTAGGAAGCATTTGGTAAATAAATAAACAAATGAAATAGTGCAATTAACAAATAAAGTAGATAAGTTCTAATATAATTTAAAGGAGGAATAATTTTATTATTTTTCTTAGAATTTAATATCAAATCAGTACATTTAGATTATAATGAAATTTTAAAAATTTTAAAATTTTAAATATAAATAAGTTTAAGTAAGGATTCTTTATTGAAATTTTTCAATTTTTGTTCCGAATGAACTTTATTGAAAACACATTTAAGTGAGGTTAAAAGTGGATTTTGCCAACATTGATATATAAAAGCTTTTGAGATGTACGTTTGGCCGACACCCTCAAAGAATATCACGAATTCACAGTGAATGAGACTTGGAGCCACACCTTTTGTCTAATCGCAAGAAAAAATTTTGATCTGATCCAATTATCTATATATAAATTAATATTTATTTTGTATTACAATGTAAAACCCATAGTTTATAATAACTAATATTTTTTATTAAGGTTAATTATTAGCTATGAATAATTCAACTTTAAATTATGTGTAATACACAATTTTATCTAATTGTATTTAAATAAAATAAATAAATTCAATTTTTATAATCATAAAGTGCCTTTTAACTTGAATAAAATATAAAACATAACATATCAAATTTTATAATATTTTAAAAATTTATAACATATTTGTCAAACATTTTTAATGTGAATTTTTTATAAAAAATTATAAATAATAAAATACATTTTTTATGTAATTGTATATTCAAAAACATTTTTTATTATATATAATCTAAACAACTTTTAATCTACTAAATTAATTTTTTTAAAAAAATTGTATCCAAATATTTGAATTTTGTTATAATAGACTTTGATAAAATAAATTTTTGATAAATTAATTTTTAGTCAATAGAAAAACCAAACACATCTAGTGCTAGTCGTGTCAATGGTGGATGGAAATAGAGAATGGATGAAGAGCAACAAGAAAGAGGAAAAGAAGTTACCGAAAGAAGCGATGATTGGTATTTGGTAGCTAAAAATTTATTTTCACCAATTTTTTGTTTAAAATTTATATTGAAAATGCCCCCCCCCCCAACCCCTTCTTATCCTCAAAAACAAACATGACAGTTAAACATTGATTATTGAAAATATTTTTAAAAATGGTAAAACGGAGGTTAAGAAAAGGAATATAAATAAAAAAAACAAAAGAAGTTACATCCTATCATATGTAGAGTAAACGACTTGAAATATATCTATGTTTTAGAGGGAAAAATTTATACACTTATAAGGGTTCTGTTTTTTTTTTTTTTTTTTGTTTTTGTTTTTTTGTGCTTATTATAAGGGTAACATGCGACGCTCACATGCCTGCCATTGACACTTATGAGCTATCTGGAAAGAGAGAAAATATAGGGAGAAAAAAACTAGCAGACATGATAGAAGGGATGGCCAATAAAAAAAAAAAAAAGTAAATAAAGACAGGGTGATGATAGAAGGGAAAATAGTAAAATATTAAATTTATAATATTAAAAATTAAACTGTTTAAATTTAATATGAATGATCTAAATTGAATAAATGACAATAAAATTTTTTTAAATTATTAAATAATAATTTAATTTTTAAAATGTTATAATTTTAATAAAATTTTTAAGAAATTCTGTGATAATAAATTTTAAATTAAAAAAATTATTTTATCTTTATTGATAAATTGTGATTTCTTGTCAAGTTTGTGATTATTTGAATAAAAATTATTATTCTTTAAATAAAAATTATGATTGAAGCTTATTATTTTGAGAATTTATTTTTCAATAATAAAAATTATATTTAAAAAGTTTTAATTTTTTGTTCAATTTTTACGATTTACAAAATAAATATTGTTATTTCTTAAATAAAAATTATAATGAGGATTTGTTATTTTAAAATTTATTTTTCAATAATAAAAATTACACTTGATAAATTATGATTTTTTATTCAACTCTTATAATTCACAAAATAAAAATTATTATTCCTTAAGTAAAAATTATAATTAGGACTTATTTTTATTTTTAATAATAATAAAATAATTTTTTATTTTAAAATTTATTAATACAAAAGTTTTTAAAAACTCCATTAACATTATAACATTTTTATGATCAAGATTATTATTTATATAATTTAAAAAAATGTATTATTATTTTTTATATTTGAGATAAATACTTCATATTCATATATAATTCACAATTTTGATATGATCAGCATTGGAGTGTGAACTCCCAGCTCTCTTATGTGATTCTTTTTTGGAATTACTTTTTTATTTTTGAATCATTTTATTATTTACCGTACAACCCAATTGTTGGAGAATGCCTCTTCCCTACATGTCTTCCTACGCTCCTTGATCCCATTTTGCCAAAATCCTCCGATCAAACTCAGAAAAAAGAAGGAAACTTGAGGGTCTACGCTCTTCAGGAAGTCAATTGGCGTATATGGTTGTGTTGGTAGAGCTACAGCTTTCTCAAATGAACTTTCCAGAAGATTGCGGATTTGTACCGCGAGGTCTTCCGGTGTGGATGTGTGAGTATTTCCATTTCTTTTTTGATTTTCACTTGTTTGAGAAGAAACCGTTCAATTCTGGGTTCTCGATCGCATTTGATGCGGAATGCAAAACCGAAAGTGGAAAAAAAAAAAACTTTTTATAATTTGTTTATACAGTTCATCTTTTTTGCGTATCTTCCATCACGGTGGAATGTACTGTGGAAATTAACTACCAGACAGACATGTTCTTATCTTTTCAAGACCTCAATATGTTAAACTGCTATATTATTGTGTACATTCTAGGTAATTAATTCTTTTTGTTACATTTCTACGTGGACAATTTGATATCTGAAGCTTCCTGTATCTTACTTATTGAAGGTGTTGGCTACTGCAATCAAATCTGAGCTGTAGTGTAAGCAGTTCTGTAAAATCTTTGAGCCAAAATGGATAAAACTAAGTCAAATACATTCAAGGGATTCAGAACATTCTTGGTGGTGGGTTTCATTGCTTTTCCCATTTTAGTCATAGTTACTCTAATAAACCAACACTCAATGTCTGATCTCGTTGAGGAAGTTCCGAAAACTAACTTGCTGGGTGGAAGAGTCCATAACAATTCTGCGAATATCTTAAAGGAAGCTGAAGATGTTAGTATTACTGTAACCCCTCAAGCAAGGGGAGGAAAAGTCCAGAATATTACAGGATCAGAGGTAGGTAAGGCCATTGTTTGCAATCTATTTCTATTATCTATGACATCATTTTTTTAATCATATATTCTCATTCATTTTCTCAAGTTTACCGTATCTGATTCTGATGTAATCTATCTTTGACTATTCAACCTGTATGTCAGTTAACGACAAGATGTTAGAACAAAAGGCTCACAATGATTCACCTGCGGCCTCTGAAGAAATCAGCCTAAAAAATAGAACCTCAGATGCTGGTACGACCATTGTTTGCGGCTTAACTTCATCCTATTTAATTTTGTGTTATTCCTAATCATTTTTTTTATTACAAAATGACAATTATTTCTAAGATCACTATAAAGGACCTTCTAGTTAATACTATTATGACTTTAAGTTCGAGTTACAGCATTCTCGGCTTCACTTGAACTTTTGAGTACTTGAGGTAATTTCCTATCATGATCAGCATTTGGTAGGTTACCAACTAACCTTTTGGATTTGGCAAAACAACAAGTAAACATGGTTTCATGTATTTCATTATGTTTTATGGAGCCTGGTCTGCAATAATTAAAATCTCTGCTAGAATTACAAAATTGTCTAGGCTTTTCTTTATACACTTGCAAATATGTGCATCATGCCTTCTTTCTCTTTTCCCCTTGGCTGCAGGTCAGAAGAATCAGTTGATTGCAAATGTGAGTAATGATTCATCTCTATCTGATACTGTTAACAATGATAAACTCCTCAATGAACTTCTAGCTCCCACTTTTGATGAAGGATCATGCCTGAGTAGATATCAGTCTTCCTTATATCAGAAAGCATCTCCTCACAAACCCTCACCATATCTGAAATTCAAGCTACGCAACTATGAACAGCTTCATAGAGGTTGTGGACCCCTTTCCAAATTCTTTGATAAAGTCATGAAAATGGGCAAAAAATCTAGCAAAAATATTGCGGCTACAAAGTGTAAATACCTTGTTTGGACAGCTGCCAATGGCTTGGGGAATAGGATGATAACCTTGGCTGCAGCATTCCTTTATGCTATGCTCACAGATCGAGTTCTACTTGTCAGATTTGGGTCTGATATGGTTGGTCTTTATTGTGAGCCATTTCCTGATTCATCATGGTTATTGCCCCAGAATTTTCCTCGTCGCAAAGAACAGAAACATATTGAAAGCTATGAAAGCTTGTTAAACAAGACGCATGGTTCAAATGTGATTTGGCCATCATTTCTAGTTCTCAATCTACAACACACCCATGATGGTCATAATAATTTTTTTCATTGTGATCATAGCCAAAGTCTTCTCCAGAAAATTCCTGTTCTGATTTTGAAGTCAGATCAATATTTTTCCCCTTCTCTTTTCATGATTCCATCTTTTGGGCAAGAGCTAAGCAAAATGTTCCCAGTAAAAGACACAGTTTTCCACCATCTGGGACGCTACCTTTTTCACCCATCGAATGAGGTATGGGATGCTATTAGCAGGTTCTACAAAGCCCACTTGGCCAAGGCAAATGAGAAGATTGGCCTCCAAGTAAGAATATATAATACTCATCGAGCTCCACATGAAACCATCATTGATGAAATATTAGCCTGTGCCTTCAAGCATAACCTGCTGCCTCAACTGGACCATCGGAAGTCAGTAATATCTCCATCGAAGAACAACACCTCAAAAGCTGTTCTAGTTGCATCTTTATACCCTGAATATGGTGAGAAGCTAAGGGCTTTGTATTTGAGCAACACAACTGTGACTGGGGAAGTTGTAAGAGTTTATCAACCAAGTCATGAAGGGCATCAAAAGTCGAATGATAATGCACACAACATCAAGGCATGGACTGAAATATATTTGCTGAGTTTGTGTGATGCATTGATCACTAGCCCCAAGTCTACTTTTGGGTATGTTGCTCAAAGTCTTGGAGGTTTGAAGCCATGGATTCTGCAGAGAGCATATCATAAACAGATCCCTGATCCACCATGTGTACAAGCTGTATCCATGGAACCTTGTTTGCACTATCCACCTAAACATGATTGTAAAGCCAACAACATAGTGAAATTTACTTCCCTTTTTCCACATATTATGCATTGTGAAGATGTAAGTAATGGATTAAAGCTGGTTGATGATCATATTCATCAGTCGGTAACAAACTCTTGACATGAGCACTGAAACATTTGCTACAGTGCCCTCAATGAGGGAGATGTCCTGAATAACATTGCCAATGCAGTTTCTTGGCTCTGGAGTTAAAGATCAAAAGCCAAACATTTGCTAAGATGTGGAAAAAGGAAATGCGGTTTCTTCTGATACAATGACTCTTTGACTATGAAGGACAACTTGTTCAGAAAATGGGAAGAGATGTGGTCCTGGCTACTTTTGTAAGGCTAAGAGTTCATCATTGCATCTTAAAAGTTAAATTGGTTTGTTATGGTATAGTGGGAAGGTGTAGGTAATCTCAACGAGACTGCTAATTTTTTTATATATTAATGAGAAACACTATCTATTCAAACTAGAATTTTTTTTTCCCCCCCGTGCATCATATATGGTGTTTTTAGAATGTTGTATTCATGGTGATGAATTATATTGTATATATAAAATTAGTTGGATTCAGTGTTTTGTTTTTTTAGAAGTAGTTTTTATATCATGTACTTCAATACTATATTACTTGTGTTCTATCAATGTCAAAAATGAGATGTATAGCAACTTCAATATTTTAAAATAAAATTTTAATTTTTTTTAAAAATAGTTGGATCACTGTAGCACTATTATAATTTATCTCAAATTTGAATTTGTTACATGATCTAAATTCACTCATTCAATAAGCACATATATATATATATATATAGAACATGGTTATTTTTTAAAACTCACTAGAAACGTTTTTCTTGACAGTTTAAATACTTTTTATTTAAATGGTGATTTAAATCTCTATTATTTAAGGTAATTATTGGATAACTCGTTTCAGATTTTGAATTTGTAGAGCTGAATTTTTATAATTTATGAAAATTAAATTTATAATTTTATTATAAATTCTCTATTTGTATTTTTAGTAAAATGTTAATCATAAGTACATCTAATTTAAACTTTTCAATTTTAAATATAATTATTAGAATTAACTATTTTTTTCAAACCATGTGAATTGATTAAAATTTGCTCATATATAAAAGCAAACAAGAATAAATTGATTGATTTAAATAATAAAATATTTAATTTTATTATTTATTACTTAAATATATATGTTATATACAATTAATTATCTTATACACATATAAAATACAAGTAACAAATGATAAATATCCTACATTTACAAAAAAAAAAAAAGATCTCATACATACTTTCTTTATTCAAAATACAAGGTATTTTTAATCGAATCTCACATATCAATAAAGTAGTTATTTACTTTTAAACTAACCTTATTTTTTTTATATTTACCCTTATTGAATACTCTACAATAAATATAAAGTCATTCATTAATAGGGGCATATTTAAAAAATAAAGGCAATAATTATATCGCAAAAGAGTAAAAATGACTTATATTTTTAAACATCCAACTCCTCAAAAAATGCCTTACATTTTTTTTGAATACATGGCCATAGCAAACTGTGAAAAAAGATTAAGATCTAATCATGTTTAAAGCTAAGAGGCTTCTACAAGCATACAGAAGGATATCAAAGATTGTAGTGTTAACATTATTGTGAGATATCTAGTGGGCTAAACAATCAGCACATTTATTTAAATCTTTATAAACATGATCAAATGTGACTATCCAATTCTTCATTGTGAGATCTCTAATTTTTGTAATGATGTCGGAGAAAGGATGACTTCCAGAGTAGTTGGAGTTGATGAGAGAAAGTGCTTCCATTAAATCCGAATGAACATTAACTTTGTATAACTTTTCATTCCAACAAAAGATAAGCCTTTCATAGATTTCCATAAACTCAGCAGCTGTGCTAGGTTGAAAGCCAAGATACTTGGAAAACCCTTTGCTCCAATTTCTTTTGTCGTTCTTTATAATGCCTCCATAAACAACAGCTCCATTAATATTAACAGCACCATCAGTGTTTAGCCTAACCTATCCGAATTCAGGTGGTTTTCAATTAGTATCATAAATAGTGCTTCTTTTATTTAAGTGATTGATTTTGGATAGAAACTTCATGTCATTACAAATTTGTTGATTGCTTAAGAAGGCAATATCACTATCTCGAATCTCATCTTTCGAGTAGAGCTTCTTGCATTTTTCTTTTTAAATATTCCAATAGGCTTGGGCAAATAAACTCTGCCAATGTGCTCTTCTTGTATTCAAGCTTCCTACTTCATTCTTTGCGTTCCATCTTATCCAGTCCTACAATCTAAGAGAAAAAAAAAAATTTCTTACATTTTTGAATGAAGGGAGTATTATTTTTTTTGAGTTTCATGCTTGTAATTATTTTTACTGTGGGTCCTGTGCTGTCTTTTTTTTTTTTTTTTGTGATCCCACATGAACTATTAATATGTAGAGTTTAAATAAAAAAAATGATGGTACTGTTCATTCAACTGTAGATAAACGGTACCATGATGTACTTTACTCTACATAGATAGATAGATAGATTGAAGTAAAAAATGGGATCACTTGATAATGTCACATGATTGGAAATATTATTATTCTATTTGGTTTATCAGAACCTGATAGATTAAATATTAAGTAATGGATAATCTTCATTTTTGATGCAATTATAAACATGCTTAGAGGCTAAGAGAACTCATGCCTCTTAATGAGCTCAAATTTAAGTTGGGATATACTTGCAAAGTGTGTATCTTTTATATCATCTCATACCTTTCCGGTGTTTTCATTTGCGGGTAATGTGGGTAATGTCAAGCTTAAAAAGCAGTTAAAATGGTCTTTGCAATCTGTAATTACTGGGAAAGTAAATTTGATGTGTGGAGATGTAAAAAGTTGTGAAATTCACTGCCATTTTAATTTTGAAATACTCACAACACCCTTAATTTACTCTCAATGAACCCTGTTTGGTACATTAATGAATTTTAGTGAATTGGGATTGGAAAGTACATTTGATATAAAGTACATGATATACTCATGGGGGTTAGGTGATGGGTCAAGTAAAATGAGCTAATTTCTCATAATATGATTAATCAAGGATTCGAATCTCCATTAAAAAAGTTGTCATATTCAATGCTTGACCGAATTTTAAATAGATTTGCCTCTATTAAAAACACACCTTACATGTAGCTAATAATAATAATTTTTTTTAAAAAAGAAATACTTTAAAAAAAATTACTTGCATTAATTTTTTTTTAATAACCAGTTAGAAATTACCAAAAGACTATAGTGTCTCTTGTAATCCTGAAACACATTTCATAATGTTCTCTCAGTTTTATCCACTGCTGTGCATAGCCACCAAGCACCGCCACTAGGACCACCTTGGACAAATAATTGTCAATAGGGAGAGAAGATGACCAAAATACTAGACAAGGAGAATCGTTCTCTCGCTAGGTCTAGAAAGTCATTGTGAACCACCACTAGGACCAACGCTGATTGTGAACCAAATTGAACTTGAACCTGACAAATTGCCATTCGTGGTGAACTCGAACTCTGAACTAGTAGCCTCTAGTGTTAACTTGAACCAGTGACTCATCACAAGTGTGTTGACCTTGTTGAATTTGGACTCGTCGTCGCGCTTGCTATTCATGGAAGAAGTCATTATAGATTTGGTTCATCGATGGAAGGGGGAAGATGAAGAATGAGAAGGCTAAAAGAGAAGGGTAGCAGACAAAAATGATGGAGGAAGAACGTCGGCATGTTGGAAGAGGATGAAAGGGATGACGTTGAGAGCCATGGTCGAGGGGCAATTTCATTTGAATATTTTCAGTCCCAAGATTTGTTTTTCTAACACCAAAGGATGTTAGTATTGAGTAACCCCATATAAGATGGAATTGAGATTGGGATTAAAATTAAACTTGTCAATGATTCATATCAAACTGTTGGGTTTTCCCAATTTCAATCCCAATTTCAACCTTCAACTCCACATATCAAACAGGGCCATACATGGATTTTTATTTGTTCCTCATCTATAAGCTATCAATTCAAGTGGCGCAAAAACAAAAAAAAAATAAAATAAAGCTATCAACTCAAGGGATTTTCAAAATACAAGGCTAATAATCCTATTGGATATTTGAGACACGTCTGGCAGCAAAATGTTCAAACTTCAAAGACTAATAATCGCTAAGTCGAATCCTGAATTTTATCTTTCTTGCAAATATTTCACGCTAACCAATCGACGCTCTTAACTTTACCATGAGAGTGGAAGGACTAAGACAAAAGTATAAAACCCTTTCGGAGAAAAATACATAGGATATTTAATCGAATGTTAAATAGAGTCTAAATAAAAGAAGATGCTTTACAATCAATTAATGGGTGGGTGCGTATTGAATCAATCTTCAGCTATGTCATATTTGTCCAATACCAATTCTTGAATAGATGTTGACATCTGAATAATTGATCATCTCTGTAATGAGAATTCTATAAAGTTAATCTACTGCTTATTTCAAAATATTTTTTATTTAAAATTCTTGTTGATTTATACAAAAATGCAATTAATATTTAACAAAATATGATACTACCTGCAATCCTATATATGAGTCAATTCTAAATATTTTACCAGAATCAATAAATGTAATTAAATTATTGGTGTTGTTTAAAAGAAAAAAATTTCTCAATTTATCATCCTTAAAAATGCTTCTTTTTTTATATGTAGCCTTTTGTTCTACTAATAAAAAATTGAGAAAAGGTATAATTGAAAAGAAAAAGTACTTAATAATATTTTTTTATGCAAAGCATATAAATCCCACTATTTCTTTCTGATTGGTGACTCATATATGGATTTAGATTCTGTGATTATACCTAATATAGGCATTGAGTGTCTATACCATCTAAATTATTAAAATCTAGATCAAAGGTTCAAATAAACTTATTTATTCATTAATATTAAGTGGAGTATAAATTTATAACTATTGATTTGGATTTTAACGATTCAGATGGTACAATCACTTAATGTCTATACTAAATACATCCAAATCCCTCATATATAGGCTAGTCTGGAGTAGGGAATATAGTTTACCAAATTGCCTCTCATTTACATGGAGTATATCCCATTAATGTAATAGCAATACTTTAACACCATCAAGGGTAAAATAGAACAATATTACTAAATAGTGCTTTGGAAGTCTAAAAAGACAAATAATAAGAAATAATTTTTTTATCCTTGGAAATACAAATATTTTCAAATAGGAGCATTAATTGTTTAGGATACTCGTCATTAAGTACCAGTGTTAAAAATACATAATCTTTTATAAAATCAGATAGGGAGCTCCAAGAGACTTAAATGAAAATATTAAGATTAATTATATCAGGAGACAGATTTCTGTTAGCTGGCTTCTTTTAGAAAGAAAAAAGGGTGATTCTTTTACCATTAATAGGTTTCAGGGTTGTAATCATTACAGTAAAATGGCATCTATTTAATGTCCTTTCAGTTTTGACCCCTGTTCATATGCCTTTCTTATAGAAAGTTAATATGGAACAGCTTCACATGACAATGTTCTCTGATATGTCATTTGCAAAACCAGGTCTCCTTCTCCTTCTTCTTCTTTGCTTTCTGGCTTTTGCTTTTTCTCTGTACTTCTCAAGTTCATGCGTTGCTATTGCTTCAAGTGTGTGATTGTCATTGCATATATATATGTTAGAGAATAGAGATAAATATAGGAAGAAATGTGACTTTCTGTGTTAAACCTCATATCTTGTCCTTATTTTTACATTGATTTTGGATTCACACGGTGGATTGAAACAATTTATGAAGGGGGGAAAAAAAAGGTTTCTCTTGCATTTTTCCTGTGAAGTTTTTGTTCATGGACTTTTATTGACTATCATTGACTTGCTTGCAAATAGACTAAACACTAATTCCTCACAAATAATTGATTAATTCTGATTTGTATTATTAATTGTTGTTTGCAGTAATATTTAGAATGAACAATAAAATAATACATTCATCTGAATCCAACTCATCTTGACAAAAATGCCCTCTGGCATTATTTGCTGGCTTATACACGCATGAGCTGTCTTTCAGTTATATCTGGAAACCAAACACAAGTAACGTTTCTGTGGTTAAGAAAAAGTCATACAATTTTCTCAAAGCTCTATGTAACGTATTAAATAAAATTAATATTTATTCCTTTACCGTATTATAATTCAGTATTTGTATTTCCATGTTCTGGTAATACTCATGATGGATTCATCTTTTTGTCCTAAACAAAGGTTCTAATCACTAAGAACAAAAGGTGAAGCATTTCAGAAGATGATGAATTCCATTGAAGTCACAGTGGAGAGGATGGGACTGGTTTCTGACAGATATAGAATATCATTGGTTGTTCTATGTACAACTTTCCTTATACTATGTGGAGTAAGTTATAAACACTCAATTTTTGATCATTTTGAGAGCGTTTCTAAAGAACAGGCATTTGAAGGAGGAGGCCAGAACTTGGGATCAACAGTTCAGGTTAATAGAGATTCAGAAGCAGGTAATTTTGCACATTTTCTCAAATTCTTTACCATTTTTTGAGCTTTACTAAAGACAAGGCGTTTTGAAGGGGGAGGCCAAAATTTGACACATAAGAACTTAGGGCCAACAGTGCAAGTTATTGGAGATTCAGAAGCAGGTAATTTTGCATATTTTCTCAAATTTTGACCATTTTGAGAGCTTTGCTAAAGACAAGACATGTGAAGGGAGAGGCCAAAACTTGACACACAAGAACTTGGGATCAACAGTTAAGGCTATTGCAGATTCAGAAGCAGGTAATTTCGCATATTTTTCTCCACTTTAGTATATTTTCTCAATTATTAACTATTTTGAGAGATTTACTAAAGACAAGGCATTTGAAGGGAGGTGCCAAAACTTGACACAAAAGAACTTGAGATCAAAAGTTCATGTTATTGCAAATTCAGAAGCAGGTAATTTCGTATATTTTCTTAGCTTACATTTGTTCTTCCCATTCATAGTTCTGGTTCTGTGGGTATGTAGATTAGTTTGGTTGATTCCTCCATTTGTTCATCAATATTTTTTTACCTTTTCTTTATGGAAAATAAATGAAAAAGAATTAGTAGCCGCATTTAAATCTTCTAAAATGTAAAGGAAGGGAAGGAACATGGGGTCAACTCCATCTTTGTGGGACCCACATGGAGAGAAGTGGGGTCCATCCCTCTCTATCTTTCTTTCTCTTTACTTAAGCAATATTAAATTTTCAAAATTTTTTTGACTACATTAAGAACAGGGTATATGTAATTAGAATATGATGAATTGACTAACAAATTTTGTCCGGGAGGCCCCGTATTCAAATACCAAGCAAAAAGAATATAATGAATTAAGCTAGTTTGAGTAAAGTTTAACATCTTCATTAGTTTCAGTCACGTTTTAAGTTCAACTGAATACATTCTCATGCATTACAAAGGAGTCTTTGATTTTGACATGTTGTTCCTGAAGCTACAATAATCTCAAGTTTCTTTTTACACACAAACATTCACACACACACTTGTTTCAAACAAACATTCAAATGCATTTTTACGGTCAAAGATAAATCATGTGAACTAGGCAATTCTCTTGGTTTGTTATGATTTCTAGATAAATTCAGATTATTAAAAAAAATACAAGATATGTCAAGTCAACTTAGTTAAACTTTCAATCATGCATGCCCCCACGAGTCTTTGTAGTTAGCTTGATATTTCAGTTCTGTAAACACAGTATCTAAGAATCTTTCCTCAACTTGCTGTAAAATGTACTTCTTCCATATAACTTATCAAAATCTTCTCTTACAAACCTGCAGTTTCAAAAAACTTTTCATTCACAAACTCAGCAAAAGATTCATCCCCACTTACCAGAAACCATACCACAACTGACAAGCTTCTTCTTGATGGACTTATAGTTTCTGGGTCTGATAAAATATCATGCTTAAGCAGGTTTCAGTCCTACTTGTTTCGTAAGGCTTCACTGTACAAACCTTCTCGTTATCTGATAACCAAACTTCGAAAATATGAAGATCTTCATAAAAGGTGTGGACCTCATACAAGACATTACAACAAAACCATGAAAGAGCTGATAAGGCCTAGGAACAAGGGACATTCTTCTACATTGTGTAAGTACATGGTCTGGACACCAGTTAATGGTTTGGGGAACAGAATGGTGAGCATGGCTTCAGCATTCTTATATGCTCTCCTCACAGATCGAGTTCTAATGGTGGATTTTAGGGATGAAATGACAGGCCTATTTTGTGAACCATTTCCTAATTCATCATGGATTTTGCCAAATGATTTTTCTTTCAGAGATGGGCGAAGACACTTTGAAACATATCAAAACATGTTAAAGAAGGACAGAGAAAACAGTTCAAGGCAGGTTTCTTCTCCATTGGTTCTACATCTTAATCTGCAGCATACCAGTGATAATCCTGAAAAGTTTTTCCACTGTGATCATAGTCAAGATCTTCTTAGCAACGTTCCCTTATTGATATTAAGTTCAGACCAATATTTTGTGCCTTCTCTCTTCATAGTTCCATCTTTCAGTCAAGAATTAAGCAAAATGTTCCCTGAAAGAGACACTGCTTTTCACCACTTGGGACGCTACCTATTTTTGCCTTCAAATCATGTATGGGGAATAATCAGCAGATTCTGTCAGGCATACATGGCTGGGAAAGATCAGAGAATTGGTCTCCAAATAAGAACATTTCCTGACCTCTCTGCACATCAAGTAAAAATGGATCAGATATTAAGATGCGCCATAAGGAATAAGGTATTACCTGAACTAGAGCTGAGAGATTCAATGATTTCTCCATGGAAAAACCAGACAAAGTCTGTTCTGGTAACATCATTGTATTCATATTTTGGTGAGAGTTTAATGACTATGTATTTGACAAGACCAACTGTTACTGGGGACATAGTAGGAGTTTATCAGCCAAGTCATGAAGAGCAACAAAAGTTTGATGACAACATGCACAATATAAAGGCTTTGACTGACATATATCTGCTTAGTTTGTGTGATGTATTGGTGACTAGCTCTACATCTTCTTTTGGGTATGTAGCTCAAAGTTTGGGAGGCTTGAAGCCATGGATTCTTCTCAAGTTAGTAGATGAAAACATCCCAGATCCACCGTGTGTACAAGACTTCTCTATGGAGCCATGTTTTCATTATCCACCTAAGCATGATTGCATGGGAAAGCCTCTGCACAAAAATGGTAAAGCTTTTCCATATACAAGAGCATGTTTGGACCAAACAAGTGGAATGAAGATGGTGAGTGATCGTGAGTAGCTATTACTTGTTATCTATAACTATCTTTTAGATCATATTTTGTTTGGCAATATGTGTTGACAAAATCTGGCAAACATTTGTGTTGCACAATAATGCACTTAGCCATCATGAAAGGAAATTTCACAGTTTGAACTACCTTAATAGTTCATATTTATTCATGTACTGCATGAAAATAAGAAATTAAAACCATGTTTAAAAGGCTATATGTTGTAATGCCATGTTTAAAAGTGGTACACTAGCGTTGCAAGAAAAAATTGAAAATGTTAGGGAGGAAGAGATCGGCAAAATTCAGCTATCGGTAAAGACATCTGCTTTTGGTTAACTTTTTAAACCAAAGTTTGTGACTTAATCATGTATTTTAAATTGTCATAGCATTTTTATTCATATATATGTTGATGAGTTTTGTTGAAATACTCAAAAAATACTTCATTTGTAATCTTTTCAAATATTTCGTTGACAAGTTTGATAATAAATCCATTTGACAAACTATTTGACTTCTATCTTATGGGTTAGATTAAAAATCATGCTCAAACGCTAAAACCATCAAATTTGAAAAAAAAAATTATAGAAGTTACATTCATTGTACTCGGATCCAAGGTTATGCTGCAATGTATGTCAGCTACATGTAGATTTTAGTACCATTTACTGGATATATAAAAGATCACATGCACCAATAATGCAACAAAATAGCTTTAGGTGAAATGACATATGTATTCACATACAGCACAAATCAACAAGTCTACAGTTCTTGCAGAAGGTACCGATATAAACAACTATACAGGCAGGTTTCAATAAAGCAAAACCAAAATCTTCGCCAGTTTGGGTTCATCCAAAGAACTGTTGCCAAAATAAGTAACACCGTGACATAGCATGCAGAAAAACTCCAAATAAAGGAAGTAAAATCTATGACAGATTCATCTTCCTTCGTGTCATCGTTGAGAGGATTTGGTAGTGTTGGTACATGTGCAATGGTACCTCTATTGCTATTGTTTAGAATGAGATACTGGTTGCCTATAAAGCTGCAATTGCCAAAGGTTGAAAACTGTCCACCGCTAGGCACTCTACCTGACAAATTATTGTAAGACACATTGAATATGCCCAAGAAGTTCAAGTCCAGTAACTGAATAGGGATTTCTCCATCTAAGTTGTTGTATGAAAGGTCTAAGCTCTCCATGGCTGCAAGGTTGTGGAAACTTTTCGGAATAGATCCATTCAAATGATTATGAGATAAGTTCAATGCATGAAGGGAATCCAGATATCCCATCTCCTGAGGGATTTTCCCGGTTAACTGATTGCTTGACAAATCTATTCCAGACATGAACCCTAAAATGTCACCTCTATATAGGAACAGAGAATTCTTTGTGTGAAATTCTACTTCAAGTCCACTGCCTCTTGCTTTCATAAAATACCAATTTTGTTTAAAAAATAGTTGAAGATGTAGATGATTATACTGATACAAGGAATCTGAGGAAAACAATGACACGACATATTCATAAGCTCTATATTTCCTTGCTCCAAATGAGACATTGTAGAAACAAGAAGGAATATTTGCTGTGAAGTTATTACGTGACAAGTCTAAAATGCTCATTCTCCTTAGGTGGCACAATTGGTCAGGAATTTGGCCATGTAGCTTATTACCGCCAAGTAGAAGAGCCCTCAACCACTTCATCCTCACAATCCAATCTGGAATAACTCCGTCCAAGTTATTATCCCTCAAATCAAGTGCCAACAGATAGCTACTTGATCTCCATAATTCAGGAATGGAACCTATTAGACCATTGCCTTGTAGATGAAGAGATGACAACCCTTCTATATTCAAATAGCAAGCTGGTATCAAACCTGAGAAGTTATTTTGAGAGAGGTGCAAATGCCAAAGGTCAAGTTTGCAAAATTCTCTCGGTAGTGTACCATTCAAATTATTTGTTGATAGGCTTATCACTCTCAAAGATGAGGAGTTAGTGATGAACTTAGGAACCATGCCCCAGAAACTGTTATTAGAAATATCTAACGCCTCAAGATTTGGGAGCTCAAGAATTTCACGTCCTAGCGTTCCATTGGGGAAGTTGTTGTCTAAGAATAACCATCGCAGAGAGGAAGAGTTCAAGTGTGAAATAACTAATTTCCCATGTAAGTTATTTTGTGATAAGATCAAAAACTCTAGTGAAGCACAACCTGCCCACAAAGACACAGGAATTTCACCAGAAATTTTGTTTCTTCTCAAGTCCAAAGCAAACAATTTTGACATGTTGCCAACTGATGGAGGAATGCCACCGTCGAGTCTGTTTCTTGACAAATTTAGAAACTCCAAATTTGGAAACATTAGACCAAAATTTGTGGGAAGTTTACCCTCGATTTTGTTGTCGGATAGCTGCAAATTAATCAAGGGATGAGGAGCTTGATCTGTGTAGGTTGGCAGATCAGAAGGTCCTATGAACTTGTTGTGACGCAAAATCAAAGACCTGAGCTTTGTATTGTTGAGAATCAACCAGTTTGGGAACACCCCAACCAAATCGTTATTTGAGAGATCAAGATAGTGCAAGTCATGTTGGTACAAGAGAAAGGAGGGGAAGGTTCCACTAGGTGCATTTACTTTGCAATTTGCCAGATGCAGAACTTCCAATTGAAATAAAGGGACTTTTTGAACAATTTCAATTTCGGTGTCCACTTGAAACTCATTGGTATGCATTTGAAGCGCTAATACCTTAAGCTTAGTATTATTGGTGAATGAACTCAAAGGGAATAACCCCTTGAAATAGTTATTCATAGCAGAAAAGTACTCAAGAGATGAGAGGCTAGCTATTGCGGATGCTGGTATTTCCTCTGTTAGGTAATTACCTGAGAGATCAAGTGCTTGAAGAGATGTCAAGTTGGCCAGGCACTTGTGCAATGAACCTTTGAAATAATTTTCACTAAAATCCAGCACACGTATCTTCTTCAGTTTACATATACCTATGGCCAAAAATAGTCAAATATAAGTGAAGTAGAAGATCAAAACTATATTCAAGGATGAATATGAGAACACTAGCTTACCTTGAAATGGCAGAGATCCCACAAGGTGATTGTTTTTCAGTACAAGGACTTCCAAGTTGCTTAGATTAGCTAAACCTGCATAGCGATGAAGTGAAATGCAAATTTTAGTCTCATTGTAAATATCATTGATTGTTGCTGATACACATTACTTTCATGAGTGTCGCACCTGAAAAAATGCGACGCGGACGGCGCGCGAGCGGAGGTCCCGGCCTTCGCAGCGGGAACTGGATCGAACGAGGAGTCGCCACCAAGATTTTGAGGTAAATCTTAGGAAACCGATTAATGGAAGATAAGGGTGATCTGCGAAATTAGAGAATAGGTTCGGGAGTCGGTTGAGTGTGGGGAAGGTGTTAGGCACCCCACAACACCCGTTCGTGAGAACGGTTACCTGAAGTTTGTTGTGCTCTATTAATATGGTTTTAAAATTATTTTAATTATCCCTTTTATATTCATGTGTTTGATATAAAAATGATGATAATTGAGTGAGAAATGTTTATTTATTTATGAGGGAGGACGGACTTGACTCAGAATCTGACTCTGAGGCCTACGTACCCTGTGATGGGGATCAAAGTCCACGTAGTTCGGGCTCAAAAGTTTGTTGATGAAAATATTTTTTGAAGAGAAATTAATTAGAAATAATTCACCATTTTGCAAATAAAACCATTTCTGAAATTTTGATATGTGTGTTTTAAATTACAAAAGGTAATTTAATTTTAATTATTTTCTCCATTTTTGAATTTTTGGAATAAAGAAAGGAAATGGTTTAAAATTATTTTTCTTTATGATTGAGGATTTAATCGCAGTACCTGCAGAACCTAATTAGTTCATACGATAATGCAATTGCTCTAAATATCTGCGGAGATTCTAAAATCTCACACGATAAAAGAGTTTGGCAATTTAATTTATTGATTTATATTCTTGTGTATATTTTAAGTGTTAAAAAAATATATTTTAAGTGTGTATATACATATTTTAAAGGTTCTTAATCATCATACCTGCAAAGCCTTATTAACTTATACGGTAATATGATTATCCTAAATATCTGCGGAGATTCCAAGATCTCACTCGATAAAGGAATTAAATTTATTTAAATTTTTAATGTGATTATATTAATATATAATTTATACGTATTTTAAAAACTTAATCGTTATATCTGCAGAGTCTTATCGACTCATACGATAATACGATTATCTTATAAGTCTACAGAGATTCAAAAATCTCTCATGACTAAAAGATATAATTGATAAATATGATTACCATTTAAACATATTAATTTGGTTAATTAATTTTTCTAAATTGTGTATTATATGATTATTTACAAAAATTATTTATTTATTATAGAAATTGATAATCACTACATCTGCAGGGACTTATTATCCCCACGATGAGGTGATTAATTCAAGTCTCTACGGAGATTCTTGAAACATCACATGAGACTTAAATAAATTATTAATTTGAATTATAAAAGGAGAGTTAATTTAATGGTGGGCCTTTAGAACCCATATTAACATATAAGTTTTACTCTCGTATCTGTGAAACCTCATTGATTTGCACGATACGAGATTATCCTGAATATCTGTAAAGATTCAAAGTCTCACACGATAAAATGATTAAATAATATTCACTTTGAATATATTTTAATGTGTAATTATATAACACATATATATTTTTTTTATTATAGAAATCTTAATCGTTATACCTGCGAAGTCTTATTGACTTACACGATAGTACGATTATCTTAAAGGTCTACAGAGTTTCAAAAACCTCACATGACCAAAAGATCTAATTAGAAAATGTGATTATAATTCAAATTTATTAATTTAATTAATTAAAATCATAAAAACATTTATTATTTTATTTACAAAAATTTGTTTATGTAATATATACAAATTGAGAATCACGACATCTACGGGGATATATTATCCCACCCGATAATGTGATTAATTTAAGTCTCTACGAAGATTCTTAAAATCTCACATGAGACTTAAATATTTATTATAAGATTGATCCTCATGCCTGTGAAATCTTATTGATTTACACGGTATAAAATCATTCTAATGCCTACGGAGATTCTTAAAATCTCACACGACAAATAGATAACCAAAATATTTGTATTTGCAATCGGTGCATAATATTATAGTTGGCTAAACAATTTATGCAATAAAGGCAATGGAAAGAATAAATTAATTTGATAATTTGTTATTCTTTTGACTTGAGGATATATTCTAAAAAAAAATTAGATTTGGCATAAACTTTTAGCAAGATCATAACCACGATAGATACGACTCCAAACCCCAATCAACCTCACAAATTGTCAATATTTTCACAAGCTCTCCTTTTTTATTTTTTTGTCAAACACCTCTCATGTATGTTCTAAATTCTACATAAAAAAAAAATTTAATTCTCAAATTTTTAAATGCCTAAACATACATCTAGAGTAGTGCCTAAACATATCTGGATCAGTCCACACCCTTAACATCTATCAATAAATATATGTTCATCAATGAATCCGAATTAAGGGAGATGATATAATTTAAATATTACCTGAGCAGCTTGTGATTCTAGGCTTGCATTCTTCTTCCTCCCAAGACGACGCTTTCATCACCTCAACCTCAAGTTTTGAATGTGTTTCAGGTTCTCTACTGCTTGTAAAACATCCAGAACTCGTGTGACTGAGGGAAGAAGAACATGGTGATCTCGTTCAGTCCACAAACTAACGTGTGCATACATGCTACTGTTTATGCATGTTCTTCTTCTTGCTCTCTCAGTTCCAGTCCCTATTTAGTCATCCTCCAACTTCTGCTCTGTCTCTACTCTCGGTCTCCGTTCTTATGCTCTATTTTTCTTCCTCTCTCCCTTTCCAGTTTCGGTCTCTTTGTTTTTTCTTTGTTGTACTCTGTTTTTGCTTCAGTTTCCTCCTCTCTTGGTCTCTTTCTCGTCCATCTCTCTCTCGTATTTCTGGCTCTCTTTTTTTCAGTCTCTCCTCTCTCGATCTCTCTCTTCTCTTCCTCGGTCTTCTTCTTCCCTCCTTCCTCCAGTTTTCCTCGCTGTCTTTTCCTTGCTTAAACCTCTCGTTCTCCATCTTCGACTCTCTGTCTCCGTTCGTTCCTTGTTCCAGCTGCTGTGCTCTCTCACTCTCCTTCTCTGTCTGTCTCTCCTCCAGAAATCCCTCTCTCTCATTCTTCTTTTCTGCTCTGTTTCTCGTTCAGCCGTGTTCTCTTCTTTCCGTCTCTGTTTTCTTCCTTTTGTTTCTCTCTTCTCCTCGTCTCTATTTTTTCAGTTTCTCTTCTCTCTCGATCCTTTCTCGCTCTCTGTCTCTCGCTCAAAAGCTCTCAGCTCTCTCTCTTTTTCCATTTTTCTCTCCTCCCGAAATTTTTCTCGTCCCCCCTCTGTTTTTTTTTCTGGTTTCTGTGTCTGCTCTTTTTTTATCCTTCCACTTGCGTGCGTCCTGCATTTTCTCATTCTGTTTCTTTTTTCTACTGGCCGAAAGTGTATGTACGTATGCTGGTTGCTTGCTGCTCCTTCTGCTCTGTTTTACTGTGCATGCATGCGTCTAATCTCTTTCTGCGTTTTTCTCTGTGTGGCTGTATGTTTACGTGCTTCCTTTTGCTTTCTTTCTCTGCTGCGTCTGGGCTTTGCTTCTTTTCTTCTTGTTCTGTCGCGTCTGCGTGTGTGTGTGTGCTCTATGCATGCATGGTTCTTCTTGCTTTTCCTTCTCCTGTCTATATCTGACCGAGTAGAGAGATTTTGGAACCAATGGGTTGAGATTCAACCCCCTTTTTTTTTATTTTGTTAAATTATTATATTTTTAAAATATAATCCTAAAAAAATATTAAATTTTATTATTTTTTATATATTTTTTTTTGTTTATTTATTAAATTTAAAAAATGCCCGGACAAAATACGGTGTTCACAGTTGCCCCTCTTTACTTGTTTCTTATGTAAGTATATGAAAAAGTGTGCTTTTGAATTCTTACATAAGTGACAAGTAAAGACAGAACATGTATTTTGGCCGGCCATGCAATACCTATGAAAAGACCTAATTGCCCTTGACACGACAAGATATAATTAAATGCCAGACTATTGCTTAACTAACACAATGACATGATTTTTTTTTGTTTTAGTAATGTGATGAGATGATGTGATGCAAAAGAAAATGATCAATTGACAAAGATCCAAACACAATGCAAGACAATAAAATGATTTTTTTTTATTTTTTTTGAGCAATGTGATGCAAATGAAAATAACCAAATAACATAAAAGAATGCAAGACTATAGGATAACGAACACTGTAAAATGATGAATTTTTTTATTTCTTGATGTTTTTGTGATGCAAATGAAAATAACCAAATAACAACGATCCAAACAAAATATATGTTGACTAGTTGCCCCCTCTTCATTTGATTTCTAAGTGAAAATTTCATAAGATGATATTTTTATCTTAAAAATGAATGAAGAGAGAAACATGTATTTTGTTTGGAAGGGCAAGACTCTTAGGTACCTACAACTAAACAAAAACAAAACAAAACAGAACAAAACAAAACAAAATAAAACAAAAGGTTTAAAATGAAATGTGATTTAGGAAATAAACAAAACAAAACATCAATGGAGATGATTTGCCTATGTTCCAAAGGACCTGGTGGATGTTTGCCGTGACGAGGCTTTTAAAGAATTGTGCCAGCCGGTACTGGGCTTTGGGGTGCCTGCCGTGACAGGGCGTTTAAAGAATTGTGCCAAGCGGTACTGGGCTTTGGGGTGCCTGCCGTTACAGGGCTTTTAAAGAATCGTGCCAGCCGGTATTGGGCTTTGGGGTGCCTACCGTTACAGGGCTTTAAAGAATCGTGCCAGCCCGTACAGGGCTTTAAGGGTGCCTGCCGTTACAGGGCTTTAAGGGTGCCTGCCGTTACAGGGCTTTTAGGTTGCCTGCCGTGACAGGGCTTTGGGGTGCCTGCCGTTACAGGGCTTTAAAGAATCGTGCCAGCCGGTACTGGACTTTAGGGTGCCTGCCGTAACAGGACTTTGGGGTGCCTGCCGTTACAGGGCTTTAAAGAATCATGCCAACTAGTACTGGGCTTTGGGGTGCTTGCCGTTACAGGGCTTTAAGGGTGCCTGCCGTTACAGGGCTTTTGGGTGCCTGCCGTGACAGGGCTTTATGGTGCCTGCCGTTACAGGGCTTTAAAGAATCATGCCAGCCGGTACTGTGCTTTGGGGTGCCTACCGTTACAGGGCTTTAAGGGTGCCTGCCGTTACAGGGCTTTTGGGTTGCCTACCGTGACAGGGCTTTGGGGTGCCTGCCGTTACAGGGCTTTAAAGAATCGTGCCAGCCGGTACTGGGCTTTGAGGTGCCTGCCGTTACAGGGCTTTAAAGAATCGTGCCAGCCGGTACTGGGCTTTGAGGTGCCTGTCGTGACAGGGCTTTGGGGTGCCTGCCATTACAGGGCTTTAAAGAATCGTGCCAGTCGATACTGGGCTTTGAGGTGCCTGCCGTGACAGGACTTTAGGGTGCCTGCCGTTACAGGGCTTTAAAGAATCGTGCCAGCCGATACTGGGCTTTTGGTTGCCTGACGTGACAGGGCTTTTAAAGGTGCCTGCCGTTACAGGGCTTTAAAGAATCGTGCCAGCTGGTACTGGGCTTTGGGGTGCCTGTCGTGACAGGACTTTTAAAGAATTGTGCCAGCCGATACTGGGCTTTGAGGTGCCTGCCATGACAGGGCTTTGGGGTGCCTGCCGTTACAGGGCTTTAAAAGTGTGAGAATAGGTTTCATCTCACAGGAAAAATATGAGAAACTCAAAGGTGAGTTTTGTTAATTCTTCTCTTATTTCCTTGGGTTTTGCAAGTTTTTGGTTTGCCCCAATCTAAATAGGGCATATTTTCTGTGGCAATGCATGCAATGAGGTGATATGTAATGCATGATTTTTTTTATTTGCCCTAATCTAAGTGAAGGCAAATTTCTATGTTAAGTATGTGATGGATAGATAATGCGTAATGCATGATTTTTTTTTATTTGCCCCAATCTAAATGGAGGCAAATTTTCATGTTAAGCATGTAATGAATGGATAATGCGTGATGCATGATTTTTTTTCTATTTGTCCCAATCTAAATGGAGGCAAATTTTCATGTTAAACATGTAATGAATGGATAATGCATGATTTTTTTTATGAAAAGTTCAATCTTTCTTTTTCATGCCTCCAATTTAAATTGTGGCAATTTTGATACAATGTATGCCATGATTGATATGGAAGAGTGAATGATTTGCTTTTGATTTGCCCCAATCTAAATTGTGGCAATTTTTATGTGAAATATGTAATGCATGATTGACTATTTTTTTTTAAAAAAAGTTCAACTCCTCATTTACTCCAATCTAAATTGGGGCTCATTTTGATGTGAAGGATGAAATTTTCCAATTCATGTGAAGATATGGAATGCTTAATGCATTTGAAATTGTAAAATGTATTTCTTTTTGTTTGCAGGATTTTGATACAAGAGGGAAACAACACTTGAAATTAGCAAAATGCTAGGGTTCTCTTGGTCATTTACAATAGGAAAGTTGTTGGTTTCCACAATGAAATTGCAAGTCAATGACTTAACAACTTTTACCACAAGAATTGGACACTAAGGGGTCACACTTTTAGATATTTAAAACTGTTTATTCCTCCCATATTGAGAATTTTCAAGGCAACTTGTTTGCCCCTATGAAAGGCTTGTTGGACATGGATGCTCCATCTTGTCTATCTTTATCATCACTGCTTGTATAGTCAATAAGTGAAATTGGCACTGATTTTTATTTAACAATGTCAATGTAAACAATCATCATAAACAAAAGGCCGTGTTTGAAAATGAAACGGAGTGGCCAATCAATGGAATATTGGGAATATTTAGAGGCATCTCCATTTGGGTGCAAGAAATGTATGAAGGATAGGCATCACGTGGATAAGCCAAACTGTGAAGTGGAAAGTGATGGAATGGTAAAATTAAGAATCCAAATTTTATATGATGTGTCTTTGGATAGTATAGAGATAAAAGGGAATAAATATGGAAATTGAAAAGAGGGTCCCCTCTTTGTTTTGTATGTCCCTTTGAAAATGACACAATTTTTGAGTAAAAGATCTTATATTGAGATATAAGCTTACCCTAATTTCAACAATCTGCATCTTGGAATGATCTCTAATAAGAAAACTGCCCTGATTATATTCAACAAGTCAAATCTCAATGAGGACTTATGGGGTTTGTAATGTGGCTTGGGTAAATCGGCTTATAAAATAAAAGGATATTTGGCTCAAAAGCTCTGTGCCCCTTATGTAAATTCTTCGTTCAACCTTTTTCTTCTTCTACTCTAACATAAAATTATGCTAAAATTCACCTAACAAGAGAGGATATTCAAGGATTGTGATGTAGCAGAATAGGATAAAATTGTGGGTTGAAAATGGAAAGGATGTGATGGTCTAAACAGAGGTGCAAAATCATAATGGAATTTTTTGACATGTGATCTTGCAAGACTTGGCACTTCTATGAAGTTATCATTGGGAAAGGAAGAAAAATTCTTTTCTATTTCTTCTTCTTCTTCTTTTTTTTCTTCCTTCATGTCCCATTCAATGAGTGAATGCTAGTGGGAGGAATAATCTTCTTTTTTTCTTTTTTTTTCATCAGTAGGAGTATATTTTTCTTTTTTCTATATTTATTCTTAGCTCTTGAGCTTTTCTTTCATGAGCTTAGAAATGGAAAGAAATTATCTGAATGGATAAATCTGAAGGGTTAAAAAAAAAGGCTTCAATGGGGTGAAAGAAAGTCTTGATCCTCTCTTGGAATTTGAAAATTTAGTATAAACATATGTTTGAGTACCCTACCCCCGTGATATTTGTAAACAGGTGAATGAAAGAAACACTACTCCTGGCTCAATATGGGTGACTAGGGAAAACTCCTTCAAGATTTAAGAAAGAAGAAAAAAAAATGCCTCATATCTTTGACTTGTTAATGGAGCATGCTATCTTATCTCTCTAATCAGTCTTTTTTTATCTTTATTTTTTTTCTCTTTTTTTTCTTCAGTTCATTTACTCTTCTTCATATTTTCATGAAGTAAGGGCATTTTTCTCAAATTGATCTTTTCCATATCTATTGTGATTTTTCATTGGGAATACCAAACGTTAAGGGAGTAATGGATGGGATAAGAGAAATTTGATAGTCAAAGGGATAAAAGAAGCAAACAGGGGTGTCAAATGGAAAAGTATGATTCCAACATTGACAAAGTTAAACAAAGTCATTTCCAGTGATAGAGTTTGACCATACAGACATTACGTAATAAAGATAAGACATGTTAGAAACAATATCTTTGAATTCTCTCTTCAATGGTGAATGATCTTATTGATGAATGTGACATTTGGGCTTGATTTCTTTATCTCCCCTCTTTATTTTTTAACCTCACAACTTGATCAGGAAACTATGTGCCCCAAGTGAATGCTAGCATCCACACTTACCATATCATTTTTGACGGTCAAGGCAAGGGTATGAAAGTATATTGTGAAATGTTGATGTGCTTTGAATGGATGAGATAATGGCAATAGGCAAGGAGTGAGAAAATGACTAGCATTGTGGCAAGTAAGGTAGGAGACCATGACCTTCCCATGTAAAGGACCCAAAAATCTAATATTTCAAAATTTTGAAAGTCTTTTTATCATGGCATGTGATAGGAAAATGCATGGATGCAAATGTATTTGTTTGTTATGTATGGCCTTGCTCTAATGGATGATTATTGTGAAATCAAGTGGGGGGTCAAAAATGAAAAGATATATCAATTTATTTATTTACAACTTTGTATTGGTGTAAGGGACAAATTGAAAGAATTTTGAATCTCACTCAGAGATGTAGGATTTGTGATTGAATTGGAAGAATTTCAAATATAATTTCCACTATTGTCTTATTAGTAACAAGGGTTAAATAAGCAAGTGTGCTTACTTGTGCCACAAGCCTTTATGATTACAAGGCTACCTCATTTATGCCAAATAAAACTTCCTTTCCTCTATATGCTTATTGCATCATAGGGAAATGGAAATGACTATTAACCTATAAGGGACCAAAATCCCTACATGATTAAAGTCATGAAAGTGATAGCCTCATAATTTGTTATTTTTTTTTTATAAAGTGATTACAAGGCTACCTCATTTATGCCAACAAAATTTCCCTTCCTCCATATGCTTATTGCATCATAGGGAAATGAAAAATAACTATTAACCTACAAGGGACTAAAATCCCTACATGGTTAAAGTCATGAGAGTAATAGCCTTATAACTTGTTATTGTTTTGTTTTTTAAGGGAGAAAGAAAAAAAAAATCAAGGGTAGTTAGTGTTCAGATATGTATGCACAAGAATCAACTAATTTTTATTAAACAAAGCTTTATTTGTTATTTGGGTAAATGAGAAATTTTCAATCTCCTCTAGGTGCTTATTGCATCATAGGGAAATGGAAATGACTATTAACCTACAAGGAACTAAAATCCCTACATGATTAAAGTCATAAGAGTAGTAGCCTTATAATTTATTTTTTTTTAAGGAGAGAAAAAAAAAAGATAGTTGGTTTTTAGACATTTATGTACAAGAGTCAACTAATTCTTGTTAAATAAAGCTTAATTTATCATTTGGAAATGAGAAGTTTCCAATCTCCTCCAAGTGCTTATTGCACTATAGGGAGAAAGAATTAACAATTAGCCTATGAACAGTCAAAACTAATACACGGCTAATGTTTCACTTTTAAAATAAAATGTGTTATTTTACCCTACAACAAGAAAAGTTGTTTAACAGGAATTAGCTGACAAAATGCATCAACTCTTCAATGTTATGAATTTATAGTCACCGGGGTCAAAGATCCATGGGCAAAGCTTAGTTATTTAATGCTAGTGCCATCCTTGTGACACATTACCATTGATTAGTGTAATGACATTCAATACCTGCTCTAGCATGAGGTACCCAACAGCTGTTTTCCTTAAGGTAGTATGCACAAATGATATGTCATTATGATGATAATGATGCAATAAAACATGCTCTCATTTTGTGTCCTATTTAGGAAGCTTAAGTCTGTTTATCTTTATAATCATCAGGTATGAGCTAAAATGGTTGGCTACTAGCTTTCATCTAAAACGTGTAGCTCCAGGGTAGATTTATAGTCTTGATAGATAAAAGGTTCCCAAGATGCCCTCACCGCATGGTGAAGACCTTACTTAGTAATTTTGACCCTCCGAGAACATAAGCTCTACAGGGACCGAATTTACTGAGTAAGTAACAGCTTGGGTGAGGTATTCATGGTAACCTCCGAGAGTTTAAAAAAACTCCACAGGGAAACCACTATTAACCTCTACTAACTATAGTGCTCACAGACCCGGGTATAAGGCCCAAAATATGTGTGTGTCAAATTGTGTAAGTGCACAGTGTGTGACAAGAGCATGCAAGCATGTTATCTTATTCCCATATGCTACCCAATCTTCAACTATTAATCAGGTCAAACACAGAGACAGATATATGTACAAATAAAGATCTTCTATCCTAGGATTTGTTTCACATGTTATCTATCCTAAGACATGTTATAAAAAAATAAAAAGAGAGAGAAGAGAGAAAAGAGGGGAAAAAGGCCCACACAAATTAAAAGGGATAATGATAATAAAAAGAAAAATCATATTATATTTTGAGCACAACAAACTTATATAGGCTTGACTCTCTAACCTGTCCCCAGTGGAGTCGCCAACTGTCGCACCTGAAAAAATGCGACGCGAACGGCGCGCGAGCGGAGGTCCCGGCCTTCGCGGCGGGAACTGGATCGAACGAGGAGTCGCCACCAAGATTTTAAGGTAAATCTCAGGAAACTGATTAATGGAAGATAAGGGTGATCTGCGAAATTAGAGAATAGGTTCGAGAGTCGGTTGAGTGTGGGGAAGGTGTTAGGCACCCCACAACACCCGTTCGTGAGAACGGTTACCTGAAGTTTGTTGTGCTCTATTAATATAGTTTTAAAATTATTTTAATTATCCCTTTTATATTCATGTGTTTGATATAAAAATGATGATAATTGAGTGAGAAATGTTTATTTATTTATGAGGGAGGACGGACTTGACTCAGAATCTGACTCTGAAGCCTACGTACCCTGTGATGGGGATCAAAGTCCACGTAGTTCGGGCTCAAAAGTTTGTTGATGAAAATATTTTTTGAAGAGAAATTAATTAGAAATAATTCACCATTTTGCAAATAAAACCATTTCTGAAATTTTGATATGTGTGTTTTAAATTACAAAAGGTAATTTAATTTTAATTATTTTCTCCATTTTTGAATTTTTGGAATAAAGAAAGGAAATGGTTTAAAATTATTTTTCTTTATGATTGAGGATTTAATCGCAGTACCTGCAGAACCTAATTAGTTCATACGATAATGCAATTGCTCTAAATATCTGCGGAGATTCTAAAATCTCACACGATAAAAGAGTTTGGCAATTTAATTTATTGATTTATATTCTTGTGTATATTTTAAGTGTTAAAAAAATATATTTTAAGTGTGTATATACATATTTTAAAGGTTCTTAATCATCATACCTGCAAAGCCTTATTAACTTATACGGTAATATGATTATCCTAAATATCTGCGGAGATTCCAAGATCTCACTCGATAAAGGAATTAAATTTATTTAAATTTTTAATGTGATTATATTAATATATAATTTATACGTATTTTAAAAACTTAATCGTTATATCTGCAGAGTCTTATCGACTCATACGATAATACGATTATCTTATAAGTCTACAGAGATTCAAAAATCTCTCATGACTAAAAGATATAATTGATAAATATGATTACCATTTAAACATATTAATTTGGTTAATTAATTTTTCTAAATTGTGTATTATATGATTATTTACAAAAATTATTTATTTATTATAGAAATTGATAATCACTACATCTGCAGGGACTTATTATCCCCACGATGAGGTGATTAATTCAAGTCTCTACGGAGATTCTTGAAACATCACATGAGACTTAAATAAATTATTAATTTGAATTATAAAAGGAGAGTTAATTTAATGGTGGGCCTTTAGAACCCATATTAACATATAAGTTTTACTCTCGTATCTGTGAAACCTCATTGATTTGCACGATACGAGATTATCCTGAATATCTGTAAAGATTCAAAGTCTCACACGATAAAATGATTAAATAATATTCACTTTGAATATATTTTAATGTGTAATTATATAACACATATATATTTTTTTTATTATAGAAATCTTAATCGTTATACCTGTGAAGTCTTATTGACTTACACGGTAGTACGATTATCTTAAAGGTCTACAGAGTTTCAAAAACCTCACATGACCAAAAGATCTAATTAGAAAATGTGATTATAATTCAAATTTATTAATTTAATTAATTAAAATCATAAAAACATTTATTATTTTATTTACAAAAATTTGTTTATGTAATATATACAAATTGAGAATCACGATATCTACGGGGATATATTATCCCACCCGATAATGTGATTAATTTAAGTCTCTACGAAGATTCTTAAAATCTCATATGAGACTTAAATATTTATTATAAGATTGATCCTCATGCCTGTGAAATCTTATTGATTTACACGGTATAAAATCATTCTAATGCCTACGGAGATTCTTAAAATCTCACACGACAAATAGATAACTAAAATATTTGTATTTGCAATCGGTGCATAATATTATAGTTGGCTAAACAATTTATGCAATAAAGGCAATGGAAAGAATAAATTAATTTGATAATTTGTTATTCTTTTGACTTGAGGATATATTCTAAAAAAAAATTAGATTTGGCATAAACTTTTAGCAAGATCATAACCACGATAGATACGACTCCAAACCCCAATCAACCTCACAAATTGTCAATATTTTCACAAGCTCTCCTTTTTTATTTTTTTGTCAAACACCTCTCATGTATGTTCTAAATTCTACATAAAAAAAAATATTTAATTCTCAAATTTTTAAATGCCTAAACATACATCTAGAGTAGTGCCTAAACATATCTGGATCAGTCCACACCCTTAACATCTATCAATAAATATATGTTCATCAATGAATCCGAATTAAGGGAGATGATATAATTTAAATATTACCTGAGCAGCTTGTGATTCTAGGCTTGCATTCTTCTTCCTCCCAAGACGATGCTTTCATCACCTCAACCTCAAGTTTTGAATGTGTTTCAGGTTCTCTACTGCTTGTAAAACATCCAGAACTCGTGTGACTGAGGGAAGAAGAACATGGTGATCTCGTTCAGTCCACAAACTAACGTGTGCATACATGCTACTGTTTATGCATGTTCTTCTTCTTGCTCTCTCAGTTCCAGTCCCTATTTAGTCATCCTCCAACTTCTGCTGTGTCTCTACTCTCGGTCTTCGTTCTTATGCTCTATTTTTCTTCCTCTCTCCCTTTCCAGTTTCGGTCTCTTTGTTTTTTCTTTGTTGTACTCTGTTTTTGCTTCAGTTTCCTCCTCTCTTGGTCTCTTTCTCGTCCGTCTCTCTCTCGCGTTTCTGGCTCTCTTTTTTTCAATCTCTCCTCTCTCGATCTCTCTCTTCTCTTCCTCGGTCTTCTTCTTCCCTCCTTCCTCCAGTTTTCCTCGCTGTCTTTTCCTTGCTTAAACCTCTCGTTCTCCATCTTCGACTCTCTGTCTCCGTTCGTTCCTTGTTCCAGCTGCTGTGCTCTCTCACTCTCCTTCTCTGTCTCTCTCTCCTCCAGAAATCCCTCTCTCTCATTCTTCTTTTCTGCTCTGTTTCTCGTTCAGCCGTGTTCTCTTCTTTCCATCTCTGTTTTCTTCCTTTTGTTTCTCTCTTCTCCTCGTCTCTGTTTTTTCAGTTTCTCTTCTCTCTCGGTCCTTTCTCGCTCTCTGTCTCTCGCTCAAAAGCTCTCAGCTCTATCTCTTTTTCCATTTTTCTCTCCTCCCGAAATTTTTCTCGTCCCCCCTCTATTTTTTTTCTGGTTTCTGTGTCTGCTCTTTTTTTATCCTTCCACTTGCGTGCGTCCTGCATTTTCTCATTCTGTTTCTTTTTTCTGCTGGCCGAAAGTGTATGTACGTATGCTGGTTGCTTGCTGCTCCTTCTGCTCTGTTTTACTGTGCATGCATGCGTCTAATCTCTTTCTGCGTTTTTCTCTGTGTGGCTGTATGTTTACATGCTTCCTTTTGCTTTCTTTCTCTGCTGCGTCTGGGCTTTGCTTCTTTTCTTCTTGTTCTGTCGCGTCTGGGTGTGTGTGTGCGCTCTATGCATGCTTGGTTCTTCTTGCTTTTCCTTCTCCTGTCTATATCTGACCGAGTAGAGAGATTTTGGAACCAATGGGTTGAGATTCAACCCCCTTTTTTTTTATTTTGTTAAATTATTATATTTTTAAAATATAATCCTAAAAAAATATTAAATTTTATTATTTTTTTATATATTTTTTTTTTGTTTATTTATTAAATTTAAAAAATGCCCGGACAAAATACGGTGTTCACAATGAGTTCCTTGAAATAAACTCTTCCTTCCTTCCTTCCTTCTTTCCTTCCTTTCTCTACACCAACCATCTTTTTTAATTAATGACAAACCATTTGGTAAGTGATTGATCTGGATTCAAATTAGGAAAAATGCCTATTATAAGGAGAAAATGCTAGGAGAGAAACCTTCTTAGTATTCCCTTCTTCCTATTTTCTTCACTATCCAAACAAAACCTAAAGCCTACCAATAGAAATCATTAAGATCTACTTTCTCTGGTCCTTATTATAAGATACCTTTGACTACTTCATTGGAATCAAGAAAAGGTGGTTAAGTTATAAACTTTTCTTGAAAATAGAATAAGATTCTAATTTTATCTCTATTTAAAAGATTTTTCAAATATGCATTATATTCTCTTTTTTAATTAATAAGTTTAAAGAGAGGGCAATATTAAAAAAAATGTAATTAAAACCTCAAGTGCCTCATGTTAAGGGCTAAATAGAAGGTACCCTATAATAAAGACTGGAGGGAGTATGTGTCAACTCAGTACATGTTAGGAAACTCTCCCAGGGGTGCATTTGCAATATTGAGCAATTTGTTGGATCTTGCAAACATCGATTTCAAATATCTCAAAGTATGTATCCCAAAAAAAAGAAAAAAACATGTAAAGCCTATATGTTATTCTAATTTAGTAAAGGATCAACTTTGTAGTCCAAATAAGAGTGTTCTATTTGCAATAATATCTTCTGTAATTCCGGGCCTTCATAACAACAAAGTCCAATAAAATAACTTGAATCATGTAAAGATTAATTCGAAAATACTATGATCAGATCAAACTAACAACTTAACTTTATCAAAAGATGAGACTGTAATTAATAATCTACCAAAAAATGATGATGAGATTGTACCTACCTTCAGTGTTCATCAAACTGCCAAATCGACCCTTGGATAAGTTGAGGCTTGTCAAGTCTTTGAAGGTTTGGAACAACGAGAAATCAATGGGTATATGCTCTTGAGGCCTGTAATTAAGACCTTGCAGATAAAGCCTCGAAACTCGACCAGAAGAGGCATGGCACCTGACTCGATTCCAGGTGCAGCAATCACGGTTTGGATCATTAACCCACAACGATAATCTCCGGTCTACAAAAGTGGCATTGTCAGAGTAGTTACGAAAATAAGCCTTAATACTCACTAATGCTTCCCTCTCTTCTCTCACGCAACATGTGATTCCAAGCGTTTGAGCCAAAACCAGAAAACATGCCACCGAGATCACCAACCTCGTTTCCATTTTTTTTTTTCTGTATGCATCATATCATATGCATGTCATCCTCTTATATACAACTACAGGTGACGAGTCTCATGCATTTTTTCACGTTATCTCTTGTCATTGGTACAATAGTAAAGTCATTAATGCATCATGCATGAGGTCACAAAATTTCAAAGACCTTCTAAAAATCTCAGTGAGTGGATATTGAACCTCCGTGCCCAGACTCTTCTGTTGCATTGACTAAAGCTGAAGAGTTCATTTATACATATGGGCTGCTGTTCCACGGTCAGTCAAAATGAAAAACTTGCACTTAAGATTATGAACACAGGAATTTTCAACACTTACAATTAATATAGCATTTGTGAACAAGGATTAGTTTAGTTAGTAAGGATTTGACGTGAACCCATAAAGTTATAGGTAGATTTAAATCTCACTATTAATATAAAAATTTTGCCAATGGATAATCTATAAATGCTTTTATAAGCACTCTTTGAATTGAAGTCACATCTTGTCATATTTAGTTCTGGGGTTAAAAGTTAAAAAAAAAAAAATTGGTTCTTTTTTGTAATTTTTAAAGTTATTTTCTGATTAATTAATAGTTCAAATTAACTTTTTTAAATGATAAGAGTTACATTGTACTATTTTCAAAAGTTAAAAGAAAACATATAAAAGAAATGAGTTCAAAATCTTAGACGTTTATGAACCTATAATTTAAGAATCAATTTACTCATTTACCCAAAAAATTATGTAATTTATTTTAGAGTTATATAATCTTTTAATAAAAATATAAAAGTTCTAAATTTTATTTTTTTAAGAAAAAATTTATGGATTTTAACCTTTAATATTAACAAACCTAATGATTAAACTATAAGGATTTGATGAAAATAAAATAAACTACAAAAATTTAATTCAAAATTTAAAAAGAAATTATAAAGACTTGTAAATTAATTTTGCCAATAAATTAATACCTCGAGTGTTCTTCAAAGTGCTGAGTTGACCTTGGGAGAAGTTGAGGCTTGTCAAGTCTTTGCAGTTTGGAACATTGAAAAACCCACGGGGACATCAGCCAATGTGGTTCCACTTACATAATTAAAAGCTTGAAGAAAAAGCATTGAACGACGACAGAAGAGGGATGGCACGTGGCAAAATTCCATTCCACTTACAGAAATCACTGTGTGGATCAGAACTCAGGACGACAATAATCGCCAGGCCACTGAGTGTCAATTTCGTAGCAATTCAGAAAATAAGCCTTAATATTGAGCAGTCCTTCTCTCTCTCTTCTCTCAGGCAACATTTGATTCCAAGTGTTTGTGCCAAAACCAGAAAACACACTAACAACAATACAGACAACCTCAGTTCCATTGTTTAATTTTCTGAAACTCCTTAGATTCATTCATGTATCGAATGCCAGCATGGCTTTCCTTTATATACAAGTAGTTACCAAGTGTCTCTTTCTAGTTTCTTGCAAGCTTAATGACATTATATATAGACATGTCATTATATTAATGCATGAGTCATGACCACACGTTTCAAAGGAGTCGAGTCATTACATTACACGTAGAAAAAGCCTCACTTAATAGAAATCGTATATTAAAACCCAACACAGGTTACCTAGTCTGACTAGAGGGCCGCTTCAAGAATTTTGGATGAGGTCAATCGGTTGGATTTTATAATTTTTTGGAAAATTTATTTATTTAGTTTTATAGTTTTAATTTTATTATAACACAATTTTTAAACTTTAATTTGTTATATAATTTAATTTTTATAATTTTAACTTAATTATAATTCAGTCTCCGAATATTAATTTGATGCAATTTAATTCCTATAATTATAAGCATTAACTCAGCTTTCTAGTTTTGTAAAACAAAAGTAATAATATATCTATAAGATGTTCTAGTTTTTTAGTTTTTCAGAATAACTTTTAACTTTTTTTTTTCAAAAAGGATGATTGAAAACATATTTTCGAGCAAGTTTTTTTTTTAATTTTTCAAAATAAAAAATTTAAAAACATGTAATCAAACAGGTTCTTAATCTCCATGTTCAAATTTGTGTTGTTGTATGGATACGAAGAGTTGCAATGGACATGCTTATACAACAACAAGCCTGATTTTAAGAGGTAAGGTTAACTATATGGATTATACAATATTATTGCGCTGTATCATTTAAGTAGCTTCTATGAATGTTATTAATTAAGGGGTTTCAGATAACAATTTTCATAAGTGATCTTTTTAGCCTTTCTCTACCTTTCTTAGTAGATCTCAAATTTATTCAGTATACTCTCTTTATTGGTACTTCCCATGGTTTACTTTGTATATGTTCAAATTATCTCAAATGATTTTTTACTATTATTTTTCTCAATAGGTGTTATGTCCTCTCTTTTTTTGTATATGCCTATTTCGAATTTTATCTTTATGTATATGCTCGCATATTCATCTTAACATTTTCATATTTGTTACTCCTATTTTATACTCTTACTATCCTGTTAAAGCTTAACATTCACTACAATATAATATAATTGGTTTTATAGAAGTTTGATAAAATTTTTCTTTAAGTTTATTTGATACCTTACAATTATAAATAACTCATTTAGCCTTTTCCTACATGTTCAATAATAACTCGTAAATATATAAACTTTTTCACTTGAAATATAATCTAATCTCTCAATTTCACTTTCGAATTACTACTAATTGATATTTTATCAAAATCATGATGCAAATATTTCATCTTACTCCTACTCAAGTGAAAACCTTTTGACTTCAATATCCTCCTCCATAACTCAAGTTTATTGTTAATATCTTCTCTTATTTCTACAATAAAAACTATATTATGAGAAAAAAGCATACATTTGAGGATTTCCTCTTAAATATGTTTAGTCAAACATCTAGTATCAAGTCAAACAAATAAAAACTCAAAGATGATCCTTGATATAGTCCAATCCTTATATATAAGTCATTTGTTTCACCACTAGACATTTTTATGTTAGTTGTTGCCTTTTCATATATATATATATATATATATATAAATCATGTATAGCTCTAATATAGGTAACCTAGACTACTTGTTTTCTTCCCAAGTCTTTCCAAAACATTTCTTTTAATAACATAGTCATAAATTTTTTCTATATCAATGAAAATCATGTCTAAATCTTTACTTTTACATCGATACTTTTTTATTAATTTTTTTAGTAGATAAATCGCTTTTTCAGTCACTCTACCTAGCATGATGTTAAACTAATTCTCAAAAATACTAGTATCCAATCTCAACCTATACTCAATAATTTTTTTTCACAATTTTATTGTGTGACTCATAAATTTAATCCCTCTATAGTTAATTACAGTGTTTTTCCTACAATTGTCATACATTTTCTTAGACTATAAGATCTCGTTAAATAACTTAGTTAGCCACCGCATCCCTTTTTCACCTAATATTTCTACACTTTAATAGGAATATGATTAAGTCTATTAGCTCTATCATTTATGATTTTTTAATTTATGATTTTTTAAAAGCTTCCTTTATCTCATTATCGCTTATCCTTTAATAGAATAACAAATTTTATTCTTCTTCATGAGTTACTAAATTTTCTAAGTTATTAGATAAACCTTCTACATCATTGAAAAGTCTGAAAAAATACATTTCCCATATGTTTTTAATATCACCATCTGTGACAAAAAAAATTTTCTCTTCATCTTTTAAGCATTTTGCTTGTTTCAGATTTCTTAATTTTCTTTTCCAACTCTTAATAATCTTATAAATTTTTTATTCTTGATCATTTGTCTTGAGACCATTGTAAAACTCTTTAAATACTTTAAAATGAGCTTTACTCACAATTTTCTTAATTTCTTTCTTAACCATACAATACTTTTTCTAGTTTTCATCATTATTGCATAAATTTTCACCATCAAGACTCCTTATTCTTATTTCTTGGGCCAAAATTTGTTAATTCTCTCAAAACTTCTTAACAACCTTCTTTACCTTTTTAGTCATATTTTTTCACAATAACTTAGCACTTCTTTAAAACTCTCAAATTCCTCCAATCAAAAGATTTTACTTAAAATTTTTTTGCTTTTCACTTTTTAACTACCACCACTTTTTATCACTTGTCATCAACACAATGCACGTGCTTATGTAAGGACCAATATGATTCCCCTGCCCATCAATGAAATTGGAAAACTTTGTCCTTAAGTTGACTGTTGACCAGGGACGAATCCAACAGCAAATCTATTGGGGGCAAATTTGAAAATTATGTAAAATATAGTAGGCTGATATTAATTTTTACATTTTTTGCAAGCAAAACAAAAAAAAATTCAAGGATCAATGATATTGTCTAAATACGTCACGGCTGTTGTTAGTGTTGGGATACCAATTTGATAGTCAAAGCATACTCAAATTCCATGAATGTGGCCCTCTGCTTCTTGCCCAAGAAACCATGCTTGTTGCTTCTCACAATAGTGGGAAAAGAGAAGGCTGAATTGACTGAAATGCATAATAGAAGAGTACGTGGGCAACATAAGTCATGATTATCAATGTTTTATTTTTTTTTTCTTTTCTCTTTTTTGATAAAAAATTTATTTATACGTAAATAGTAAAATTTCTCTTCTAAAGATTTTAAATATTTGGCTAATATCATATGTTTTGTTAAAATAAAATTGTCTAATAATTAAATAATTATAATATCGTAAAATGAAACACTATTTTAAATGCTTATTTGACTTCATTTCACCCAATCTTATAAATTTTCTCTTTTTCTAAGAATTATGCCTTTAATTATTTTTGGAGTAATTTGTCTTTACTCGACTAATTACATGGTAAATTGCAATTATCATGAAATTCCATCTTAATGTTACTAAAATACTAAAAGTAAAATTGAAATGTTACAATAAATAGGTCAAAATTTTTAATATATTTATGCAAAATATTAAAATTTATATACCAACTTTCCAATATTCCTTAAAATGAAGGGATGCATTTGTCCTTCACGCTTCAATGTGACTTTGTCATTGGACAAAACATTAACCTTTGAAGTTGATTATTCATCATTATGTTCATAATCCGTAACAAATAAATGAACTAAGATACAATTTTTTTTGTTAATAGTACATATTTGACTCTAATAAAATTAGTTAAAATGGAAAGAAAAACGGAAATAAGGATTTTTAATATTAAAACTAATTTTTTACCCACAAATGGACCGGCCCTGGGCATATGTGGTAGGGGAGCATCCCCTGATAGGCTAAGTGATCCAACACAAAAATTGGCCAAGAATGAGTGTTTTTTGTCCCCACTTTGGCCCACTTACTTTAGTTGGTCAAGGGGGTAAATCTTATGGGTCTCGGCCCATGATTCCATTTCTAAACAAATTGTTCCCTATATTTTTATAAAACATATTCTAAAAGGTTTATTGATTTCATTTATAAGTTACAGTATTTCTTTTTAAATAATATTTAAAAATTATTTTTAAAATTACTCTTTACATGAGAGAATAATAATATGACATCATTTTTTAGATTTGTTATATAAAGACATATTTAAAATTTTACACGCTTTTATTCCTTACACTTTTTTTACATTGGTGTTGATAAGATTGGTAAAAATGATTTATAAAAAGGGTCAAAGGAGCATTTCAATATTAATCTCTATAATTTTTTTTCCATTATTCCTAGTCCTTTAAGTTTCATTCATTTGCAATGTTAGTCCTTATATTTTTAAATATGACTATAAAGACTTAATGCTGATTAACGTGCACATAAATTTTGTTACTTCCTGTGCTAATTTGTTAAAATCATGATGAGTTATATAAAAATAAGTAAAAGTTAAAATGAAATGAGAATGACATAGAATCATAATCCTTAAATGCATGATAAGCCAAGCTTTATAAGAATGAAGAAGTGATGGTTAGGGCAGAAAGTATTTTGCCCATACAATGTTCAACTCATCATAATTTTATCAACTCAACAACATATTTAACAGGATCATATACACATCAACAAATTAAACTCTATTAGTGACACATTGCATACAGATGAAACATAAAGGATTAGGAGAAACAAAAAAATATAATAACTAATACCAAAACATGCTAAAAATATAAGGATTAACATTTATAATATTTATATTTTCCTTTTTCTTTAAAAAAATTTAAATAAATTCAGTTTCAGGAGCTTACCAGGACCAATGTGTGACTCCAACTCAAAAGGCATTTACATATATACCTATAAATTGTTCACCAATAAATTTTTTACATTAATATTGAGATTTGAACTTAGAACCTTGTGGGTCAAATTTTTATTAACGGGACTAACTTTTGTTGGCAAATGTCATATTGATTTATTACGATATCGTGCATAGAGGTCATATTAATTGCAAGTGTTGACAATTCCAGAGGTGTTTATCTACTCAAGTGCAAGTTTTTCAAAAGGCAGGGGAAACATGGGTCCATATGTATAAATGAACTCTTCATCTTTGTCAATGTAACAAGGAAAAATATCTGGACATGGAGCTTCAATATTCACTCAGTGATGAGACATTTTGTACGTGAATAACTCGTTTCAAAGAAGAAGGTCTTTGAAATTTGGTGAACTCATGCATTAATAACATAAAATGAATGCATGAGCCTCGTAATTTGTATATAAGAGGATGCCATGCTTGTGATATGTTGCATACAGAAAAAAATGGAAATAAGGTTGGTGAAGATCTTGCTGGTATGTTTTCTGGTTTTGGCTCAAACGCTTGGAATCAGATGTTGCGTGAGAGAAGAGAGGGAAGCATTAGTGAGTATTAAGGCTTATTTTCGTAACTAATCCAACAATGACACTTTTGTGGCCCAGAGATTATTGTTGTGAACCGTAATTGTGCACCTGGAATTGAGTCAGGTGCCACGCCTCTTCTGGTCGAGTTTCGAGGCTTGATCTGCAATGTCTTAATTACAGGCCTCAAGAGGATATACACATTGATTTCTCTTTGTTCCAAACCTTCAAAGACTTGACAAGTCTCAACTTATCCAAGGGTCGATTTGACAGTTTGATGAACACTGGAGGTAGGTGCAGCCTCGTCATTATTTTTGTTAGATTATTGATTCCAGTCTCATCTTTTGATAAAGCTAATTAATGTCCTGCTTTGTATGGGAGTAAGAGTGTTTAAAGAAAATGGGAATGAAAGTGAAAGAAAGTTGAGAGTAGAGCTAAAAATATGGGTTAAAATTCATATGGTCAACTTGACAAAAAGTGATTGATTGAATTAAAAAATTTCCAACTTATTTAAATACGTACAGGTTCAGTTAGCTCATCCTCTTATCCATAACTCACGGATGACTATAGCCTGTCAAGTTATGGATTGTCATGTTTTATTATTATTATTACTACTACAACTATCTTTTTTAAATTTTAATTATTATTTTAAGGATAATATTATTTTTTGTATTGATTGACATTTTTTTTTTGAATTAAAACTTGATTAAACAAAGTGCAACTGATTAAGTGGTTATAAAGGAGAAAATTCTCTCATCATCCACCACCTTAATGCAACAAGGGGGTGGGTGATCAGATATACTAACAATCTAAGTAAAAGTAGCATTACTAGTTAAATATAGTGAACACAAAAATTGACTTCTCAAAACATGATGTTAGTTTGTGTTACGTCACTCTTTTTGTAAGAGCAATCTTGCTTGCTCAATGATATCTTTGAAAGGGTGATAATTAACATTACTGCAATAGATTAAGTTAATAGCTTCTGCACAATCAGTGAAAACTTTAACTCGACAAAATCCTCTAGCCCCGCAGATATGCAGCCCATAAATGATCCCAGACAATTCAGCTAGCGCCACAGGAAGAGTTCCAATTCACAAGCATTAAATCCCAGAATCCAATCAGCCTTACTGTTGTAATGCTTGTTAATCTTAGTAGACAGATTCAACAAAGAAAGATCAGATTTAGCTTTACGAAAAGTAGTACTACTGATCCAGTAATGTCAACTTCCTCATCACCAAAAAGATGTTTGCATCTCACACCAAACATCCCAGCTGATTCATATTTTTATATTCATTGTGTTAAATAAATTACTTACTTATATTTGCAAGTTTTGAAGTTATCTTAATCATACAACTTTATCAATCATTTGATCCTATAATTTTGACTCAATTATAACTTAATTTTTAAATTTTGACTTATTATAATTGAGTTTTTATAGTTTTAACTCAATTGTAACTCATTCCTTAAATTTTGACTCCGTCTGTTCCTGAAATTTTAACTAATTCAAATATTATTTTGGGAAATAAAATATACATATTAATTTTTTAAAAAATATAAGGATTAATATTTTAAATCACTAAAATTTTACCAGAGGACATCAGAGTTTAAATAGTACAACAAAAAATTACATGTTATACAACTCACATTACAATAAATATAACATCAGCATACATCACATGGATTAATAATAGAACAATACAGGTTTACAGTGAAATTACATAAATCTTTGCTTCTAGCACAAGTCAACAAATCTAAGGTTCTCGTGCAATTTATTCAACACTCCTGTAAACTCTACCAGAATGCATCTTTGAGATATGGATACAAACATCTATAGAGACAACTGTCAATATGATAAAACCACAACCTTCGCCAGTATGGGTTGATCCAGAGAACTGTTGCCATAATAACTAACACTGCGACATAGCATGCAGAGAAACTCCAAATAAAGGAAGTAAAATCTATGACAGATTCATCCTCCTTTGCGTCATTGCTGAGTGGAGGTGGTGGTGGTGGTACGTGTGCGTTGGGACCTCTGTTGCTATTGTTCCAAATGAGATATTCATTTCCTATAAAGCTGCTGTCATCAAAGGTTAAACCACTAGGCACTCTACCCGACAAATTGTTGTAGGACACATTGAAGACACCTAGAAAGTTCAAGTCCTGTAACTGGACAGGGATTTGGCCGCTCAAGTTGTTGTTTGAAAGGTCTATGCTCTCTATGGCTGAAAGGTTATGGAAACTTTTTGGAATGGATCCATTTAAATGATTGTGAGATAAGTTCAATGCATGAAGGTAAGCCAAATATCCTATCTCCTGAGGGATTTTTCCTGTTAATTGATTGCCTGACAAGTCTATTCCTGACATAAACCTCAAAATGTCCCCTTTGTATTGAAGCTGCAAATTTTTTGTCATAAAATCTACTTCAAGTCCACCGGCCACTGCTGTCATAAAATACTGATTTTGTTCAAAAAATAGCTGAAGTTGAAGTGGAGCGTACTGGTATCGGGAATCTGAAAAAATTAATGTCATATCACGCTCAGTAAATCTGTTTTCCCATGCTCCAAATGAGACTTTATCAAAGCAAGTAGGAATATCCCCAGTGAAGTTATTACGTGACAGATCCAAAAAACTCATTTTCTGGAGCTGGCACAACTGGTTAGGAAGTTGGCCTTGTAGCTGATTACCACCCAAAAGAAGAGCTCTCAATGACTTCATTCTGACAATCCAATCTGGAATAACACCAGATAAATTGTTGTCCCTCAAATCAAGTGCCACTAAGTAGCTACCTGAACTCATTAATGTGGGAATGGAACCTACAAAGAGATTGCCTTGCAGTTGCAGGGAGACCAACCCTCCCATATTCAAATAGCAAGTTGGTATTGGACCAGTGAATTTATTATGAGAGAGGTGCAAATGCAAGAGGTCAAGTTTGCAAAACTCTCTGGGTAGTGTACCATTAAAATTATTTTTTGATAGGTTTATCACTCGTAAGGTTGAAGTGTTTGTGATGAAACTAGGAATCATACTCCAGAAACCATTGTTAGAAATATCTAACACCTTAAGAATTGGGAGGTCCCATATTCCACCTTCCAGTGAACCATTGAAGTAGTTGTTGTCCAAGAATAACCATGTCAGAGAGGAAGAGTTCAAGTGAGAAGGGAATAATTTCCCCTGTAGGTTATTATGTGACAGAATCAAGAATCTCAATGAAGCACAGCCTGCCCACAAAGACTCAGGAACTTCACCAGAAAATTCGTTTCTGCTCAAGTCCAAAGCAATCAACTTGGACATGTTTGTGATTGATGGAGGAATACCACCATTAAATCCATTTCTTGACATATTTAGAATCTCCAAATTTGGAAACAACAGACCAATATTTGCGGGAAGCTTTCCCTTCATATTGTTGGCGAAGAGCTGCAAATGAACCAAGGGAATAGGAGGTTGATCTATGTAGGTTGTGAGCTCCAAAGGCCCTGTGAACTTGTTATTATGCAAAATCAGAGACCTGAGGTTTGTGTTGTTTAGAATCAACCAATTTGGAAACTCTCCAACCAAATCATTATTTGAGAGATCAAGATAGTGCAAGTCATGTTGGTAAAAGAGAAAGGAAGGGAATGTTCCACTGGGTGCGTTTACTTTACAATTTGCCAAGTGAAGAACTTCTAATTGAAATGGGGGGACCCAAGGGAGAGCTTCACTCTCAGTATCCACTTGAAACTCATTGGTGTACATTTGAAGTGCAAGTACCTTAAGCCGTGTATTATTGTTGAAGGAACTCAAAGGGAATAAGCCTTTAAAATTGTTACTCACAGATGAAAAATACTCAAGGGATGTAAGACTAGCTATAACTGATGCTGGTATTTCCCCTGATAGGATATTCATCGAGAGATCAAGAGCTTGAAGAGATGTCAAGTTGGCCAAGCATTTCTCCAATGAACCATTGAATGCATTGTCGTTAAAATCCAGCACACGTATCTTCTTCAGTTTACATATATCTAAGGCCAAAAATACTCAAGTGCTGTTAATATATGTATGTATGTATGTATGAAGTATAAGCTGGGATAATTTGATGCGAGGGTGACCATGATGACTCTTGCTTACCTTGAAATGGCAGAGATCCACCAAGGTGATTGCTTTTCAGTACAAGGACTTCCAGGTTGCTTAGATTAGCCAAAACTGTATAGCAATGATTCAAAATAATCTCTACCTTCAATACATGATATAGAACTCTCAAGTTGGGATATAGTTAAATAACCTTTAGAATGCGATTCACTTTTTACAGGAACCAGGGTTAAGAATAGAACATCGTAAGGGAGATGTCAAGATGAAACTATATATGGCTCAATTACTCTTATTTTTTCAGCAGTCCCCTTTTCTTCAAATTTGGTGTTGAAATAAAAATTTTGGAAAGCCAAAAAGAATACCAGTCAACACAGATTTCATGTGATTGACTGATTGTCCTGAGTTATATCTTCATATAGATGCAAAAACCTAAGAAATTGCTAGCAGAACTGATCGGTGACTTGATCTGAATTGGAGGAATATATACGAAAATTGCCGATGCTGAGAGCTCAACGAAATAGCTCCAAGAGAATGCATAAAAGTGGATATACATCTTAACCTTAAATCTTAAGGCATTGAGTTGTCTTTTCCATATATATATCTCTTTTCCTTCTCAATTCTATCTTATATGAGAGTTTTTCTCATACAATCAAGCCCACTCACACTTGACATCAAACAATGGTTTGATGCAGGAAAACTGAGATGCTTCTAGGATTCCTCCTATTTTGAACAACTATGACATGCATGGGATATAACTAGAATCATGTAAAATTTAATTCAAAAATACTACTTGATTAAAAAAATCAACAACTTAGCTCTATCGAAAGATAAGATTGTAATCTACCCAACAAAAAAAAAACAAACAAAACAAAACAAAAGAGATCATGGTGAGATTGTACCATCAGTGTTTTCCAAACTTTGAAATTGACCTTTGGAGAAGTTGAGGCTTGTGAGCTCCTTGAAGTTTTGGAACAATGAGAAATCTATGGAAACATAAGCAGATGTTTCTATGGAGAGGCCAATTCATCAGAAGGCCTATAATTAAGAGCTTGGAGAGACAGCCCAGAAACACGACCAGAAGAAGCATGGCACGTGACACGTTCCCAGGTACAGCAATCACTGTTAGGATCAGTAACCCATGAAGATAAACGCTGGTCCACGAGTGGGTCATCATAGTTTTCATGAAAATAAGCCTTGATATTGAGCAGTGCTTCCCTCTCTTCTCTTACACAACATTTGATTCCAAGTGTATGTGCCAAAACCAGAAAACACACCGACATTAATACCCACAACCTCATTTTTTATCATATTGTTTTCTGTAACTCTGTGAGACTCATATTACCCTTATATATATACAACGTAGGAGGCTCCTAGTCTCTTGTCGCTGTTTCTTTACTTACACGTTACCATGTTTTTCTTCTCTGCAAGTTGGATCGATGATATAGGAGTCAAGCCAATGCACGATCTAGTTAACGAGATTTTCAAAGGCCTAGTAAAAACCTACTTCATGAACGCGTTGTTTACTTAGAAAAAGCGCTCACACAGTGCAAGTTGAAGCTCCATGTCCAGATTTTTCGTTGTTTCATTGACGAAGCTGAAGAGTTTGGTTTATAGTTACTGATATTTCCCTTCATGGGGTCAGTCAAATTGAAAAACTGGTCATCATGTTGACTTTTAAAATTTTTAACACTGTTATTATGATGAATCCTTTTGTACGTTATTGGTTACCTTCTACTTTATGGACTGCGCGTCTTGTTTGGGCTTTGAATGTTTGTGGGAATAATTTTGTAAAAATTATTAATGTGTGTGAATTGCATTAATTGAATAATTCATTGGTAAATTATGTAAATATGTAATTAAGCTGCTTGGTTTGATAAAATTAAATAATAATAAGCAAGAACATAATGGTTATTTTGTATTGTTATATGGATTATGATAAGTGCACATAGAAGTATAAGCTCATCGTCATTGAGAAAGGCCCATCTACAACGCTTTGTGAGTCAATTGGTTTCATATCACTGTCCTAAGTATGGACAAAAATCAAGCGAAGAATGGCAATAAAGTCCCAAAAAAAAATAGTTAAATTTTTTAATAAATTTTTTTATAAAATAAATTACAAACATCAATTCAAACATTTATAAAAAGAAATTTAAATTTTAAACTCATTATTATATTTAAAACTTACATTTTTCATTTGCAATTAAAACTTTTAAATTTATAACTGTTTAAATTGATATTTACAATTGATTTTTCAACAAAAAAATTGTTAGTGACTTAATTATCATTAATTTGCTCTTTTGGGACTAAACTTCATTTTCCCAAAATCAAGAGGCTTATCAGAGTGAGAGAATAATGCCAGAGCTAGGAAAGAGGTAGGCTAATCCTATATGAACTCAAGCCCATAAGTTTGATTATCCTAAAATCAATCATTTTTTTTAAATTTAATTTTTATTTAAAGGGCTTAGGGCTAATATTATAAGCTCCCTTTTATTATGTTTTATTCTTTTTGAATTTTTAAAAATTAAAGTATTCAATTCTAATATTTCATATTTTTAAAAATATTAATTATAATGTTTAAAAATAAATAAATAATAGATATTTTAATTTTAAAATATAAGCATATATTCTAAAATTTAAATTCAATTTAAAAATTAAAATATTTTATTTTTTAAGGATAAAATAAAAACAAGCCTAAATAAGCTACCCAATCCGATTATTAAGGTTAGACTTCAAAACTCAAAAATGCTAATTTTTTTAAGTCTAAACTTTTATGAAAACATGCTTAATCGTGTTACCTGTTCAATTCAACCATTACTCTCGACTCTAGATAATATAATATAATTAATTAATTAATAATTAGAGTTTAATGTGGTTTCTGATACAGTCTTGTACACGTTGAAACATAGTGCATTATTATAAATTTATTAGCTAGAGTAGGAGTAAGTTATGAATTTTCCTGCATTATCTTACATTATCTGATTCAAATTATTATTGTCCTTTAATTACTTTTTGTTCTTTCTTCTACTTTACATATTTTGTATATACCCACACAACGGTGAGCATAGATTGATTCACTTGGATTCCATTCAGTTCTAAATTATTCAAAAAAACTGAAATAATTTAATAAAATCAATAATTCAGGTGGGCTAAATTTATTCAGATTATATTCAATTTAGACTAAACTTGTCCGGCTCAAGCTATCCAAATATATATATTCAAATAGCCAAACCCCTGATAAACATATATAAAAACTGATCGAGTCCAGGCTATAATGTTTGCCTCATTGAACATACACAAAAAAAGAAAAAAAAATTATGATTTTTATAGATGACACGTCGTCAAATAATTGGCACTTTAGTTGAGGATAGCTATCATTGGTGGACTTGTCTAGACTAGATGGTGTTGCTTGCTTTTTTTTAAAAAAAAAAAGAATCACATGCGTGCCTTTATTAAAAGTTACCCATAAAGTTGCGTTTTTATTACCTTTTTTAAAGTCCCTCCAAAGTTGCTTTTTTTTTAATCACATCTGAAATTTCTGCTCAGATTGCACGTCTCACGACCCAACTAATGTGGTTCTTCCCATGAAATAATATTTATGTTATAATGTGAACTAAAATAACTAAATAAGTGTGCCCATCTATTAATTAACTATTAAAGTGTCTCCTTATTAGGGATATTATTGTTTGAAACATGATCATCGTAAAAGATTAGCTCATTCCTTTAAACTAAATTCCATTTGTATTTTTCTTAGTTTTTTTTATTATAATCACAAATATCCATCAATTGAAAATAATCATATTCGAGATATAGTTAGGCACTTAATATGAGTACTTACTTTAATAAAAATTGAAATATTAATTTATTATATTATGAGTAATTAGTTCATTCTACCAAACCTAACATGGATTGATTATTTTTCTTAGTTTTTATCCTTGATGGCAATAAATGGCCTCTCAACTTGATTTATTATTAGTTTTTTTTTTTTGGTTAGTGAATAACTTGCTTTAATTATTCCACGTGAAATGAAAGTCAATAATCATGTTGCACCAACACCGCACGTCATAATAAGGAAGACAATCCCATTATCATTTTGCGATAATTAAAAGATAATCATTTTCTTATTCTTTCGGTATTTGTTTGTTCTAATATTGAAGTCAAACTTCCTTTTTTATTTAAAAAATTATACTAAGTTTTGTCATCAAATTAAATAACCAAAAAATAATCTCAAATAAGAGTATAATTAAATGCACTAATGTTTCATTGTATTGATGATGATTATTATACATACATATACATAGTTAGACCGTGAGTCTGTGTTACGTAGATATAGTCAAAAGCCTAATTATGTAAAAATTGATATATGCTCAACGGCTTCATAATTTTGCGACTGACTTTGCGGTTGCTGGGTATCTTTCAAAGTAGATTCAAAAAGATATCGAAAAAGAAAATAATCTTTAAAAAAAAAAAGAGTGGGGAACTTGACTAATTATATTCATTATTTTGTGTCTTCCAAATTTTTTAAAATATCAAAAATACACTAACTAGTAACCACGATTAGATTGAATGATAAAACATTCAACATCTATTAAAAAAGATGTTACATTCAAACTTTAAATATAAAAATTAAAAATCAATCTTTATATATATATATATATATATAGGTCCAACTGGATCATATTTGATTATATTGTATGATATGATTTGTGAAAAAAAAGTTAAAAATATCTTCTTAAAAAATAAAGTCAAAATCACATTTAAAGACACGAGAAAATAATCAAGTAGTAATGGTTGAGGACCACAAAATTTTAAAATTTAATTTAAGGACCGTTGAAAAAATTATCTTTCACTAAAAGACCCTTTATACTAACTAACTATGCATATTAAAGAAGGGGTCTTTCAGTCAAAATATCATTTTTAAACTACAAAAAGGATCATATTCTTTCAATTTAATTTCACAATTTTGTTGTCTTCAATTGTTTTAAAAATAAATTATATTGAATGATAGTGAAAAAAAAAAGATAAAAATATATGGAGACTAAGCAACCAAGTATCATTATGTCATGAAACACTCTACACAAGAATCAGATATTATAGCTAAGAATCAAGCCTTGTAAAAAATGGGAGGTAGGTGGATAATTTATGTTGGTAATAATAATTAATAGTACAATATATGAAACATGGAATATTAAATATGTCCAGAGGAAGAGGGCATGTGGAGTTAAATGCTAGATGCCCAAAAGTCTTCTACAAGCATCACTGTGGTTGCAGGTAGAAGGGACCCACATGCCTTCTCTTCATTATCCACTATACCTGTGCCATGCACATCATCCATAATTTACTATCTCAACACTTTAATTCATTCATTATCTTCACTTCCTTTCTGTGTATCAGGAGATTGAACCACTGGATTTAAGGAATCTGGTGCATTTTATTAAATAAATTTAATTTTCTTAATGTGATTTCTTTATTAACAAAATTACTATGGTTGATTATTTTGTTACTCCACATGTCGACGGGCTGGGTTCTAAATATAGAGTTCTGTCTATTTTTTTTTTTAAAGCATAAGAAATAGACTTTGCTAATAATAAGGATTGTATTGAAAATAAATTATAGATATCTTCTAATTAAATTATTACATACACAATGATTAAGAACTGAAGTTACCAGAATTCTTATCTTTCATGTCAATTTTAATTTTTCACCTCATCCTTTTTTAATTGCAGCAAGTTGTTGCAATATTTTTAATTACTCCCTCCATTCTAAATTATAGGATACTTTTAAAGGAGTTTTTTATTTTAAAATATAAAATATTTTAAATAGATTAATATTTTATTAAATGTATCGTTTTTAATATGATCATTTCTTGCTATATAATTAATTTTTGTTCATTCTCTTTTTAATGTATTAAATGATGGGTATTTTTGAAAATTTATATTTTTTTCAAAAAATAAAATTGTTAAGTGTATTTAATAAAATTTATTTATATGTGAGATTTTATCTAAAAGTGTCTTTGAGATGGAGAGAGTAGTATATAACATTTTATTGTAATCATTAACATCCATTTTAATAAAAGGAAAAATTGAAATCTCACATTTTTCTAGGAGTTAAGGTATCAGTGATCGTTCTTTAAAAACCATGTGGTTAGTTTATTTTTCCTTTTAATTAGGATCACAGGAAGTATTTGATTTTTTTTTTTACCCATATCTAGTATACCGGAAAATGGTAACAATTTACTATTTCTTTTTATGATAAAATCTCTTTTTTTTTATAAGAATATAATAAAATCTCTAAGCATGCCCACTTGCCTATACTTCATTATAACCTCACTATGAAGAGCATGGGAGCAAGGGAAAAATAATGGCCTTCATAATCATAATCAGAGTTTTTTGATTTTTTTTTTTTGACCTTATCGTAATCATAAGTTTAAGCTATGTTGGGTTCTCGTGTGAAACATCAAACATGGGAAGATGTAATACGAGAATTATGGTAGACAAGAAGCCACTGGAAATTTGGAATCAACCAAGGTTTGAAACTTGGTCAAAACTCATATATTTGGGGGGAGGAGGGAAGCTTTAGTCACATTTTAAAAGATTCACCCTTTCATTTAAAAAATATAAAAAAAATTAATCAAATTTAATTCCCTAATAAAATAATTACTTACTTTTAAATTAATAATATTTTTTTATATTTATTCCTATTAAACATCCTATGATAAATATAAAGTTATTATTAATAAGGACACTTTTTAAAAAAGACAATAATTACACCTCAAAAGACTAAAAATACTTTATATTTTTGAACACTCAACTTCTAAAAAAAATATCTTACATTTTTTAATGGATGGAATATTTGATTTCATTTATGAGTTACAATATAATTATTAAAATAATATTTAAAAAATTTTTTAAAATTTTTTTATGATAAAAAATTAATATGATATTATGTTTTAAATTTATTATATAAAAATATATTTAAAATTCTGAATACTTTTATTTTTATATTTTTTTTATATTATTATTAACGAGGATGATAAAAATAACTTATAAAAAAATTTGGGAGGAGTATCTCTAAATTGTAAACACTGCACGTGGCCCAGTCATGGCGTATAAGACAAAACCTCTGCTCAGTACCATAATCCTCCATCTCACTGTAATCCATTTGTGTTTTTTTTGTTTTTTTCCCCTCTTCAATCTCTCTTGTACCCTTTATCTTATTTTATTCTTTTTCTGTAAATGCATGCCTCTGTCTTCAAAACTTTCTCTTTAGTCAAAAGGCAACTTGGGTCCATCCCTTTGTTTCCCTCCTTTTTTCTAATCCAAACATACCAATCACTAATCACTGATATTGCAATAAAACAAACGAGCAATATTATTCAATAACGTTAGAAAGAGAACTAGAGAGACTTAATAGCACAAAACCAAGTTAATTAACAGCAGTAGAATTCCAATACAGTTCGTTTTAATTGTCTAGCCGTAAAGCAATCAGCTTCGGATACCCACAGTGATCAATCGAAGTAAAGAAAAGAAAGGAAATGAGAATATCCAATAAAGAAATTGAGGAACGCCCGAAGCTCCCCCAAGTTTTAACTTTACCTTTTTCTTCTTCATCCGTTAATGTGATCAATATCCATAAAAGCTTCAAGCTCGAGAGAACCCAGAAGTTGAGTTCACATTTCACAGTCACACTCATCACCATGCCTTCCAGATCTTTCCCTTCCAGTCCCAACCCTCCAAGTCCGAGTTTTTTCATTAAAACCAGAGTCATCTTCCTTGCCCTCACAATCTCAGCCTCTGTTGTAATTTTATGCTCGATCATCTACTTTCTTTACCACTTATGGTATTCGATAGTGCATAGAGCTAAAACCATTCCATTTGATGCGAGTGCTCCTTTGAAGCTCGAGAGATTCTCATACAAAGAATTGAAGCAAGCCACCAATGGGTTTGACGCCGCCAATGTTATTGGTAAAGGAGGTTCTGGAACTGTCTTCAAAGGAACACTTAAAGATGGGAAATTGATTGCAATTAAGAGGTTAGACGCCTTATCTTTGCAGACAGAGAGAGAGTTTCAGAATGAGCTTCAGATTCTGGGTGGCTTAAGATCTGCTTTTATTGTGACCCTTTTGGGGTATTGTGTTGAAAAGAACAAGAGAGTGTTGGTGTATGATTACATGCCCAATAAAAGCTTGCAGGAGTCTCTATTTGGAGATGATGGGTGTTTGAGTTTGAGCTGGGAGAGGAGGTTCCACATCATTCTAGATGTTTCTAGAGCTCTGGAATTCTTGCACCTTGGCTGTGACCCACCAGTGATTCATGGTGATGTTAAGCCAAGCAATGTTCTTCTTGATTCAGAGTTTCGTGGGAAGATTTCAGACTTTGGATTGTCAAGGATCAAAGTGGAGAATGAGTTTGGTGTAGATTTGTTTAGCCAAGATTTGGGAAGGAGCCAAGAGCTATGGAAGAGCCAAGAGCTTTCAGGTAATTTAACTACTGAAACTCCAACTCCAGCTATTGGTACACCAGTTGAGAGTGTTAATGAAGTAGATTTTGCTTTAGCTTTGCAAGCGTCTTCTTCATCTAAAAATAGCAAGACATGTTTCAATGTTAAAACTTTGAACTTGAGTTCCTTCAATTATAATGCCAATATTGCCCATGAAAGCGAAATCAGGACTTGTAATGCAAAGGGAAAGGAAATATCAACTCTAGATATTGGTGGAGATGATTGGAACCAGAAATTTGTTCCTTATGATGATGAGTTTTCTAGCATTGATCACAGTAAGGAATTAAGTACTGTAAATGCTTCTTCTGTGGATGAGGAAAAGATAAATGGGAAACAATGGGGAAAGGATTGGTGGTGGAGACAAGATGGAACTGATGAATTATGTAGTAGAGACTATGTGATGGAGTGGATAGGAAGTCAAATTTGTCCATCAAATCCAGATTGGGTAGAAGAAAAGAAGAACATTAATGAAAAAGCAGAGTTGAAACTTCAAGTCCAACAGATCATAAAGCAGATGAAGCAAATGGACCTCAATTACAAGCATTTGGAGTAGAAGATACAGATAATGTGGTTGAGAAGAAAGAAGCAAAGGGAAAGAAGAATCGAAAGAAAAGCCGAGGAAGATGCAAGAGTGGTGGAAAGAAGAGCACCTTGCTGAACTAAGCAAGAAGAGCAGTAAGCTGAAAAATCTTCAAACCAAGTTGCAAAAAGGCTTCAAAGTGCCACATTTTGACTTGGGAAGAAGGTTTTATCTTTGCAGGCGAAGAAACTTTGCTGAAGAGGCTCAGGATGAGAGCGATCAGAATGGGGAGTTCAGTTTCAGAAGAGGTTGGAGGAAGAAGAGTACTCGCTCCATTGGTAGTGACATGTGGAGTGGAGATCTTTTCAGCCGGGAGCTCAGTAGCACAACCAGCATGAGAGGAACACTCTGTTATGTTGCACCGGAATATGGAGGGTGTGGATACTTAATGGAGAAAGCTGATATTTATAGTTTAGGAGTTTTGATCCTTGTGATTGTGTCAGGTAGAAGACCATTACATGTTCTTGCGTCTCCCATGAAGCTTGAGAAAGCCAACTTAATAAGCTGGTGCAGGCACTTGGCTCATAATGGTAACATTTTAGAGCTAGTAGATGAGAGACTGAGAGATTACAACAAGGAGCAAGCAAGCTTGTGTATCAACTTGGCACTTGCATGCTTACAGAAAATTCCAGAATTGAGGCCGGATGTCGGTGACATTGTCAAGATTTTGAAGGGCGAGATGGATCTTCCACCATTGCCATTCGAGTTTTCACCATCTCCTCCTTCCAAGTTTTACAGCAAATCAAGGACAAAACACAAGAGCACTACAGAATAGGTTTTTGCAATTTCATTTTCATCAGCTCATGCTCGGCGCAGTTAGTGCAGTTCAGGACAATTGAAATTGAGTGCATTGTAAAATTTGTGTTGTACTGTATGTATATCAGATAATCAGTTGTGCTTTTTTCTCCACTAAAAAGATGCATGAACTTAAATTGATAACTCAAAATTCCTTGGTATTCCCTGTGTGTGATGGTTGTGTTGGAACATGTTCCGCGCTTCAGTTTTTTTCATGGGAATGATTTACCAAGATCTTTAATGTCAAGGGCAAGGCTGCCTTGGCTTGGAGACAGAAAGGCATTCCATATCAGAACCGTGCTCATCAAGCCTGCTTAAGTGAGTGATAGCATTGTTTCTGTCTGTTCCTCAAAAATATAATTCTGCCCATTTTTCTGCTTTTTATGCATTAAAACTTGGTAATTTAACCAAATAAAGTAAAGCAATAATAAAGGAAATTTTATTCTATATTGAAATTAACTGTCAATTGCTATATTGAAATTGACAATTGTCAATCAAGGATGGATAGTTGTTAATAGAATTGTTCAGTTGATAACAAAACAGCTATAAATAATCAACAACTATCTAGCAATAATTGGCAGCTTTAGTAAAGGATATGAGACTTTAAAGTAATTTTATTATTTCACATGACTTTTTTATATTTGGATTCATTGTGTGGGACCCGAGAGTAATTTCCCCTGATATATAACACTTTGAAGAAAGAATAAGATGACAGCAAAGGCTTTAGATGAAGCTCTTGTATAATTACAAGAATTCTTACACATAAATGGTTTGAATGGGATGATATAAATGGCATGGACTTTTGGAAGATCTTGGTCATGGAATTATGATGGATGACCGAAGTGAGTCTTAATCACAGAGAAAAGCGAGTCACTAATAAAGCAGCAGCATTATTAACCCACGAGAGTGCTATTACTTTCCCTTAGGCAAAGCATGTGTCATCATGTCATTGACATGAGTGTTTGAGGGGTCTCCTTGTTTTGTCCTTTTTAAGACCCTAAAAAAGACAACACGAAATCAAATTCCTTTCAATCCCGAAATTTCGTTAATGACAAGCTCACCAATGACTATGTAAGCCTAACCCAGTGAAAGTCTGGACTGCTGAACCTACCACTGTATCAAAAACAAAAAAAAACAAAAAAAAACGAAAGTAGACAGTGAACTGGAATCTAAAGTACTTAGTGTGGAAGGTAAAATCAAAATATAAAGTACTAAGTTGGTGTTGATAAAGCATAGCATAACAAGAGTCTCTCTGCCTTTCTTCCTAATAAGCAATTTTGGTAGGCTATTTATCTCTCTTCCTTTTTCTTTACTTCGGCAATAGTTACTCGAGGTATCTAAATGACATGTCTTGTATCTCTGATATTTTGATCAACAGACAATGCAGCTGTCATTGTTCTTGCTTTCCACATCAGTGAATGACTGCTTAGCAAACTGAGTGACGAAACTCCAGAGGGAAGGTCCAAAATATTGAGTCTATTCGATTATTTGTTGAAAATGGTTGGCGCAGGTATCTATGCAACTTATTGTGAGAAGAAAAAAAAAAAAAGTAACTTCTAAAATTGCTTGTTTTACCAAGTACTTGATTCAACTAACAAGAAAGTTTACTGTTTTAATAAAAAATCTCAAGTTTGAGTTCTGAAAATGTAGCCTTGATAAATAGTGGGTGAAAAGTTGGTAAAAAAAAAAATAATAATAATACTTGGTGAAAAAGCTTCTCACCTCAAAAGTCCCACAAACGCTTTAACCAGATTACTCGAGACACTGTTAAATTCCTTCAATACAAGTTGAGCAGGCTCGTGTGCAATATACAAACAAAACTTGGGGTGGACAAACAAGCCCATTAGTGTCTCATCAGAAAAGCGTTTCAGTCTTTTTCTAATCTATATTTTTTGTCTACAGCATAACAAATGTTGCCTGACAATCAGCATCTAGTTAGGCTCATCAGACATCATGATAGTACCATTGTTAATGTTTTATGTTGTATTGCTTTGCCTTAATAGTCACTAAATAGAACCATTCAAGTTTAATTTGTGCCAGTAGTTCAATGTGAAGAAAGCTTTCACTTGCACATAGGACAACCTATTTCCCTTAAATTGCTTTACATTACACTTCAGAAAGAAACAATATTTCCCTTGGTATTTTCTCCAGGATAGGATAAGTTCCAAACAGAAAAGCAGTGTGGCAAGTAAGCATATCAATACGCAATTATGTTCCCATAAGTTAACAACACTTTAATTTCAAGCTAACTAAAATTGCTTTTCGGCCTAGGAGCCTCTAGTAGTCTAGTTCATAGGCATAAACAGTTGGGTTATATTATAAACAGTATTGAATACGCTGGCTGTTTAGTATAAATAGAAAGCAAAAAATAAACCATTGTACAATCCAAGGGCCGAACAACCAAGTCCAGAAAAATATCACAAATCCTTTATGCTGCTAATCCACTAATGACTCGTCTTAAAATATAGAGGGTACTAACAGAGAATGCTTCAAGGAAAGGCCTAAAATTGATTCGCAATTGAATTTCAAAGAATTTCTCTGCATATAAAAATGCAAAGCAAAACAATAATGGCTACTGACGGAAACTATCTTCAGCTTCCTATAGGGGCATGAGCCTTCTGTATTTGAAGAACCACACAAAGGCAGAAAATATCAAGACCCCACAAATTCCTGTAATTATAAGGACCCAGTTGAATGCATAGGGTACATCAAATAATGCGATTTCAAAGTTCATCCCAAATATTCCGGCTACCACACCAAAAATGGCAACCACAAATGTTGCCGTTGTGAGTAAAAGCTCAAATTGGATCAACTGATTGCGTACATTGTCCTGCAAACAAAATATCCGTCAACTTCTACAATATTTACTTTAATTTTCCGCATCAGCAAAACCATCAAATAAAAATGCAGGCAAAGGCGTACAATTTAGCTCTCTATGACCTAGAACACTGAAATGAAACAAGTCAAATAACACGTGATTCTAGAGACTTTTCAAAATCCCTCGCACAACCAAAGCAATATGCTTAAGCAAGAAATCAGTTGTTATAAAATATATTACCACTTCTTCCCTACACAAATAAAATCGACCTTCTGATTTCTCTCATGTTGTGGAGGTAATACAATAATTAGAATCAAGGATGACAATTTAGGATAAAAAGGACTAATGAAGACATTTTGATAACAAATTTATACAAATGATCAGGCCAAAAAAATACAAATGAGAAAACAAGGGAAAAAACGTACTAGCTGGATGTTTATGAAATCTTCTGTGTCATCAATGTACTCTTTCAACTGCAATGAGAAAGAATGTTAGTAACCTTTTGATGAAGGAAGGTAGAAAGAGTTTACATAGACAATAATGTGCTTACCGATGTCAATTTGTTCAAGGTGCTGTCAATTACAACAAAGTAAGCTTCCAGCAACATCTCAAGCTCTTCTATACTGTCTGTAGCACTTTCTGTACTTTTCATGCTTTCATGCCGACTCCTTGCAATGCTTAAGCATTTCTCAAGCTTTCGAGCATCAGGAGGTGAAGAAACAGGAGAAACTGGGGCAGAAATTGATGCGGCATCAATTGATTTATATCCCATCGAAGACTGATGATCTCCAAAAAATGATGACTCCATCCGACTTTTCTTCTCTGTGAGGTACATTTCAGCCATATCACCATCATCATCCATTAGCTGCTCTATTTCATCTCTAACCTGAATACACGCATGTAATAGAAGCAAAACCAACGAATGAGACCAAGAGAAGAAAATTATGTTCAGCACCATTTGCAATCATGAAGAAAACGTATATGGACAATACCTTCTGAACTCTCCTAGTCAAGGCAACAAGTCTACTTTTCAAGCGACGAACCCGTTCCAAATTTAATGTACTGATCTTTGACGTTAACTCATCCAGTAAAGGATATGCTTCAATTTCCAACTCTGCTGCCTTTTAAAAACAGCCAGAATCAAGCGAGTTATCAATGGCTGATTTACTAAAATCAAATTAACAAGGATGCAAAAGCATGAGTTCTAGATAAGAGTGTGAAATTAGAATCATGTTTGAAGATCAATGACAGAATTTCTACACTTGCACAATGCTCCTAAGAATACGAAAGGACTATTTTTTTTTCAAAACAAGTGATTAGTGCAACAATATGATATCATAATAATCCTAGAATTGTTGATAACTGGTCCTACATAAATTAATCAATACCAGAAACATGCAGAGACGTTTTGATGTGTGAGAGAGATTTATCCCACAGTCTCCCTGGTAAGACGTCTTAGGAATGAGATTGAATTTATTAATCCACATCCTCTGGTTGGACCATATAATCAATACTACTTAATCCAGCCCACTTCTAAAGTTAATGAAAGAAAAAGTATCTGTTAAAATATCAACCTCTTTGGACAATCAAGTGTCACTATTATCACAATATTTCAAATAGCTAGAGAGATAGTAAGCATGGTCATTATGATAAAAAAGCATGCTAAATCATTAAAACAGAACATAATGATACCTTCCCCCCAATGACACTGGTTAATATTTGAGAAAGTTTATATGCTTCATCAAAATCTATTATGTAGCCTAATTAATAGAAAATAAATGTCTCAATTTACAGTAATTTTACTTCTCTTGAGGGGAGAAATGGAACAACACAAAGTTAAATCAATTGAAGCATGACTCTAATGTAATGTTGCACTTCCACAAACCTGAGAGTCAAGAAATGTGCATGCTGACTCCAAGGCAACTTCAAGAGCCCTGAACTCAAAAGGCAGATAATCAGGGGATGTGTTGTTAAAGGCATTGTCAAAATTCCTACTTCCTCTTCTTCGGTTCATGTCAGAATTATCTGACTGCCAAACCTCACCTACCCCAGCAGTAGTTAGCCGACGTTGCAACTCCATCACATAGTGTAATACATAACTATCTAGGGAATTCAAGAGAAGAACTTCATCTGCTGTAATAATACACCTTATCTGCTCAAGATTTACAACAATAGCCTTTTCTCTTCCCAAGATTGTTGATGGATACACAAACAAAGGATCTAGCAGGCGAAGATCACGTGCAGGTAGATCACACCGTCGCATCATAGTAAACTTGTCAACTTCAATAACCTGGGAGTTTCCAGATGTGTCAACACGAATCCATGATCGAAGACCCTGACCCCGCTTCTTTAGCCCCAAAACATCCACCCCTTGCAAGGGTTGCCTTCCAGATGCTGTTGGCCGATTGACTGACTCTCTCAAATTAAGAGCTGATGCTGGTTTTGGAGGAAGTAACAGCCGCTCTTTGAGGTCTGCCATTATCAAGGTCGGCTAACTGTGGAAAATATACAATGTAAAAGCATTAACTACATACACAGTACTGAATAGTAATATATCTAGACATTTATAACCATAAGAGATAAAGCTTGCATCCATTAAAGAATATTCTGTAATTATTTTTAAACAGCATCAGGGTCCGTAACTGCAAAATGGTCTTTACCAGTCAATGCCATTACAGTAGTCTTTGGGGACTGCTACACGTATCCTCAAAATGATCAAAATTAGATTAAGGATATAACAATTCTACATGCTTCATTGAGGTGACCAACTACTTTAAGAGAAGTATATCCGCGTTTTAACACCCTCAAGCCAAAGGATCCAATAGTGATTATTCCAAAAAAGTAAAATTCAATTGTAAATACAGCAAATTTGTTTATTCTTGTACAAAGAGCACATATGCTGCAGCTACAGACCTGTACAATTATATATTTCTGCAAAAGATTCTTACCTCAAAGTAGAAATTCACCTGATTCTTCTGCAAAAGAACTTCAAATTACATAGCATACTGATTTGCGTAAAAGCCGATGCGCGAAATTACACAGAGGTTTTGCGTAAAAGCTGATGCCGATGTCTTCAGATTTGCAATAACAATAGTCTGCGACCCAAAAAGAATTATTTTTATCAAATTACGATGAACCTAACGGGGAGGATGAGAAGAAGAAGATGATGAATCATAAAACCCTAGAATTTACATAAATTAGAAAGCACGAGAGACTGAAAATAATTGCCGTGGGACTCCAAAATTCTAGTCCGAAGACGTACTCTCTGAGTCTCTGGTTATGGAGTTCGGGACAAAAAGGACTCCCTTGCGCTATAATTTACTCTGAAACATTGATAGCAACCCTTCATTGATTCATTAATCATTAATTACAGTAAAATTGTTTTTGACAAGAACCGAATCAATAGAAGCAAATTAAAAAAAAAAAAAATCAATGAACGACGTTGCTCAATTATGCAGATAAAGGTAGCTGAAACCTGAAACACTTTTGCTAGCCGCCTAATCGTCGAGACTTAAGGAAGTGTTAAGCCTACTTAAAAGCGAGCCGACTCGATCCAATTTATACTTTCTCTGGCCGAAGTATATTTTTAAAAATTTTATTAAATATATAATTATGAAGTTAGTGATAACTTCTAAATAATATGGTTGAGTTTGAATTTTATAAAAACGTATTGAGATTATAACTACAAATATTGCAAATTATAACAACTATTTTTTTTCTCCGGCCAACCAATGATAATAGCTGCTTCAAACTTGATGTTAACTAAATTAAATAAACAGTTTCAGCGCAAAAGAAAATATTAATTTAAAACTATTATTATTATTATTATTATTATTATTATTATTATCCACCATTTTAATTTATAAGACAACTTAGGATAGATTTGACATGTCCTTAAAATATAATCTATTTTAATAAAAATAAGATTTTATTAGTGATTTTTTTAATATTATCCTTCATATATATCTTCTCTTTTTTATATTTTTTTATAAATAGAGTATTAAATTAAAATTATTTTTAAAGTTTATATTTTTAATTTAAAAAACTAAAATTGTAAAATGTATTTAATATGTTTTATTAGTATATGTATTTTTGTTTAAAAATACTCCTTTCATTAAAAATGTGAGACATTTTTAACTGAATTTTATTTTTAATAAAGTAATTATTTGTTTTTAAATTAAACCTATTTTTTTTATATTTATTCATATTTAACAAGGTATTTCAATTTCACCCTAAAATAAATATTAAATAATTTATTCAATAGAAATATTTTAAAAAAATAATAATTATATTTTAAAAAATTAAAAATATCTTATATTCTTTGATATTCAATCTTAAAAAATATATTATATTTTTTTAATAAAATATCTTATAAATTGAGATTGGTAGAATATTATATAAAATTAATAAAAGATACGTCGCTCGTGAATATCATGTCTCATTTTTTCAAACTTCTAGGAGCATAGTGTCCCTTGGAATTCTCTTTAAGACACTGTACTTATAATATAATATTAATGTCTTTAATATTGGAATTTTCTTTATAATAGTATCATGTCTCATCTTAGCACTTTCAAGATTTCAAGTAACTAAACTTTAGCTTTAAAATGATTACGCAAATATTCGAATATTTTGCTATCAACAAATTATTTTCTAAAAATTTAATGCTGTATTCTGGAAAAAAACGTTTTATCCATGAAAAATATTTGAATAAATATCTCATATTTTTCTGAAAATGTTTCACATTTCTTTAAAAGCCTTCAAATTTTTTGGATGATAATTAAAGTTATTTAAAGAAATTTTTTTCCAAAAATACATTAAAGACATTTGAAAGAGTATGAAAGATTATTAAATAAACATTGAAGATGTATTGTAGAAAATATTTGAATTAAAAAAAAGTAAGAGTGATATGTCAAAATAAGAATTTAAATATTTTAATTTACCCTTATTGAATCATCATCTTTAATGAATTTAAAAGGGTAAATTAAAAATTTTTTATGCCTTTTGAAGACAATGTTAATAATTTAAGAGGGGACTTGTGATCGGTTGTTCATGGGTGTCAGCTTGGTGGAGTCATCAGTTAATGGAGGGATATGAGACACAAGAGAATTTTCAAATGGATTCTTGCCATTGTCAAGATCCTTCGGCAGCAATAGAGGTTTCTACTGGGAAGAGAAAGAGTAGGAAGGGGGAGAAGGTAGGCACGCAAAGTGTAATGTTACGTCAGTCTACGACTAACTTTAACTATATTAACCAAGCATTCTATGGTAATTAAATTTTGACCATATGAATATACCATGAATAAATAGAAGATTTTTTTTTTAATTGAAAATGGGATTTCAAGTTTTAAAATTTAAAAAATGAGATTTAAATCAAAAATAAATTTAAATTGAAGTTATAAAATGTATAGAAATATGCGATACCAACTATGTTTTAAAGCATTTGCATAAAAAGAAAAAATGTCCTTTTTCAGCATTACAAGCCATCCCTCATGGCCAAGGATTAGTTCATCGAAGCCAGATGTTCTTTGTGCCATGCCATGTGTTGCGGCACTTTGTATTAAATTTGATAGCCTTATGCTATCATGTGATAGATTTGGGTCGAACTTCTTGTGCACCCCTAAATCTCCTTCCGACGTCTGTTTAAGGTAATTTAGGTGATCCCAAAAAACTCATTTGCTGAACTAACTAATGACATTAATTTTATTACCAATAACTATCACAGTAAAAAGTTGGACACTCAAACAAAAAACTGATGACATTTTAACACTTTTTACACAAAGGATTTCCAAACCCTAACCAATATGCTAAAAGTTCATGAAATCACCTAGACTAAGCTTAAGAGACTTAGGATGACCTTTGCAACACACTACAATGCACAAAATACATTCCAAAATTTTATTTTCACTTCTCAACTCCATTTTCATCAAAAACATAGGGGGAGGTAAACCATCATTCATTTACGAAAATAATCATTTACAATTATACCAATAACCCAAGTCAAAACATACTTGTACTAATATTTTGGCCTTAATTAAACATTAATATTCCATACACTCAAACCTAGGCAGAAAATGCAACTATTCAACCATAAATGTATGATATAGTGCAAGTACCCAAAATAATAATTCTAGTTGGCATTATCATAATAATTATACATAATTTTTAAGAGGAAAACAAGGCTATGCAGTAGGAAGTTGAGTTTCTAAGCCTCATATGTCTTTTCCTTATCCAAACTAAAGCTAACGCCTGTATAATGTTAAATGAGAGGTGAGTACAACTATTCAATAATCAAAATAATATAAAAACATGCTCATACAAGTCAAATAATCACAAGCAAGAAAAGTGGGCAATTTATAAAACTATGTATCATTATCAAGCACATCACAATACAATACATGATCATTCTCATCTCTAAAACCTCCATATTTGCTTACTAAATCCATAAGCTATACAAGAAAAAGGAGCTAAACCCATGTAACTAGGTTAGTCTAAACTCTCAAATCATGAGAGATGACCTGACCAAGGTCCCACATTCATTCTCAAACTAAGGATTCATTCCTCTTAAATATAAGGATAACACAAGACCCTATTACCGACTTCGCTTGTTAGGGTTTAAGGGTAATCCCTATTACCACATTTGCTATGTGGGGTTTAAAGGTAAAGCGATAAACAAACATTGAGGCCTCGCAGTATTGGTATCATCACATGGGCACAAATTGCTACTCTATTAGGTGAACTCCTGCTATTAATAAAATCATGCTAATGCCTCATGCTAATTTACACATAGCACATTTCAATAGCAGCATCATGCTCATCAAGTTCTTTACAAAATTTAAAGGAGTTGAAGTCATCATTGAACAATTAATTATCCTTTACAATATCATGATCCCAATTATGTAAGCTGAGCCACACTTGCATAATTTTCAAAACTAAAAATATATATACACAGAGACATCTATAAAAAAAATATAGTTTCAAGTTTCACAAACACTTATAATTAAATTAACAAGAAATAACATGTGATATATTCTCCTTACTACCTCAAACCTTTGAGAACTCGAAGTTTACCCTAAATAAAACTTATTTTTGAGCTAATCTCAAGCTCTCTGGTGCTTCACAAGCTAGTATACAATCAACATTAACAGCTATCACAAATAAATAATAATCATCAACATCAACTCTTTCAACTTTTAATTTCACGCTTTAATACCTAAATTTCTTAACCACAAGTTCAGCCTCATAACAGCCATCACAAATAAATAATAATCATCAACATCAACTCTTTCAACTTTTAATTTCACGCTTTAATACCTAAATTTCTTAACCACAAGTTCAACCTCATAACCAATGAATGTATTAACTCCCCTTACTTTGTTTAACTTCCATCAACTTAAATAACAATAATTATAACACCCTACAACTCTAATTCTTTATCATTGTGCCTAGGGTTTGTCTAAACTAATGAAATTCGGATTCAATGATCAAACAACTAGTAGGCATTGTTCTAGGAGCAAAAACTAACTTCTAACAATTTTATTTCATTCATTTAATTCAACCATGACCATTAAAAGCTCATAAATATTTTGCTAAGGACAGAATTCAAGAAGAAAGTTAGAAACCTTAACCTAAAATGGAGCTAGAAGGGAGAGGGAAGGATTAGAAACTTTCCTCTAATGATTCTAAGCTCTAAGACTCTTTAGTCTTCCTAAAATTCCCTGCCCAAGAAGAGTTCTCTCTTCTCCTTTTTAACTTCTCCTTTCTATCCCCTCTATTTCTGCATTTCTAGTTTCTTTTAACTCACATTTATGTGTCGACAATAAATAGTTGTGCATGTTATAATCATGTCTGCTTATAGTCAAAGTTACTAATCCAGATTTCCTCCCTTTATCCACAACCACGAACAGTCATCACCACTGAAAGGGCTCAATTATGGATGGTTGCAAACAAAGAGCATGCTCCTCTTCCAAGGATGCTCATCTACACATAGTGATCACCTATTGGGTTACATTTGAGGGTAGTCATGGATAGAGACCCAAATTTTCTCTCAAATTCACTCTTTAGCCCTTAAATTTTGTTCCACATTACTCCTAACCCATTCCTACTTTGCTTAATACTCCTAGTTAAAATTTTGGATATTACACAAGGGGAAGATGTGAAGGTTTAAGGTTATTTAAGAGGGAGGAAGGAGAAGGAAAAGATGTAGGGAGAGAGAGTAGGCCCACAATAACATTGTTTAGTGCTAATTTAATGCTGGGTTTGAGATTGCCTTAGGTTTAATTGTTTAAGATTCAAAATATACTAAATATGAATTAGGGTTCAAACCACCCCTAGGCTTATAATTTAACACCCAAATTACCAGTTAACCCTAAATTGTATTCTAGGAATTCAAACGACAATAAATAAATAAGAAATAAAATTAAAAATATTAATATTCTAATTTTATCTTATATTAAGGAGTAGAAAAAATTTTAAACTTTATCAAAAAAATATATATAAAGGAGTTAAGGGTTATTTTTGCCCATCACATTTACCTGAAAGGTCCTTGGGAATACTAAACTCAGTTATGAGTCAATTATATCCCTTAATGTTAAAGATTCCCTCCTTTATCATCTCAACGTTAAAAACACTTAATGCTCGTTAATCATCAGTGATCCCACTACTTTTAAAATATTTTTATCTAAGTAAGGGTCATTTTTGTTTTTAAACTTTTATTCAAAAGTTCAATGGGCACCCTCAACTCAAATATTTTATAATAAAAATATTAAAAAAATGTAATGTAGAGCTCATTAATAGTCAATTAATGGTGAAAAAATAATAAGGTATGTGAAAGAAATTTTTAAGGTTAAGAAAAAAATTGACTCTCAGTTAAGTTAGAATTTTTAATAATTTTTTTAGATAAAAATGATCATTAACTTTAATATAACACTAATAAGGCAACTTCATGTCTTTTTCCTCGCTTGTTCCTAACCAAGTTAAATAATATATTCTTGAGAGAAAGAATCAATATTTTGGTGGTGCCTGGACTTGTGAGAAACCGAGGGAGTGCGATTGGCTGGCTCGGCTCACTTCGGGTTATTGGATGGAGTGTCAATCAACCAACTATATTTTATGAAGGTTAAAAGGACAACAAATATTTAAGATGTCATCCGTCAGCAACATCTGATAGTTTAAAGGCGCATAAGCACTCATCGAATTTCATCGGTGTATTTGTAACAAAACTATTAAATTTTAAATTCACAATTTAAGGGTCAATTTCGTTGATTTTAAACGGTTAGCTTACAGTTATACTGAACAAAATAACTTCATAAATATTTATATATCTTTTTCTCATTTTAAACTATTATATTATTTTGGTTTGCATATTTTTATCCCTTTATCTTTTTACAAAACACAAGCTCCAACAGTTTTAATTTTATTTTTTTAATTATTTAAATGAAAATTTATTAGAGAATCTTATTTTAAACGGTGTTATCTGATTGGCTAATTGGTCTTTTTTGTATATTTTTTAATCATTTAAATTTAAATGAAAATCAATCAAGGAGCTCTTTTTTTTGTCAGAACGTTTTTTTTATACATATATTCTCGAGTCTTTCAATATATATAAAGGGAGAGAATGGTTCTACTCCGAATGCATCTATCTCCGCGCCTCTCATTACTCTCTTTCTCTCCATCTTCAAAATTTATAATTTTAAGTTCAAATTTATAATTTGAATAATCTTAACTAAAATATATACAAAACCTGTTCCTTTATACTACATGGGAAGAGGATCCATCTTGGGTGCGATGGTATCAGAGTAATGAAATCTGAACCATTGAATTTTAATCTGAATTGTCCTTATTTAATGAATTATTTTATATTTATTAAAATAAAAATTTATAAAAATTATAAAATAATTGTAATAAATCTTTTTATTATCAATTAGGTTTAGATTTAATTTAAAAATTCTAATTTAATTTTAAATTTTTATATATTGACTACTTAATTAGATGTACTTTGCACAGTTAGGTTTCAAATTTTTAATTTGTAATTTTTTAAAAAAATATGTTATATTTTTATTAAATTTAAATTGTACAGAGTATATTTAGATAGTTAAAATATACAATTATGAAATTTTAATATTAAATTAGACGGTATAAAATACATATAAATAATCAATATATAAAAATTATAAAAATTTAAATATTAAATTATATCCTTTAAATTAAATCTAGACTCAATTGATGATAAAAAGATTTATAAATTTTTTTTATAAATTTTATAAATTTTTTATTTTAATAAATATAAAATAAATTATAAAAATAATTCATTAAATCTGGACCACAGATCAAGATAACCCTGCAAAGAGAGGGAGAGAGACCGCACACTAAGATGATTTAATTACACTTGCATATGTACTTTATATGTTAAATTAATTTAAGAGTTAATTTGCATTTTATACATTAAATTAATTTAAGAATTAATTTGTACTTTAAATCTTAAAGGTTTAAGAAAATGTAAGAGAATAAATTAATAAAAATTAAATTCAAAAGACTAAATTGATAATTGAAAGAAATTTCAAAAGCTAAAATTTTTATTTTTCCTAAAATTATTCTATACCTTCTAATTCTCTTTAATTTAAATTTTGCTGATCTAACAAAAAAGGATATCTTTAATTTAAATTTTGCATATAAAAAAAAATCAAATTTTTGCCATCTAAATTTAACATGAAGAATTTATATTTATATGTATTTGTTTATCTTCTTCTTCTTCTTTTTTAATATAGCGAAATAGTTTCAAGTATTATCACACCTAGTTACCCTAGCTCTTTTAAAAATGTTTTTTTTTAAACTATTACATGAAATTAAACTCCAGATATTGTATTTAAGGGCTATCACTCGTTTCACTGTAATCAACTGTTTTGTTTTTCTTCCAATTTAAGTCACAAACACAAGACATCAAAGTTCAGACGTTTTGAAAGGATCTGCAATTTCTGGAATCGGCTCTTTTGCAAGCCAACAAATTAGATGCCTCTGAATACTCCTAACTCGCAATAAAACAAAAACATTACACACTTTCGTTCTTATATCAATGTCAACGTATCAACATCAACAAATATAATGAAATGTACAAAAAGTTATAAAATTCTTAAATAATAAAAAAAACATGACCTTTTATTTAGGCGGGGAGAACAATAGGGACTAGAAATAAAGAACTTTTAAAAATAGTTTAAAAAATTATTTTTTTAAATTGTCTCTTCTCCCTGTTTTATTTCTACTACTTTACCCTTCATCCAAACCAAGACGGGCATGCTTGAGACTACATGCTAAAATGGAATGGAAGGAAATGGTTATTAATAAAATAAAATTGAATGAAGTGAAGTGAAACGAAATGTTTTTTTGTTGGAAAGTTTTATTTGAAAAGTGAATAATTTAAGAATTATTATAAAGTTAATGTATTTGAATCAGTTATAATTATGTTTTTTTTTCAAGGGTAAAGAGGTAAAATATTCAAAAAATTGTCGACTAGAAGCGTACAGTAATTTAAAAGTGAGAAAAAGGATAAAAATATTTATAATGTTATCTAAGTTGATGTAAGAGTAATCAATTTATTAAATCTATCAAACATTGATCGTTTAGTTGACACCTAAACAAATATTTACTTTTTTTTTTTTTGCTGATATAGACTAAAAATAAGGCAAAAATACTCATAAAATTGTTAGCCAAGGACATTCAATAGCCTAAAATGAAAAACAGGATAAAATATCCATAACGTTATTTTAGTAAATACAATAGTAATCAATTCATCAAAATTCATGCCATATAGTTTCCTTTCATTTGGCAATACTCTTAATAGAGATTTCAAACATTTCTTAGGCAAAGGCTTCTCAAAGAATTTTTGACAATTAAGCACGATTTTCTGAAACCCTCTCAATTAAGCATCAAACATAAGCTACCAAGCTTGCTAGGAAGGGACGTGATGTTGCAAATGAAGTTGGAAAGGAAATTAAGCTATAAGAAACTTCCTTTATCGATTTGGATCAGAAAAAAGAAGCTTCAATGCTATAAAAATTTTTAAAAAGTGAGCAATTTAATTTGTTATTCGATCAAAATAATATTTTCTCACCGTCAAAACTAGAGCCTTAAGTCGAGACTTGTCATCATACAATGGCTGATTAGCCTCTACAAAATTCCACTATGAATATTTTTTTACTCTATATTAGTGAAAAAATGATAAACTTCTATTTAAGTGTTAACAAGGATTTGAGAGATTGGTCATTGTTATATTTACTAAAGTAATGTTATAGGTATTTTTGTCTTTATTTTTCATTTCAGGTTATCAGATATCCTAGAGGTATTTTTCACTCTTTTTTAGCCCACACCGACCAAAAAATGATCAATGTCTACTTAGGTGTCAGTTAGATGGTCAGCATTTAAGAGATTTAATAGATTGATCATTTTTACACTAACTTAAGTAATGTTATGAATAGTTTTGCCCTTTTGCTCTTTTTCTAATTTCAGGGTGGGAGGAAATGAAAGAATAAGAAGTGACGAGAAGATCTGGTTAATTTTTTTAATAATAATATTTATATTAAGTTATTCTATCATCCACCTCCCAAATTAGGATGTAAGAAAGATATGAATTTAGGATTGCCAAGTATGACTTAAAATGCATCCCAGGCCCTTCCACCATCTTTTAAAAAATTCTCACAAATAATAATATATAATTTCTAGCAATCTCACCCCATTTCATTTCATCCCTTATAATAGAAAATAAAATATTTGTATATTTGAATCAAAATGATAAAATTATTAGAAAACGTAAAAAAAAAAAAATAACCAAAAAACTTACGATAAAAATGGCTGGCTCCTTCATTTTTTTTTTGATAAAAAGATCGATTAAATAAAATGAAGGTAGTTTATATAATCTAAGTCTGAAAAATCATAAAGTTAGAAGGGAAGAGAAAATAATATTTATCTTGAGAAATATTAAAGTAAATAATACCAAAATTCTCAAGCAATAAACTAATATGGGTCGCCTTCACTTAAATTTATAATGGATTCCTTTGGCCAAAAAAAAAATTCTAAATAAATAAATAATAAATAACTAGATGGCTTTGAGCTTTTATTCTCTCTCTGTTTTTTTTTATTTGAAAAAAAAAACAAGGATAACTTTTAGCTTTTAAGGACAAACATTTTGTCTCTAGAATATGTAAAGGGCAATTATATCATAACAGAAAATGACACCGCCCTGAATCTGATTCACATCTTATGTGACAGCGAGGAAGTTTCCTCCCTCCTTCGTTTCCTTTCTTTCTTTTTTTTTTTTTTCGGGAAAATTCAGAGAATTTGGTTTTTCCTTGTGGCCCAAATATAAAAATATGGGCCAATAACTTCATAACACTAAAAACCTTGACCCAATCCAAATATTAGTTTTGGTGTCCAGAACTAATGTACAAAGATTATAGCTGTGACCAATTAGGGTTAAGTATGACGTAACATAGCAAACTAAATATTTTAATTTTTATTGAGAAATGTAATCACATTTAACATTCAACTGTATCTAAAATATAATTATTTCTAATAAAATTTAGGAGGATATGTGTATGCAATTAAAAAAAAAGAAGAAGGAAAAGATTAGAGTTGTGACTAGAGAATACAAGGGAAATCACATGGCAATCTTTAAGATTTGATAATATTTAAGAAATTAAAATTATCTTTTGTATTTTCTAGATATATCATCTTTATTTTTCAAAGATATTATTCATGCTTTCTAAATTTGCAGATCTAAAATATTCTTATAATATTAGAAAGATCAAATTCAAATCGCAATTCTCAAAATATAAAGATTTTATATTTTTCATTACATATTGATTTATTAATAATAAATTAAAAATAGCTTACAATTTTAAGATAATTCCTATAGAATTTGATAATTTAAACTATAAATAATATAAAATAAATATAATTCTTCTAAAAATACATTTGGAACGAAAATACAATTTAACCCTTATAAAGAAAGAAAACTAATTTTAACTGAATAAGAAAAATATAAATAATCCTTATTTAGATGCATGAGAATTTGGATGTGAGTCAAAACCTCATTTGGATACATAATGGTAATCCATACTTTTAATTCTTTCTAAATTTTTAGTTTTTAAAATCTCATCTACTTTAATCATTTCATTTTCTTCATGTCTTCACTATTGGTGTTTAAATTTAAATTCATTAATCCAAATACTATTTAAAATGTCAATCATATTAAATAAATTGATTTGTTTTCAAACTTGCTCCCTTCCTCACAAGAACAAAGAACTCGTTTCTTTAAGCCTTTTTCCATGAAAAGCATCTTATTTTTTAAATCAATTTAGTGAAATTTTATGGTATCTGTTTTAACTTTTGAAAAAAATTAGAATTTAAAAAACACATATTTATAATCATTTTGATTAGCTACTTTGAATATCTTCTGAAAATAATCCGATACACTGGATATAAGAGAATGCCTTAAAAATATGATAACTGTAAGTTTTGAAAGAGGAATACATATATGTAATGCGTTGTTGAGTGATATGAAAATGCAGGAACTTAATTACAGAGTCAAATTCAATTCTTGGATTCACAACAAATGCACAAAGAAAAGAGAGATTTCAAGTAGGAGAGAATATGATAGAAAGTTTTTAAAAAACCAATTCACATTTGAAAAATTGATCCCCATCTTTACATTGGTTTCGGACGTGGGAGTTATCTCATAAAACCCTTCCCTCCAATCTACCAAATTGAATTATGGGATATTTCCATACAAAGGCCTAGAAAATATTACGATTAAGAATCCAAACTCTTTCATATTCACAATAAAACTCTATGGGTTATATATTGGGCCAATCCATCAAGAGTAAATAACCCAACAATAACATACAAAGATATTAAAAAATCTAAAAATAACTAAATAATAATAACTTTTTATAAATAGATAGTCACGAAAATATCATAAAACCTAAAAATAACAAACAACAATAGAACATGAAAAAGAACAAAGCTAAACTTGTGAAGCAGTTACACTTTGCTATATGTATTATGAGGTGCACTCTACATAAATATCCATGATTAGTGAGTGAGATGAGACTTGCTATCAAGTTCACTACGCACTTTATCTGTGTCCTCAAAACAAGTCATGTCATCAACATCAGTCTCTTGTTGTTGATTATAGAAAATCCAATTGCCAACCTCCCAACCAATCCATTCATCCCTATAGTCCCAATGTTGATCAGTCCTTCCTTTCATGTGCTCATTATCATGGCCTTCATAGAAGCCATTGAATGGATCATTCTTCATTCCTCTTGCTTCCTCATCATCATTCTCTTCATAATAACCATATCTTGACTCATATGCACTTGATCTCCCTTTCAAATCTGACATCACTGCCTGTGCTACCATAAAACGATAGTTACATATAGAGCCTTTGTAAATTACGTGGAGTAATTTCTTTTTAAAAACAATAAGAAAGATCTGAATTTTATGTTATTATTTGTACCTCATCTTATCCTGATCATGTAAGATAACCTCAGGAGTGTGATATGTTTAGATTAAAAAATAAAGATTTGGATTGAAATTTAAATATGAATCAAGTAATCTCCTATTTGGATACATACAAATATATGAATTTTGATTTGATTTAAGTCCAAATCAATTTTTTTTATAATTTTAAATTCTTTTTGTATTCTAATTATCTAAAATTTCAATCACATTAGTCTATTACTCTTGCCTTTTCTCTCATCCTTTGTTCTTGTCTCTCATTAATAATTGAAGAGTGGAAGTAATCTCATTACTCCCAATCTTATGACTAGTGCTTGGATCTCACTAGTCTTTCTCCTGTTTTTAATTTTTTTTTACATTATTCAAATAAAAAATTTTAAATAAATGAATTTTAAATTTGAGACTTTAATCTAAAATCTGAATCCATATATTCAAACACCACTTTCATAAAACGCTTTATTTATTATCAATTTGATCTTAATTTAACTGTATAATTTTAACTATTAATTCTAAACCGGTTCAATGACAGATCTAGTTTTTAATATATATATATATATATCAAACTTACTTATTGTTGAAAAAGAAAGAGTAACTTGATTAAATACCTCATAGGCTGCATTGATTTCTTTAAATTGCACATCGCAATCCTTCCCTTTACATACATCTGGATGATACTGAAAAAGTTTGAACAACAATTGAATCATCAATATATTATTAATTAAACCCAAACAGAGAAATTAATGAAAGACTATTCAGCAGAAGAATTAATTGACTAATTATTCAACCTTCTTTGCAAGCTTTCTAAATGCCCTCTTGACTTGAGGCACAGAAGCATCGAGTCGAATTCCCAACGTCGTGTAAGGATCTACCGTTGTATGAGAATGAGAAGAACAACACGAAATTCGAACAACATTAATCTTCCTCGTATGCATTAATCTCACTCTTGCTCTTAATTGCTGATTAAGAGACGATAATGATTGTCTACAAACAATCTCAGCATTGGCAATAGTAGCCATTATACTCAAATGCAGAGAAAGCCAAATAATGAAACTCTCAAAAGATTTTTTTTTTTTGGTGGAAGAGAACATAAACTGTATGTGCTTTTATAGATACGGTAAGTCTTTTGATAAGAATGAGGAGATTTCTTTAATTTTTTTTAAATGCAAATCATATCGCAAAGGATAAGTCATGTATATATGCGCGCTCGCATATTGACACTTTTTGGGTCAAAATATACATATTTATATTTACACGAAAGAATAATGTGAGTACATATTATAAACGGTGATTTGGCGTTACCGTTATACCTTACTTTTTGAAAACTAAAAATTAGATACATAAAAAATTCAAATAATTTTAAATATATTTTTTAAAAAAGATAAACTTTTATACTTATCCTATCTATAACTAAAGTTGAAAACTTAAATTTATCTACCTATATATAACATAAATCTGTCTATTAAAAATTGTACTATTCATGAATTATATCAATAAAATAATTACGAATTATACTTAATAATTTATTATAAAAATAAATATTTTACTCTTTTGATCATTATTATTTAAATTTAATATAAGAATTATTTTTTATTTATTTATAACTTTTAAAGGATAAGGTTGGTTATTGATATTGTAATATATATATATATATATATATATAAGTCAACTTACACAAAACTATTTTCTATTAACAGGACAATAAGTTAATAACGTTGAAAAGATTAAGAACTTTTAAAAATAGCAGCATGACGTTGAATAATAAATTAGCAACTGGTGCCTTGTCTTCGTGGCTTTGTGCCATCAGGTTGGACTGGGCCAACTCGGTATAGGAGACCCGGTTTGGTCCGATCTCCAGAAAAAAAAAATTTACAAATTTAAAAAAAAAGTAATAAATTAATTTCATTTATTAATAAAAATATAATTACTTTCACCCCAAATATATTCCCATGAAATATAGTATGAGGATAAAAAATATTTTATAAAATTATAAATATGTAATAGTTTCCTTACTTTTATATAATATTAAGCCAAGGAGTAAATTTTAGTTTAAATAAAATTAAAATATTGAATAAAATTAATATTCATAAAGAAGAAAGAAAATATAAAGGGATAATTTTTTATTTTTTTAAAAAATAATTTTTATTTTAAACTGAAAAAATAATTTTTTTTAAAACCATATAAATGATTTTCGTGAAAATATAGTAAAAACTAAAAATAAAATAAAAGATTCCACTAAAAATATAAGAATAAAAAAATTTCCAATAAAAACATCGATAAAAAATAATTATTCATTACACTTAAATTATTTTAAACTTTCAATCCTTTGTCACTTATTCCAAATGTTCATGATCTCATCATCAACTTTATTCCTCCCAATATTTTAAATTTAAAGTTTTAAATTCAATTATACTTCATCTAGGTGACACCATTTTTTTTTTCTTCCCTTCCCTTTTTCCTCTATCCATCGATTGTTGGATTCAAAACTAATATATCCATGGGAGTAAGTTAAAACCAAATTCATATTTATATGAGTTATCACAAACTTCAGGTGGGCAATTGCCCACTCTCAAGTGTAAGTAGATTTGTCACTAGTTACATGTTTTCAATTTTTTTAAAATTTATAAAAACTTAATAATATTTACGTTTTTTTTAATTCCGGCCCCTCTTATTGTTAAATTATGGCTCCACGCCTCCACCCCAGTTGGAGATTCTTGCATTTGAAAATGTCTCGAAACTGTTGGTATTAACTTGTCAGACAAATATACATATATGATACGTATGTACATGCATAGATACATACATACATATATAACCTAACTTTTCATCAAAATAAATGCTAACTAACTTAGCACCTCATAAATGGCTATATAAATAAGGGAGAATCGCACATGATGCCCACATAATGGAAAAAATGGCATTTAAAATTCAATGCATTTAGAATTGTTTCTGCAGGTCTAAATGCCCTAAATTCAAATATTTTTTTTTTATAAAAAGACGTGTTGGCCTTAACCACTTAAACTATGTATAATAAGTAGATATTGTATTATTCATGTATGAACATTGTCATGTTCTAGACATTGTGTTGTACAAATAAAACCTGTACATTATTATTCATCATAATCACACGAATTTGTATAATAAATAGAAATTATGTTGTTCATTTATGGACTTGTCATGTTCTTTATGAACATTATATTGAACATATACTTGGGAAACTTGTATGTGAAAGTCTGCCTAAGAGAGGGTGAATTAAGTTTCATAAAAATCTTGCTAATAATAATAAAAATTTAGATGATGAGTTTAGAAAGATATCACCAAACGTCGAGAAGAGAAAGGAAGGGAGGCTTGCACAGATATTTATCCTGCTTCAATTTCAATCACTTGAACCTACGTCCAGTCCTCAAGCACTATTTGAAATTTTTCCACTAACTCCACCAAAATTAATCCAAACTCTTGGTAGTCACAGTACAATCCCAGACTTACACTAAAATCTGAATCACTCCCTTTTACAAAAGTAATGATATAACCCTCTTAAACTCCAGGCTCTGCTATGATGAAGAAAAATAGAGATGAACAGAGTATGTTCAAGAATGAATAACTACTATCAAATACTCTCACTTAAAGTTGATATATAATCAATAAAGCTTACTTGTAATAAGTGTAAACTCAAAAAGTTGGTAAACAATAAATATAAATAGCTCTAGTTTGTTCATGTACGTTTATATCTCCACCATCTTCATAAATGCTTGTATTTATAGTTGGAGTCCATAAATGATTTGTTATACTCATGAATATAGCCATTAGAGTCATCGTCTTCTTTCCTCTAAGTTATCTAAGCAATCACTGAACTGAGGCAATGAAACAATGCTTTTTGGCAGAGCTTTCTCTGCCATGGCAAATAAGAAAAAATAACAGCTCTTTTCATTAAATGTTCTAACAAGGTCGGTGGGAGACTCTTTCAGAAGAACAAAGCTAGTTGGGAATAAATACTCTCTGAATAAGATCGAACTAAGTTCAAATTATCCCAAGAATACGTTTAAAAGGATTCTGGAGAAATTAACTAACTCATATTACTCTCAGATGAAGAAATGAAGATGGACCAAGAGAGTTTCAAAAAGGCTCTATCTTAGATGAGAGAAACAAAGCATTGCATATTGGGCATATTTTCAAATGATAGAGACTTATTTTGAAATAGCGAAGAACATACTATGAGAGGAAGACAAGGCTTACTTCAAAATAAGACAAATAAACTAGAAGAAATTTACATAGGCATGGATCTGAAAGTCTTTATTTGGAAATAAGGAGAGTTATTCCCAAATAAACTATTCTTGAATAAGAGACATTAGAAAGATGCAACGCGAACAAGCTTTAAAAAACAGAACACTATTTTAAAATAAAGACAGCTATTCCCAAATAAGCTATTTCTAAATAGACAAGAGAGTTGCTACTTGATAATAAAGAGGTTCACTCAGGAATAAGCTATTCCAGTATAAGGACCATTATATCGAAAAATAAAAAAGGCTCTTAGATTTGAATTTTTAATTTTAACTCTAATTGAGATACCTTCCAAGCCATACAAGAGATCCTCTAAGAATTAAGATCAAGTCAAATACTTAATCTTTAGAGAGAAACACAATTTAAATAGATTAAAGAAAAGTTCACGTGTTTCTTGGCTATTTAGAAATAAGACATATATTTGAGAATAAGGAAAAATAGAAAAAATACACGAGAGTCAAAAATTCAAGTCAAAGATAACCCATTTCCTTTCAAACCATTATTTCTCAATAATTAAACTTGTAAAATACAAACTTCTCTTATTTCATAATTATTAAAACTAGGGTTCATCAGTATGTCATTGTTCAACTTAACCATACAAATTATGTATATGTTCGTAAAAAAAAATCAATCAAGGCGTGGTGTCACGAGGCATGCCAGAGACGTAGGGTCTCAAAAGGATGGAAGAACCTGATTTCTAATTAAATGTGGGGAACCTGGGCTCCCTTACCACAATTCACCCGAATGCGAGATGTATTAATTAAAGAAAAAGGGTGACGAGTTATGCCAGCCGTACTACAAAAAATAAAGACTAAAGTTACATGATAAAAAAATAAAGTAATAGACACAGAGTCTGAGACTGGTAGTTTGTTGATGCTGATGATGATCTGATTGAGAGAGAGTTCCTCTATTTATAGATGATCCTAATTTGATGCCCAAGCCCCATGATCGTCAGTTTCCTTAAAATTAAAAAGCACTTCCTCTATTATGTTCACTCATTATAGGTGATAGTCTTGACTTAATGGCTAAGACTTCCTAAATATTCTTTTTTTCATATAATTATTTTAAAGTCAATTAAGTTGAGTTGGGCCAAGGCCTCCATGTTCACAATCTGGGTGCAAAAAATGCCCATCGCATACAAAGTGGCTAGAGTTTTCGTAGGCCAATTTTATATAAATATATCTTAAAGGACCGGCACATTCTCGTTCTTATTAATAGTTGATCTAGTACTTTTCTTGAAGGATACCTTTGTGATTGAGGATTAAAGACCATGTGGTCCAACTTAGGATCAAGTTTCTCAAGATTTAAGACCTCAAGAGCTAGTTTTGAAATTGACCCTTCGAGTTTTTGGACTTTAAAGACTAATTCTATAAAATCTAGCTATTGTGAGGCCCCTATGGAGAGAGCCTTTTAAGAGAAAGCTCTCGTGGAAAAGGCCCTTATAAAACTTGTCTTTCTAACTTTGGCCCCTCTGGTGTCGGCCCTTATGACTATGACCCTTGTGACTTTGGCGTTTGTGACTTCGGCCCTTTTAGTGTTGGCCCTAATGACTTCAGCCCTGATGGTGCTGTCCTCGATGACTTCGACCCTTGTGGCTCCAGCCCCTCTGGTTTTGGCCCCAATGGCTTTGGCCCTTATGGCTGAACGGGCTTGTTATTAAATTAAACCTGCCATTTATCTTTTGAGGGATGTTATAACGATAATCGTTATTGATCTTTTGGTCAAAGGGTACTTTGGGCGACTGTCCCTTGAGTTCATCTGTTCTCTAAAGGTGCAAGCCAATTGAAGCTTGCTCTTGCGATGATCTAGACAACATAGCAGAGATATTCCTTAGCCCCTCCTTCAGAGTTTGCAACAGAGCTCTTTACCTCTCGTTAGCTCGTACTACACGTTCTACGTGTGCAACCACATTCTCTGAGTCATAAGACTCAAGTCTATTCTTTTCAACAACATATTGATCCTTATGTGTCCTAGGTATTTCTTTAACACGAGTCCTACAGGGCGTGCCAAAAATTGTTTGTAAAAAAATAATCAATCAAGGAGTGGTGTCGCGAGGTGTGCTAGAGACGCAAGGTCTCAAGAGGATGGAAGAACATAACTTCTAATCAAACGCGGGGAACCCGGACTCCCTTAGCACAGTTCACCCGGATGCGAGAATGTGAAGTGAAGAACATTAATGTAGATGCAGAAAAGTAGAGATGCATTAATTAAAGAAAAAGGGTGGTGGGCTATGCCGGCCGAGTAACGAAAAATAAAGACTAAAGCTACATGATAAAAAAGAAAAATAAAGTAACAAATGCAGAGTTTGAAACTGATAGTTTGTTGATGCTGATGATGATCTGATTGAGAGATAGCTCCTCTATTTATAGATGATCCTGACTTGGTGCTCAAGCCCCATGATCGTCAGTTTTCTTGAAATTAGAAAGTACTTCCTCCATCATGATCACTCATTATGAGTGATGGTCTTGATTTAATGGCTAAGAATTCATAAATATTCTTTTTTTATATAATTATTTTAAAGTCAATTAAGTTGAATTGGGTCAGAGCCTCTATGTTTATAATTTGGGTGTAAACAGTATAATAAAGGAATATTATGTTGTTCAGATATGGCTCTTATAATGTAATTTACGGACATTGCGTTTATACATATACATGAAAAGCTTATGCAGGTGGAACAGATTCGTCTTTTTATAAAGAAATATATATTTGCATTTGGGGCTTTTGGACCTGAAAAAATAATTCAAAATATATTGAACTTTAGATGTGATTCTCCCAATAAATAACCCACAGATTTGGGATGAGAGGTGGAAGGTGCGTGGCGCGGAAGAAGAAAGGTTTATGCAAAGAGAAGGGTTTCCTTGGAATATAAAAAACATGGTGCAAGTTATCAAACATTGATTTAATGATTTAGATCCAATCAAACACCTCCACAAGCGTGACTACACATTACTTTAATGTATGTATTAGCGTATAGCATAAAGACATGATGCACAAGCTTGCTTGCGCCCAGCATATTATTCATCATATAACGCACATTGTAGTTATCTATAAGGCCAAAACATTAAAATAGCGTGTAGATAAATAAATTTGAACTTGAATTTAAAATTTAAAATATCACATTTAAAATTCAAATATTTAAAATATTTTATTTGTCTGATTTTAAAAATTTAAATTAAAAGATCATGAAAAAGGAGCAGGGAATGAAAATAGGAGGAGATTAAGAGAGCTAGAATAACTAGCATTTTAAATAAATGTATCGTCAAATTTTAACCTATTTCAAGTAAAGGAAGTGGAGGTGACACTATCCCTACATGTGCTCTCATCATGATATCAAGTGCTTTGATTTAATTTTTTTTCTTTTTAAGAGGTGGAATAAAATAATTCAGTTGAATCGCAATGATCATATATCTGAAATTTATTATGTCCCATAACAAGTCTCATTCTTCTACCCTTTATCCATCATTAATGATTATTTGTAACTATTACTTTGACATTAAAGAAGAATTTGACCTAATACTTTATTTTTGTCCTAATAATTGTATATTGATTTCCCCAATTACAGAATATTATTGTCAATAAATATTGCACGTTCGCTTCCATCCATGTCTATTTTCTTCCCCATGAATAAGAATTTTAATTTTAAATAAATCTATACTAAAATACATTTATTTGTCAATAAATCTATTTTAATATAAAAGGCTTACAATATATAGATCGTGTTAATAATAATTAATGAATATCTTAATGAGATCTAATAAATATTTTTAAATCTTAATAAATAATAATATATTAAGAAAACAAATTTCAATAGATATTATATTTCAACACTACTCCTCAAACTTAGAGTGTATGAGAAAAATAGATAATATATCTCATGAAAACACTTTTTTGGCTAACATCATTAATATTTTTTTTTGGCCAAAACATCATCAAGATTTTAGTAAATCAAAAGAACAAGGAAAATCCAGTTCTAGTGAAAAGCAGGGGTTCAGAAGAATTAGAAACGAAATTATAAACAATTTTATTGCATAACATATGTATGGTAAAACACCAACTTCACTCCCCGCCATCAACATGACGACATGATGATGAGATTAAAAATACTTGAAAATTATATACAAAAATATACAATTTTAGTGGGACTTTCTTCAAGTGGGAAAAAAAAAAACATCAAAGAAAGAAACATAAAAATGGTTATGTGGCTTTCAGCAGTGGTTAAGGAATCAAATGTAGGGGTTAACGTGGGAAGAGTAGTCCCTGATCCCAGCTCCTTCCCAGCCCATCCATTCCTCCCACATGTCCCAATCTGAATCGTTCACTCCTCTCATCTGATCATCGTCAGATTCATCGTACGATTCACATCCTCCCTTCGTAATTGGCTCTCCTCTCAAATTAGCCATCACCACCTGCGTTATATAAAAAAGTTACTAATTATATTTTTAATTAATTAATTGGGGTAAAAATGGTAGGATTATGTATTAAAGAGATCAGATCTTAGGAAATGCATTTTATAAATTTTAATTTTAATTTTTTTATTATAATCTTTTGGATGATCTTGGGAGGAAAATCTGAAAGCAGAGTAAAATAATATTTATGGAAAGATTGGGTTTAACAGATTTCAGTTTAATGATACTGATTTCTGAACAACTTAATTTCACAACTGAACAATAATTAATATTTTCCTTTTCATTTAAAAAAAAACCTTACATCATAGGCCTCGTTAATTTCATGAAACTGCACAGCACAATCCTTCCCTCTGCAAACGTCTGGATGATACTGAAACAAGCAGCTTGAAGCTTGAGCATCATTCAAATCAATAATTTTATCTAAAATAAGTGAATTAAAGAACACAAAAAGAAAAAAAAATTGAATAATCCAAATAAAGATTAAGATTGAAATTAATTAAACCTGCTTAGCAAGGTCCCTGAAAGCCTTTTTGACCTCAAATTCAGAAGCACCATGAGGAACTCTTAATGTCTTATAAGGATCCATCACGTAAGAAGAATAACCACAAGAAATCCGGAACGTGTTCTTCCTTTTCTGCTCTGTTTGTCTGCCTCCGAACTTCAAACTCGAAGAAGACGACACCTTTCCGGCAACACTCCGGCAACGGTGAGAGCAGCCATTACAGATATATATATATATATATATATATTCAAAACAACAACACAGAGATTCAAGTTTCGTTAGAGGAGGAGGGAATGATGATTATTATAAGAGATAAAAGGACAGAGGCTAATTGGTTTGATTGGGTTAAGGATCAGTGTGAAACGAGATACATATATATATAAATTTAGGGGGAAGAAGAAGAAGCGCTACGATGAAGTCAGATCGATGTGGCTTCTACTTTCAGGGTTCTTATCCGTAAGGCAAAGCGTGACGTGGATATGATATTTTTAGTTTCGTGGAAAGAGAGAATCATTTGGATAAAACAGAATTTATTTGGAATAATTAAACTTTAAACCCTTATATTTTTCTCAACCATCACTTTAATCTCTTAAATTTAATTTTATCCATATAGTCCTCTATATTTTCTTTAATTATCATGTTAATTTTTTAAATTTTCAGATTAATCTAATAGCTAAAATATATTGATAACATGACAAAAATATGTAGTTAATTAAGTGAGAATAAATTAATCCTCACATCAATCTAGTTTCTTATATTTTGTTTTAGTCTTTTTTTATTTTGGAATTTGATTTTTTTACTTAAATAATTACATTTTTTTATTGATACATATGGTTGCCTTCAATATTTTTTTATTCATGTCAATAAGTTATAATAGTATTACATCTTCTTTTAATAATAAAAATTAAATTGACAATTGAAATAAATTTAAGGAATTAAATTGATAAAAAATTAAATTTAAAAGATTAAAATTTTCTTAATCTTATTTTAATTTCAAATAAGCTCTGAAAAAACAAAAACAAAAAATGAGAGAGATTCTCGCTCTTATCTTATCTGTTAAGCAGTTATCCATCTATCATCCCTCACAATTGCTCTGAATAGGACTGCTCTCCTGTTTTACTTATTTTAATTTAATCGTACCCTGACTTTTTTTTTTTTTCCTTCCAATTTCTGGAACTCTTCCCATTAAAGTGAAAATTGAGTAAAATTAGGGTCATTAAATATAATTCAAAATCAATGCAATAGAATGGGACACGTGTCAACATTTGAGAGGATAAAGGGGAGGGGGCTATTCCAAGAAGAAACAGAAATAGGGAGAGGAGGTTGTTCCGTTGTGGATAAGGAAGAATGTGGGACGTACACGTGGCTGTCATGCAGGAATGATAGGGAATCTTGAGCTCAACGGGAAAAGGTTGAGGAACTACACTTTGATCCAATTCAATGGTCCAACCACTCCACATATGGTCGCTTTGTACATTACGTGGCACCTGCACTTTTTGTTGTTGTGGCAATTATTGTACTTGTCTATTAATGCGTTTGTTTTTTATTCTGGCCCCATTATTATAATGGGAGGATTACCCAAAAAAAAAAAAAGAATAAAAATATTTATAAAGTAATCAACAACGGGTATCTAATATTCTAAAGTAATAAAAAAGGTAAAAATATCTATAACGTTATATGATGGTGTAAAAGTAGCCAGATCGTTAATTTTGACTTAACACCGTTAACTTTGACCATTAAATGATGACTGTACAGACCACGTGTTAATCTTTATTGATGTAGACTAAAAAAGGGATAAAAATACCCACGAAGTTATCGGTCAGGAGTAAAAATACCCATAACGTTACCAGAATTGGTGCAAAAGTGATCAATACATTCAATCCCTTAAATATTGACCGTTTAGCTGACAACTAAGCAAAATTATTATTTTTTCACTAATGTGACAAAAAATATTCCTAGATGAATTTTTACGAATATTGATTGATATGTATAAGTATCTATAATGTTACTTTAATAGGTGCAATAGTGACCATTCTGTTAAAATCAATGCTATATGGTTTTTTTCCATCACCACATATCTCAATCCTTTCCTTTCTCCCTATCTACTCATTTTTCTTGTCTGTAAAATTGAGATTTAACATAGTGAAATAGGTTGTTCAAAATTAAAGATCAAGACTGAGCACGTCTAACTTAAGAACATTATCACAACCTTAAACAATTGCATTCATGATAGATTCAAAATTTTTAAATGATTTTTGCCACTATTGTGATTTAATTTGATATTCAATCAAAATGACATTTTTTCACATAATATTCATATAATAACTGATTAACTTTTAGAGTAATGTTATTTTAATAGGTGCAATAGTGACCAATCTGTTAAAATCAATGCTATATGGTTTTTTTCCATCATCACGTATCTCGCCCCCTTCCTTTCTCCTTATCCACTCATTTTTCTTGTCTGTAAAATTTGAGATTTAACATAGTGAGATAGGTTGTTCAAAATTGAAGGTCATCACAACCTTAAGCAATTGCATCACGATAGATTCAAAATTTTTAAATAATTTTTGCTACTGTTGTAAAAAAAAATTTAATTTAATATTCAGTTAAAATGACATTTTCTCACATGATAGTCATACAATAACTGATTAACTTTCAGAAAATTTTATTTAAGAATATTTTTTGTCTACATCAGTAAAAAAAAGTCAACTTCTGCTTAGTTGTCAGCTAAACAATCAACATTTAAGGGATTAGATGTATTAGTCACTTTTGCACCAATTCTAGTAATGTTATAGGTATTTTTGCTCCTGGCCGATAACTTCGTGGGTATTTTTGCCCTTTTTTTAATCCACATCAGCAAAGACTACACATGGGATATACAGTCAGCATTTAACGATTAAAGTTAATGGTGCTAAGTCAAAGTTAATGCTTTGGTTACTTTTGCACCCATCCATATAACGTTATGGGTATTTTTACCCTTTTCATCACTTTAGAATACTGGGTGCCCGTCACTGACTACTTTGTGGGTATTTTTGTCCCTTTGCTAAAAAAAAAACCTAATGTACAAATGACAATTAAGTATTACTTTTTTCATTCAAAAATATAAACTATTTTTTGAGGAGTTGGATATTCAAAAATATAAAGCATTTTTAATCTTTCGAGATGTAATCATTGCCTTTTTCTAAAAATGCCCCTATTGATAATGACTTTATATTTATTATAGGGTGTTTAGTAGAAGTAAATATGAAAAGATAAGGTTAGTTTAAAAGTAGATAATTACTTTATTGGACGGTAAGATTTGGTTAAAAATACCTTATATTTTTTAACGGAGGAAGTATAAAATATGATAATTATTATTTAGTCTACTTATGTGACATTTTATTTTTTATTAAATAATAAATTTGATCTCATTGATTATTATACATTGGGAAATGACTACTTTAGTTGGAATGCTGACTAAGACAGAATATAAGATGACTACTTCATTTATGAAAATTTTTTTAATCAGTCAATTACAAGTCTCAATAACTATTAACTTATATGCTTATTGTAACATCTTAAATTTTTCAATTAGTAATTATCAGTGTTTCCAAGGGTAATTTGATCAATTTAGATAAATAATTGAGTAATGAGGTTTATAGAAAACTAATATAGTTTTTAGATCATTGGATAGCCTTAGAAAAGGGTAAGATTGATATTTGAACAGGCCATGGCACGGAAGAGAGTTTAAAATTTTGTGTGACTTTTGTGCCATGCATCACGGCGAGCTTGTTAATGCTCTGCGATACATATGCAGAATCAGCACTTATTAGTTTGTAAAAATAGACCGAAAACAAAAGAGAGAAGAAGGAAAAATGAGAGAGCGACGGAGAAGAGCTCCTAGTTTGCTAGAGTACAATCCCTAGGCTACTTTAGAAGCATTTGGAGCTTGAATCACCATTAGGTAAGTTTCACATTCCCTCTTCTCCCTCTTTTATGCAAAATCTGGATTTGTAGGGTAATAGGGGCTTTGATTTCAATTCTCTTGGGTTTAGACTGAACGCATTAGTTTATTTAAGGTCTTGGAGAGTTAAATCAAGCCTTTAACCTTAAGTTTATGAGTTTTATGGTGATTGAGAATTTTTGGTAAGAGTTTAGACGAACCCTAGGCATAATTTGAAAATTTTAAGACAATGTGAGATATTGGTTAGTGATTTTGATGTGTTAGGATGTCTAAAAAGATGGTTAGAATGTTTGAAAATGTTTGGTGTTGTTAGGTAAGGAATTTAGGTGTTATAGGCACTTAGAACCTAGTGAATTTAGAGTTAACCGGAGTGATAATTGATGATTATCACTTGATTGTGTAGATTGAGTATTGCTCGAGCTATATCGTGCGTATAGAACGTGTGGAGCTAATGTTGAGTCGCAGTAAATCTTATGTGTGACAAAGGATTAAGGTAACCATATAGTTTATTGTGTTTATTAACTATTATAACTGTATAGAAATAAATACAAATTGATGAACTTGTTGTTTAAGAATTTTGTGCATGATTTGATATTAAAAAATAAATTTTTAGCATGAACATTGGTTTATGAAATGAATTTCAAAAAGTCATTGATTCTAATAAATGTGTGTGTGTGTGTGTGTGTATGATATGAAAGTAAATGTGATGGAAATGTTGATAAGTAATGATAAGTGTGAAAAAGCATGATCATAGGGGGTGGGAGTTCACCCGATATATGTAGGGATATGTGTGTGTGGAGATATGTGAGTGAAAAATTCATATGATTAGGTTGGCACCATGGGACATTCGGTGCAGCATTATATGGGATTGCTATCATGGGACATCCAGGCAGTCTAGCAACTCCCTAATACCTGTTAGGGTATGGTTAGGAGTCAATGATGCCTATATCACAAGTGTGTGAAGAGGAAAAAATCATAGTCCGTAGGTGGGTTAGATTACCTTTGGCCAGGTGTTTCTACCACTAAAAGTGTGCTCAGGTCAATAAGTGGATGATCCAGAAGAGCCTATGGTTTCATGTCGGGGAGCATTGGAGGTTCGATGGTTAGATGATCATATTAGTGTGGAATTATGTGGAATTGTTGTGAAAAGATGCACTTATCTCATAAATATGGTATACTTGATATTACCTTAATTTTGATAGTTTATCATGGTTATTTGTGGTAATAAGTATTTGATGAACTACATTGGTTATTAAGATATTTATCTTACTCTGCAGTTATATTTTACAAGTGAAGGCTCCGGTAGGGGTAAGGGAAAAGAAGGAGCATTTAAAGAGTGAAAAGCTAGTTGTATAGCTCTTCCCTTTCCTCTTTTTAGGTATTGTAATGAATATTATTAATATATAATACCAACTTAGGAACATGATATTATTTTGGATATCACTTATATAGATTTGTTATAAGTGCATGTATCTTGGTCCAAGGTTAATGTGGTGGATTGTGTGTTTGTGTTGGGCCAAGTTACAATTACAAGTGATAAATTTGAAATGAATTGCGTGCCAAAAATGACCAAGTCGATATGTGTGCTAAATACAATCCACCCCTTTGTGTTATTGTCAAATGGGAGTTTGGTGGTTATTTTGAGTGTGATTTCTTATTTATGTGATATGAATGAATTGTTATGTTTTGTATGGTTCATTTGAGGTGGTCAACATGTCTCTGGGGCTAGTGGCATTTGGTATTATGAGTTGGACACCATTGTGTGTATTTTGAGGTGAAAATGAACCATTTTGGATTCGAGTGTTTATCTTTTAAACGGATAGGTATTTAAGTGTGACTCTGATGCCATTAGCTAGAGAGTTCAAAGAGCTTCATGTGGACACTTGAACTGCTCAAATCGGACGTCGGATGGCGAAACAACAAGCTTTAGAAGTTTGGAGGGCTATCATGATAGCAATTTACTATCATGACAGTAGGTGCGCACTGTAGCGCAAGGGGCCTTCGAGGGACTCGTCCCTTTATGCCATCCGTCGTGGCAAGCATGGCTTGTGCCGCGGCAGACGGACCAGAATTATTGAAAAGTGGCTTGTTTTAGCCTAATTTGACGTGGTTTGATTTTCATGCGTCCGTATTTGTTCTAAATTGATTTTTAACGATGGTTTGAGCTCAAACAGTATTTTAAAAAGGATTTTCTTGAGATCCCAATATTTTAAATTGATTATTTTTAAACCCTTGGTTGTGATAACTTCTTTATGAGATTTTATTTAATCCTAATTATCACAACGATATGTATGAGCATTATTCTGGCAATGTCAAGACGGATATTACACTTATTACCACAAAAAAAAACCTATTACTTACATATTAGTAAATGACTAAGTTAGTTGGGCTATTAACTTAAATGGAATGAACAATGACGACTTCCTCTCTGCAAACATATCATTTCATCAAAAATCAAAATATCAAACAAGTCCATTGGAATTAAATAATAATGGGTTGACATTTTTGTCCCTTAACTACTCGCTCAAGAGTTAAAAGTATATGGTATTCTAAACTTGGAAAAATATAATTTTAGACTCCTGCACTTTGCTTGTATTTTACTATTGGTCCCTACACTTTTTTGTATGTGTTTTAAGTCCCTATACTTTTATTTTTTAATATTTTAAGTCCCTTCATAACAAAGTGTAGCGACCTTAGAGAGATCTAAAATATTAAAAAATAAAAATGTAGGAATCTAAAATACAAAAAAAAAGTGTAGGGATCAATAACAAAACAAGAGCAAAGTGTAAGGACCCAAATTTATGTTTTTTCTCTAAACTTTCATGTTGTGCAACTTTGCCTTTCAATATTTGAAAATGGTACATTAGGCAATCTGCTTTTAAAAAATTTAACTTTAAACGTTAGTTGACTTAAAAATTATAAAAAAAAGAATATAAAAAATTATAGAAACTAACATATAAAATTGCAAATAGGTACCTTATAAATAAATTAATATTGATTAAATATCTAAAATAATGGTCAGTCAAAATCATGTTTTGGCATTGTAATATCACCCTTATTACCTCGGTTACTAAACTAAAAGCATTATAGTAATCATGGATTAACCCAAACATATTACCATATTCTAGTTTTAAACAATTTAACTATAGTTAAAAGAATTTAACATAGCAAAAAGTAAAGGATAACATATTTAAAAGCTCTTGTGAAGTCAAACAAATATTACATCTTTTTAAATTCACACAAAAGGGTCCTAAGTTTTGAAAGTTAACCACCTTAAAACCAAATAAAACTAGTTTATATCATAGTACAACCATGAACGGAAGTATGAGATACTATATGATACTTAAAAAATTTGAAAATAGTTGAAAAACACAACCAGAGGAACCCACAAGGCTAAAGGAGATGCGCCGCGGCTAACTCCCCTTTGTGCCATGCATTGTAGTCCATGCACGGTGCCTACACTGTATTATACATAACCAAATCGCCAATAACTATCAAATGGGAATTATGGGGTGAATTTTTTATGTGCTCTATTTCTCTATTTGACATCGAATCGAAGTAATCTAGGTATCTATAGAAAACTCTTTTCATAAACTAGTCAATGGCATTAGTTTAGTTCCTAAAAGTTGGACATTCAAATGCAATTAAAGCACATTTTCACACTTAACAAAGGTGTCCAAACTCCAACTTATGTGCCAAAACCTCAATATGACGCCTAGATTATACTTAACAAATTCAGGACAACCTATACAATGTAACATCCTTGTTTATTAGGAATTTTAATTATGAGAAAATATAGATTTGATTAGGAATTTTGCTTTAGGATATATATAAATTGGTTAAGGTTGAATTGAGGAAATTAAATTTGGGATATTGATGAATCAAGGTTTGATTGAGTAAATAAATTTTTTTAAGGATAATTGAGAATTATTGATAGTTTAGGCATTTAATCAGGGGCCAAAATAGGCCTAAGGACATGTATTAGGGTAATATAGGGTCCAAACATATGTTTTAGGTTGGATTGGGCTTAATATTCTGGGCCAAATAAAACTCAGTGTTTCTGTATCATGGTTGCGACACATGATGTGTCTATTGTGGTGCACGACATAAAATTTGCATAAATGTGCCTGTCATTATGACATACGATTTGTGATGTTTTAGGAGAGTCCTTAGGCAATTTTTCATAAGTTCTGCTAGGGTTTCAAAGTCTGCAACCCTAAGGTATGTTTTACAAGACTTTTTAACCTCCAAATCACTAAGTTAAGCTTATGTAATTTTTATTCTAGTTTCTACATCTTCTTTTCGAGAGTTTTGACAATGTTGGGTGTTAAGGTTTCATTTTAGAGTTTCCCATTTTATAAATCCAAAATTTAAGTATTAATTGAGGATAAATAAAAGTTGTTTAAATAGTTTTTATGTTCTTTATTATTATAGGATGATTAAATATGAAACCTTAGGTTTGGAATTTAATGATGACTCTAAAATTTAAGGGGTAAATTTGTGCTTTAGAAGTGTGATGAGGATTAATGGAATTAAGTATGATGATTTGGGTGTATAGGAGGTTCTAGGGTTAACGTGATTAATTAACATAATCCTAAGATTAGTATAAGATTAGTGTGTAAGTAGTGTTATTAACTATGGTTAGTATATGTTAATGATAATTAACTATTATATGTTGTGTAGATCATGGTGTTGACACCATAGGAGGTGGTCATTTGTGTGTTGAGGGAGCTTTACCTAAAGGAATAAAGGTAACTACTCTAACTTGTCTTTAGTGTGTGAATTGTAAATGATGTTTAGAATTTTAATATGAATATTTGTGTTATGGAAATGTGCATTCAAATATGTGTATATATATATATATAGTTTGGGAAAAATTGTGTTGCCAAGTTAGGATACACCATGATAAATTGTTATTATGAACTAAGTTATTGCACTTATAAGTATGATAAAATGTGTTCTAATTGAATGTGTATAGTAATATGTCTTGGATTGCACGGTTAGTGTAACCTCCCTGAGGTTAAATCACTATTTTCTCTAAATCATGATAATTCAGGATTTAACCCTCAAAGAATTACCAAATTGTAAGGGTTTATAAAAGGAATTTTTTCAAAATTCTTTCGATGGAATCTCAATCTCCAATTCAAATCTTAAATATGATTTAATAAATCGAAATCAGAGTTTTGAAAACAAAGCGGAAGCTTAAAAAATGATTGAGACCCAAATAATGAGTTTTAAAACTCAAATAAATTCTGTATAGAAAAATGACATGTGCGCCACGGCGTGTCTTTTCTGTGCCATGCGCCACGCCACATTGCACAAAATTTAATAGATCAGTGCTGTTATATGATAGCACAGGGCATGAACTTCCAACGCATTTTAAATCTTCGTCTGATGTCTGATTAAGGTGGTTTAATGTCTACACGGAGCTTTCTTCTAGCTCTAGCTAATGGCATCAGTTTCACACTCAAACTCATTTTCTATAAAAAGTTACACACCAAAACCCATCCTATTTTGACCACTTATTCACAAAATCTCCTAAATGAGGTGTTCTAACTCTACCACTCATGCCAATAGTTTACACCAACCATTCAATCACACTCAATAGACTCTTGCAGACCCATGCAATGCACCACACACAATCAAAAATGCTTATATCATAAAATCACCACGCAATCTTAATTTTCACAAGACATAAAGGAGGAGGAAATGTTGCATGAAATCAACTATTCCATTTTAAATTTCTCAAAGTACATATGTTTCTACTTGAACAAGTATTTTGGCCCTTTTCACGGGTTCACAGCCAAAACTCACTAACTCATAGCACAAAATACTCTAGTTATACCCAAAATCATACAAGTAGTGTATAAATCATAACAAATAATCCTAGTTGGCAATTACATTAACAAATACATCTAAAAGTAACAAAAGAGAGGCATATAGAGGATTACTCTATAAATCTTAGGCCTCGTATGTTTTTCTTGACTCAGATCCAATAAGCTAGGTCCTGAAAATATTGAGAATTGATGGGCGAGTACAACCACTTAGTAACTAAGTTTTACTTAACCCAGACAGTTGCATATTAATTGTAAATAGATACAAGTAGGCAAATAAGCACATATATCACATAACACTAGGCCACGGTTCACAAAACTAACAATCATGTGATCGAGCTTGCCATAAAACCTTTTATCATGTTATTTTATAAAAACATAACACAAGGTCACAAAAAGAACAACCATGCGCCCTCAACATGTCAGACCATAAAACTAACAACTATGCAGCTGGACTTATATGCATGATTAGATGCCAACCTTATATCCTCTTGTTACCTCCGACACGAAACTAGTGGCTATCACGTGGCTACATCTTTCACAAACTAACCCAACTTTTCACTTGTGAAGAGCTACTGGGTCAAGGTTAACTCACTTACTTATGTAATCCGATTCCCCTAATACTAATAACCATGGGGTGTCGTACCCCTAATCTAGTCTCCTCATGAATCGGTGGAGACTAGTTAGGTTTGAATCTTTCATAGAATAAGTGGAACAGTCTTGAAACAACTATGGGACACAGGCTACCTCCCGATTCCAACAGTCAATGCCAAGGCTAGTTCCTGATTCCAACAGTCACTGTCAATATCATATGGATTTCAATCAATATACTCCTCTTCCTAGGTAAACTCCCATCAATGATCATACTGTGCACATGTTTCACATAATATTCACTTTACCAATCAATTCTTAACACATGAACTCAAATACTTTACAATTCAATGTATAATTCATCATAATTCTCTACCCATAATAATAAATCATAATCAATTTCATAAAACACCAAGGGTGGAAAAATCAAGGTTTTCTTTCCAAAAAACCATTTCACAAATCAAACACTTTACCAATATACATCATCAATTTAACTCAAAAATCACATTTCACAGATACAATTAACATTCAACTGTAGAGATTAAGTTTTCCCCAGTTACCTCAAACCTTTGAGAGGTCAAAAGTTTATCCCTCACTATACCAACTTCCTAAAGCTTCAATATGCTCAAATGGTGCCAAAACGAATCTCTCTACATCTATACCCTAAAAATATTACCATTGTCTAAATCTCAATGCTTTATTAACATAAAACTCCACATACTCTATTTTTATCAACTCATAAGCACTACCTATTCATACCCAATGGGCTTATTAGGTTCTATTAATGTACATTATCATTAATGAAATCTCAAACCATCATTAAAGCATATAAACCTCTTCCAACTATTATATTTATGATAATTTTTGGATAATAAATGCTACATAGACTAACCAGTTCTAAAATCATTAATGTGATGTTTCATTATATTAAATAACTCCCATTATATTCATTTTAACCAATAGAATCAGACCTATACTTTTATGCACCAAAAATCCATCTCCCAACTTAAACCCTATCATAAATCATCATAAATGAGGAAGAGAAAGGAAAAATGAGGCTTAGATTACCTACCTTAGGTGTTTGGGAGTTTCAAAATGTCAACAATGAGGGCCAATATGGGTGCCCTAGCAGAGCCTCAACGTTCTCTTCATTTTCCTCTTTCTCTTCTCTTCTATTTTCACTCGTAGAATGAAGCAGATATATCTAATTTTTAGTCATGCGTCACAGTGCACAATATCCTTCACCGAGATATATGGCACAGAGGAGCCCATTACATTTAAATTTATCTTCGTGCATTGTGACAGACTAACCACGCACTGCAACATGTGGCATAGAGAATAATTTTTCACTTTTTCTTCCTCTTTCTTTACCTGGGTGGCCTGTCATCGACCCGAACCCACTTTTAGGGCTGAAATCACAATAATTATGCCAATTAAGCCCTTCTGAACACACACCTTATTAACTCACTAATTACCCTCATTAGATTAATAAACCAAGGTTAAAATTTTTTTGAATGTTACAATTAGTGTGTAAGGTTAGGACTTATATGTGTTGGATCTTCTTACCACATGTTATGCCCCTATTGGGCCTGATGGGTGTCAATGTAGCTTGGATTAACTTACCTTTAGTTGGGTGAACTAGAGTGCCTACATTGTGCAAGGTGGAGATAAGGTACATAATCGTGTGTAAATTAAAATATTAGTGTGTGTTTGAGCTTGTTTATTTACCCACTTAACAATCCACATGATTATCTATATGTTCATGCATCTTGGCATTTTGGTTTGGTTACTGGGACCATCGTGCCTCATTCCCCATGGTTAACTATTTTCAAGGAAGAGTTAAGCCCAAAAAGCACCCAAGACATAGTATTGGTGTGTGAAACACCTATTAGTGTTAGGCCTCATTTTAGCATGTAATGTGTACATTTTCCAACCTAGGGCATCTTATTTTGTAAAGTGAGAATGTGACTTCACTTTTGATACAAATTTTCATAAGCTAGTCATGAGAATGGTTTTTGACTCTCATGATATTATTTAAGATATTTTAATATAATGATGGTTACGTGATGATGTTATAAGGCATTGTGATTAAAGATTATTTTGTGTACCTTTAACTGTGTTGGGTGACTATAACCTAACTATGGTTATATGTGCATGTATGAGTAATCACTTGTGTATATGTATCTTTATGTGTACGTGCAATGTAGTCAATTTTCTTATTAGTTAATGGTATTGGTGGTGGTTTTTGAAAGTTTTGGAAAGTTCGACAATATGTTTTAGACTTATTAAAGGTTTTAGTGGATAAAATATTTATTTGGAAGAATTTGTGTACCAAACCAAGTTAGATTAATTGATAAGTTTTGAATAAGCCTTGAATAACCAAATTTGAATGTTTGTGTTAACAGTTGTGTATATTCAAATTTGGTAGTCAAAAACTAATTTTTGACAACTAACTTTTGCTGTCATTGATTAATGCATCACAACGCATTGCACATTTGTAAGGTGGATGCCTTTGTGTCACCCGCTATGGCACAATCCTATTTTTTTGAAAAAAATATTGTGACATTCACTGCAGCACAGTCCCTCGATAAAAAGTAAGATAAAAGTTAACCTTTAGTTATCAAAAGGCAGCCATACCACATGGATTTACATTGCTCCTCTTCCTAGGGTGAACTTTAACCAAAATGATCATGTAATGTATCATGCTAACACACATAGCATGACATTAACAATCTCATCATGCTTAACTGCAATTTAGTATTTCAACATACAACAATCAACCATCAACATCTTATCTTTAAATTTAATCCACACCTATTATATTGATAGCTAGCATTTCCATCATCACAATAAGCTCATTTAATAACCGAGCACTCTAATCATATTTTACAACTACTATTCTATACCACACTTGCATTTATAAATTTTCAAAGCATGACTGATATAAAAATGGTTATAAAACCAAGTTCACACATTTAATATCCAGTTTACAAAAAATTCTACAAGAAATCAATAAGCAACAATCACAAATTAGATTTTTTCACATTACCTCAAACTTTTAAGAAGTCAAAAGTTTACCCCTTAATCACAATGTTACCTGAGCAAGAACAGAGCTAAAGTGATGCTCCGAGTGATTAATCTATAATTAATGACACTTTTCATCATTACTAACACTAATTACACACCTCTAACAATCAATTTTAACACTTTAATCATCAAAAACTTTACCTCTTGGATTTACTAACACCCATTAGATGTATTAACTTTCATTAACTTCACTACACTTAATAAACACCATTAATAGTTGTCATAACTCCTTAACCACCACATTTATCACCAACTTTCACCCATCATTGAAAACCCAAGCTCATGGATGCATAAAACATTTAAACATAGGTTTAAATAGCTTAAACAACTTTCATTAACTTCATTTAGGTCAATGGGTTTAACTTATAGCTCTATAGGTTCGAAAATCATTCTCCCATAATAAACCCTAGCTCAAAATCTTTCAAAAAAGGTAGAGAAAAGGTTAATGGAGACTTACTTTAATAGAATCAAGCTCAAAACACCTAAAAACCTCTAAAATCAATTTGCCTTAGCAATGAAACGCTCTCCTGTCACTCCCTTTCTGTCTCCCTCCTTTCTTTCTTCTATTTTTTGAGTCTGCCTTGCTTTATTAATTTTAAAAATTGGCCATTCACCTTAGCACACATGCCATCCACAGCAGAGGATAGTACAAAGGGTGCATATTTGAATTTTGTCCTCTAATTAGACCTAAATGGCCCAATTCAACTCTAGATCTAAACTAAAGGCTGTAGACAAAACTCAATAAGTTTGTTAGCCCTTTCTAACCATCCTTTAACCTAATTCCATTTAAATTTACTTAATTATATTTTATTAGTTTAATTAGCTAGGGAGTTAGCCTTTTACATAGGTATGAAATAACATTTGTATCCTATTATTTATATGTAATTTAGGGAACTTAATTGATATTTTTTTCTTATAGACTACTTATTTGTAATTTTTATAGTTCTTTCTCTTTAATTGTTGAAATCCTTTTTTGTAATTTTTAAATCAATTAACAGTTAAAGTTAATTTTTTTAATAATAGGGTGTTCAATGCACCATTTTCAAAAGTTGAAGGGAGAAATTGCATCACATGAAAGTTAAGGATACCAGATGCTCTTGAATGAAAAGTTGAGAGATAAAAAATGACCTTTAACCCAATTATTATTATTATTACATTTTGTGGTACTTTATTATCATATGCATATTTTAAGGGTTTTTTTATTATTTGTCCTATTATAAATGCATACATGTTTCCCAACAAGAAAATTTGAGTGTGTTTGTTTGTTTTCCATTGGTAGCACTTGGTATTAAGGGTGGGAAATAGGTTATGCCAAGCTAGTCTTTAGACAAATAAGCCTAAACATATATGATAGATTAGAGACTTAAGCCTAGCCTGAAGCTTAACAAGGCTTTTTTTCATGATTCAAGCCTGAGTCTACTTAAAACCTAACGTGGCTTGAAAGCATATTTAAAAGCTTACTATTAAGTAAGCCTTTTAAATAGGCTTATATATTTAGTTTTAAACATCTCAAATATGTTTTAGGACTATTAAAGTGTATATATATATATATATATAACATGATCTATCAATTTCACCTTATAATAATTAAAATGACTTACTAACTATAATAATACAATAAAATGAAATATTAAAATCAATATATGAGTCCAATATGATTAAAAATACAACTAGAAATAAAAAAGAATTAATTGATTAAAAATCAAGCGATAAAATTGATGTATATGTTATATATTATATAATAATATATATGTAAATAAACCAGCATATTAGACTTGTAAACTAGGCCTTGTAAAAATAGATCTAGCCTATTTAACTAAATAGGCTTAATAAAAAAAATCTAAACCTAACTCGAGCCTATTTAATAAATAGGTTAGGCTATATCTAAAGTAGATTAGGTTGTAAACCCTGGTAAGAGTTTGACCTATTTCTACTCTTACTTGGTATCATGGGTTTGCCTCACATATAATTGATGGCCTTAACAAGGGCCTAAATTAATCTAAATCAAGTTGAGTTGAGACCATTTCAAATAAATGTTCCACTACTGACATTGTTGCTAAGAGTGGAAATAGATCAAAAGACCTATAACATGACCTACTTTGAGTTTAACTAAATCATTTAGCTCAAAAGCTAGCTTAGGTTTAGGCCTATTTAAGCAAATAGATCGGCCTATTTTTACAAGATCTCACTTATAAGTCTAATAAGCTAGCATATTTAAATATATATTATTATTATTTAAATAGCTAATTTAATACTTAATATATGTAATATATATTAAAGTTAAAGGGAAATTTTATTCTTAATCTATAGGTTTAGGCAATGATTTTAAAACCAGACCGAACAGTCGGACTGGTCTGACCGTCAACCGGTCCACATTTTGGCTTGACCAAAAGGAAAAAACATGAGACGTTGAGTTGAGTTGACCTAGCCAAAATCGCCAGTTAAACTGTGAACCAGATTTGAGCTAGGAATCGGTTTTGATTTTTAAAAGCTGGACAATTCAGTATTTTTCCCCCCATATATTTGAGCCATAAAAGAAAAGGCAAACTACAGACTCAGGTAATCAAGTTAGGTGCACATGTTTTTGGCTTCCTGTTTTAATGTTTCTGCTTTGCCTTTGAGTTGTGATTCTAAGCTTCCCACTTTATCTTTGAGCTTTAATTTCAAGCTTCCCACTGTGACTTTGTTAATTCACTCCTCCTCTCCTCCCATTCTCTATGACTTTGACAGTGCAACGGCACGAGCGACATTAACCATAGCACATATTTCTGGCTTTCTGTTTTTGGCTTTCTACTTTATTAAATGTTTATTACTTTATTGTACTGTTGTGCTTTGTCTTTATCTCTTTGAGCTTTGATTTTGTCTTTGAGCTTTGATTTCAAGCTCTTCTGTCGTTGTGACTTTACTGATTCACTCCTCCTCTCCTCCTATTCTCTGTGACTTTGGCAATGCAGGGCACAATTTCCTTCTTCTTCCCCTATCGGTTGACGTCAACAAGAGCAACCACAACCCACAACTGCTCTTTTCCTCCTCTTCCTCGTCCTCACCGATCTATCCTCTTCCTCGACCATAGGATGCACCGAAGTCAAGAAGCCATTGACAAACCAAACCATTGATACAGAGTAACAGGGCAGAGCATTTAATCTCAATTATGATTGTTTTCTACATCCTTCCTGTTCAGTTAGAGTTCTGAATCTTTGATCTTCTTCATCTAGTCTGGCTCTGCTTCATCGTCTAACGATCTAAGTAATTTTTAATTTTTATGTATTTTAAATTTTCAATTCCTTAGAATTTCAAATTCCTTATCTATTAGAGATCTAATTTGATTGAATGCTATATATGCCTATATATAATAATTGTGTAATGGATTTTAAGCTATAAGAAACTGCCTACAACCATTCATTGATAATGCATCAATTAATTGATACTTGATAGCCAATTCGAGACTGACCACTAGAATGCATCAATTAGTTGATACTTAATATCTTAACATATTTCAGACATCATTCATTGCCATATCTTATATGCCTGCATTTCCTCAGAAAAATTGTTATGTAATTCGCATGACCTCTTCATTTCTTTTCTTTCTTTCTGTCTACAAAGCATCAGAGATCTTCTATTGTGCTATTCACATGACTCACATTAGATTTTTGTTTACTCTTCTTTGTTTATTCTTTATATATTGATTAGGTCTCTTAATGACAAATCTAAATTTTGCCTTGTAGAAAATGACATCTGAAAATGCTTCAACTACTGCATCAACATAATCTATTAGATCAAAGACAGATCCTACATGGGAGCATTGTGCTGAGGTCAAGCTCCCAGATAGCAAAGTTTGCCTAAAATGTTTGTACTATGTAAAAGAATTTACTAGTGAAGGGATTCATACAATGAAATAATATCTTGTTAGAAAGAAAGGGGATGTAATAAGTTGCAAAAAGGTGCCTGTTGATGTTTGCTACCGACTCAAAGAAAATTTAAAGGAGATTAGGGAGAACAAAAGGCAAGAAGCAAGATAATTATAAAGAGGACAATCCATATAGCCCTAATGTCACACCATTAGAAAGTAATGATGGAAATTCAAAAGAAATTTCTACTCCTCAATCTCAAACCCTCAAAGAAATTTAGCCATAAAGTCAAACTCAAGTTGGAAAAAGAAAGACTCCTATTGATAAGTATTTTGCACCAAGAACAACCCCAGGAGAACAACCAGGGATTCAAGTGCACTTGTAAGTAAAGAACCTATACGTAAAGCAGACATTGCTTTTGCTAAATGGATGTATGATTGTTGTATCCTATTGAATGTTGTCAATTCAACATTCTCTCAACCTATGATTGATGCATTTACAGCTATTAGCTTTGGTTATAAAGGGCCAAGTTATCATGTCATGAGAACTAAATTACTGCTTGATACTAAAAAGGAAGTTCAGTTAATGGTTGATAGTTTTAGAAACTTTTAGGATGATACTAATTGTACAATCATGGCCAATGGTTGGCAAGATCAAGCAAATAGGCAGTTGATTAACTTTCTTGTCTACTCTCCTAGGGGAATTGTTTTTATTAAATCTGTTGATGCATCAGACATAGTCAAGGATGCCTAAAATTTGTGCAACTTGTTCACTGAATGGTTGACTTTGTTGGAGTTACAAATATTGTGCACTTGGTAACTGATAATACAACTAATTATAAAGCTGCTGGGCAGTTATTATGTGACAAATTTCCTTCTATTTTTTGGTCTTCTTATGCTGCACATTGTTTAAACTTGATTTTAGGAGATATTGGTAAAATGGATGTTGTGACTGGCTTGCAACACGTGCATCTATGGTGACAAAGTTTGTTTATAATCATGCCTTTTTTCTTGCTTGGCTGAGAAAAAGAGAAGGTTGGACTAAAATTATTCACCCTGAGGTGACATGATTTGCTACCACTTTTATTGCATTGAAAAGTATTCATGAGCATAAACATGATTTGCAAGCCTTGGTAACTAGCAAAGTATTTTTAGATTCTAGATACTTAAAAGGAGAAAAGGAAAAGGATGTAACTTCAATAGTGCTAGACAATCAAATTTGGAATGATTGTAAAATTGTGGTCCAAATTGTTTCACCACTTATTTAGTTGTTTAGGATTGTTAATGCTGATGAGAGGCCTTGACTTGGGTATGTATATGATGGCATGTACAGGGCAAGAAAAACTATCGAGAATATATTAATGAATAAAAAGCCCTTGCACAAGCCTTACACAAGGATTATCAAGAAAAGGTAGGATTCTCAACTTCGTTATAAGCTCTATGTAGCAACTTATTTCCTAAATCTTGTGTTCTTTTATAATAAGCAAAGCATCTATAAAAAGCCAGAGGTTATGGCTAGATTTCTTGTGTTTTGGATAAGACAATCACTTTTAACAAAATCAAGTTTGTGCAAGAAAGTTTATTGTATCAAAATAGAGTTGATAGCTTTGGTCGTTCCTTGGCCATTTCATCTATAAACTCATTGTGGCCAAGTAACTTTTAATGTTCTTTTCATTTAACTTTAATACTTTTTATAGTTCTTACTTATGTTTATCTTTGATGCTAAATTTCACGGATGAATGGTGGAAAATATTTGGTGATAGTGCACCAAATGTTAAAAAATTAGCAATGAGACTCTTGAGCCAAACTTCATCTTTATATGGTTGTGAAAGGAATTGAAGTGTGTTTTTGAAAGAATACACTCTAAAAAAAGGGATAGGTTGGAGCATAAAAGGTTAAATGATCTTGTGTTCATTCATTACAACCTTCATTTGAGAAATAGGTATATTATTTAATTATAACTAAACTTTATTTAACATGAGTTTAATTATAAGTTGTTAACTTCTAAAGTTCTAATACTTTGGCTATGTGTTTTAGAATTTATAACAAGAAAAGATCTTTTGATCTTATTGATTATAAAAGTATTAGTGACATGGAGTATTGGATCATGGAAGATGAAGATTCTCCCACCCTTAATTATGATGAGATAGAAGAAGCTATGCTTTATGATGATACAATAATTCCACAAGTTTCTATCAATCAAGATGAAGGTTTGATCTTTGGTATTTTCTAGTATTTAGTCATGTTATTTTTTTTCTTATAATATGTATTACTTATTAATTTTAATACTTGATTTGTTACATTGTTTAATAAAGATAATAATGAAGGAGGAGGCAGTGAGGTTCCGACTAGGGTGGATGTTCAATCATGGGAGGACTTGATTTGAGATTTTTACCCAAGAAGATGTTGAAACTTATAGTGATAATGATTTGTAGGAAACCCATGCTTGGCTTAATCAGGATCCACCAATCTTTAACAAGTCATGAATAGATAAATGTGATGTTATGTTTGTTTAAATTGTTGGTGTGTTGTGTTGTGTTGCCTTGCTAGTTGTTATTTTGTCATATGTTGAAGTTGAAGTTGACTACTTAACTTGATATTTTAATTATTTGATGTTTTATTTATATTATTATATAGATATATAATTTTTTAAATTTAATTGTTACATCACCGGTTCGACCACTAGTCCAACCCAATTGGACCACGCGAATCGCTGGCCTTTTCAATTCAATATCCAGTCTGATTTTGAAAACATTGGGTCTTCCAGTATTTGGGATCTTAAACTTATTTTTGGTACATTGCTCTCCTTCAATATTACTAAATGATGCCATGCCACCCTTATCATTAACAAAAGTTAAATTTGATAATTAGTTAATAAAAAAATTACAAAAAAATTCAAAAATTATAAAATACAAATAAGTATCATATACAAAAATTTATAACTTTTTAATTCTTTTCTGTAATTTTTAGGTTGCTTTCTTTCATTTTGAGGTTTTTTTTAAATAATTTTTTGATGAATTAATGGTCAAAGTTAACGTTTGTTAACGGTAGAGATGACATTGCCTTGTTTTCAAATATTAAAAATAATATTACATCAAAAATAAATTTTAAATATTAAAATATCTTAGACCTATAATTTAAGGGCAGAATTGCCATTTACGTGCAGGCTCTAACTTTAATAGGTCTCAATCATATTTAAATCCTTTAAAGCGTATTATATAAGTCTATTTAAATAATTATGACGTTATTTGATTTTCACATTTGCACCAAGTTTAAAATAATTTTTGTGTGATGCAAGATTTGTCAGCTTTTTAAAAATTCTTTTGAAACGTAATCGAATGATCCAAACATATTGAGTGCCGATATGTGACTGGCTTTCTACAAGCACATTATGTGCACGCATATGACCGAGAGACCCAGATGAGGTTCAAAAGCGTGGGAAAAAATAATCAAATTCGTATCCTTCAAGTTTGATTCAGGCAGCTTGTTTAAATTTTTTTACGAAAAAAATCTCTTATCTTTTTAAAAAAATTATTTTACAAAATTTTATGATATTTCTTTAAACTTTTGAAAATAATTATAATTTGAAGAAAAAAAATTCTGATCATTTTAAAAAATTACTTTGAATATCTTCTAAAAATAGTCTAATGTGATAAAGAAGATATAGTAAAAATGCTATGATAAATAGAAATCTCATGAATTCTTTAAATAAATAGTTAATAAATTATTTCTTATAAATATATATTTATGAAGATATCATAAAATTAAAAAATAATTAAATAATAATTACTTTTTATTACCGCAACCAAATAAAAAATAATATCTATTCTTTAATCGGCCTTTAATTATCAATTTGGTTCATAAAATTTAATATTTATTAATTATCTAAAATTTTATAACCATATATATTTTAGTCCTCATGATATTATTTTTCTTTAAAACCAAAATGACTAAATGTATATGATTTTAAAATTTTAGGAACCTCATTGATTAGACAAAAAAAATCAAATTTCAAAAATCAAATCAATATCAATAATTAAAATATATTTGGAGATCCTAATCAAATTTCATTATACAGAAACAAAATGAATTTCAAAAGTCATTTGATCATATTTGATTGGTTAAGTTATTTGTCTCTTAATTTAATCCTTTCAGATAAATAATCTCAATTTGATCTCTAAGAATTTTGCTTTCACTTGTATGATATTTCAAATATTAATTAATTGTATTGATCTAAATCTAGGCTCTCAAACATATCCCAATCACAAAAACTGATCACAGAAATGTTGGGTAACAAAAACAAACTATCGTTGACTTCATGACGACAATATCTTCTTGAATTTGTTCCTCTACAAATAATTCAGTTTCAACTTTAAAATACATTTTTAACAAAAACGGTCCATTCATTGGAAATAGAATAACGACATAAATTGTCAATACTAAATGTTTTTAATTCCAAAATGAACACTATTATTTCATATAACAACTAAGTTTTTACTGAACACATTTTTACATAAAAGAACTGTTCTATGAGAGAAATATTTTAGTAAACAAGAAGCATACTTTTGACGAACATCAATTAAAACTAACGTGATTAATAACACTACTTAACTTTTTAGGTAAACTCAATAAACATAACTACAAGAAGTCTACCGTCTAGAATTTAAATTGAGGGGAATTATACAAAATAGAGCTAAGTTATTTTTTACAACAAAACAAAAGCAACATATCAATATACAATATAAAAAATATTTAAAAAAAAAAACGTCGCTATCAATAAGCCATGAAAAATCTAGTTTCAACAATACTAGATGACAGAATAATTTGAAAATGTCGCGTTTCCCATCAATTAATGGCTTTGTATTTTAGATACTTAATACATTTACACATGTACAAGACCTGCACATACCATCATACAATTTGAAATCTAGATATGAGATAGGCCCATGATTCCTTTTCTCCTGTATTAATCAATCATGTCTCTCTTACTTACAACTCATTTTCACTTAGTTTTACGTTGAAAGTTACTCACTTCCATCAAAATCATGATTTTTTTGGTTTTCAACGTAAAACTAAACAATCAAGCAATCTTCTGCACAACCTTTTCTCTTATCTGTCGGTGACAGAGGCTTGTTAGTTAATGACAGAAGCACCTGAATTTGGCCCTTTGAACAGAATCAAGATCATGGTCATGTTGTCACATCCCAAACCACCGGCTGCTGGTGCCAAGCACCAATCCAATACTCTCTCACAGATCACTTTTAGATTGTTTTCCTGCATAATTTTTACACATTTATACATATAAAATTTATACAACTCATCTTTCCAATTGAAACATGCCAAATGGTATAATCAAGGAGTATCTTTAATCTGCATAAAAACAAACAAACTACAACAATAAGCCTTATCCCATTAGGTGGTGTCAAGTATACAGACAGCAAAACAAAGAAACATAGAATAAATTCACAAAAACAAAAACAAAAGAAAAGAAAAGAAACACAGAATAAAACTTACTGTCCTTGACTGTTCATGTATGAAATCCACAAGATGTTGGCTTGACATGCAATCCCTATTTTATACAATGCACAAAGCAAAAGTGTCAAATGGATCGTTGAGCATCCACCTTCATTCCTCGTATATCATAAAATTAAAACAAGGGCAGCCAATGTCTAGGACATGTATAATGGCAAATATTCCTTGAACTGTAACAGATGAAGCACATTGCTATCAAAGTAAGCTTAGAGCAGCGTAGAGGACAAAGTCATGTGGCATTTTGATGAAGCTGTTGACAATATTGTCCCTATTACATAATTGAGAGAAAAAAAATAGGCCAAAAATAGCTATTTTGAGTTTCTTGGATAAAAAATAGGCCAAGAAAAAAGACTATTTCGGATGAAACAATACATTAACAAGATAATAAAAACTAAATCACGATAACTATGACTATCAAAGGAGTTTCAAAAGGAATTTTTGGAAACAAGAAACTTACCATATTCCATCACAAGCTATAACGAGAAACTCATCATCATTGCAAAGCTCAACCTATTTATTATACAAAATATAAGTAAGAGTAATCAACCCAGAGCAAATAAAGGAAAAGACAAAAAAAAAAAAACCATAAAGGAACATGTTAAAAGATGGCAGCAAATGCGTATGCTATTTCTTTTTCTTTTCTTTTCTTTTTCTTTAAATAAATGGTACACTATTTGCATGAGATGAACAGAACATATTCACGAAAAGAAAAATCTCACTGATATTAACCCTTTAACCTGTTTATAGGGTATAATGCACTGACAATATACTACTCACATAAGTTAACTCTGGATCAGCAGTTACCATCTGCTTGTCCGCAGGCAAAAGCTTGTTTTCCTTGAATTCAATATCTCCTGAAATAGAAACGATTTTACATTATAAAATACTAGACATATTTTCTCATGCATTATATGACACATGAGGAATAATTATTTATGATTTGTGAATAGTGCCGCTTGCTATATTTTACATTAAATTAAATATTGATATTCATTGGGACAAATGAGGCAACCTACAACAAGACGGCAATAATTACAACTGAAAAGAAAGACAAAGATATTGTAATTTCCCTTGCATTACAAAAAAATAAGAAATTTGCATTACCAATTGCACTAGTCAAGTTTAAACATCCATTGACACGTCCAAATTGTATAAAACCACCAGCTTTTAGAATCCTGTATTTTTCAACCTCGAGGTCAGGCTTGTGATCTTTAGTTAAATTTTGTGCCTGCAAATGAGACTTCGCTGAACCAAACATACGAGAATTGTGAAAGATTAGTTGTGCCCACTGGTCAAGGCAGCATTTCACAGACGCCCAGCTCAGAAGTTCATATACTTGATGACTGGATGCACCAAACATTGAGGTCAACGATGGGCAGAGGCATGCTCCTCTTAAGGTCAAAATTATCTTTTGACATAACCATTTAGTGCATAAGCGTGACAAACGCTACCCTTCAAAACCATCGCAGCAGAAATGGGTATAAAACATAGTTCGCTGAAGTCACTAGTTAACAATGATCCTCAAAAGAACTGTACTACATAAATAAGCAACCTTTCTCACTCAGCAAATTCTTTAGATAACTACTTCCCCTCACTTTTCCTATCCTCTTTCCAGGTCAGTACCCCTGTCAATGCCTTCTAAATCAAACACAAACTGGATATATCAAGAACCTGCATCTTAATTTGACCATATGATGCAGAATGAGGTTTACTACAAGAGGACGGGAAAGTACCTGGCCCTTCCTTGATAATACACAGCGAGAATCACCAGCATTTGCAACAAGAAGATGGTTGCCTCGGATGACTGCAACACAAGCTGTGCATCCTGCCTTTGGTACCCTGAAACCACAATGGGGCCCCTAATTTGCAGCATAAAATTTCCTCAGTTCAACATCAAAATTTTTATAAACTGGAATTAGATATTTGTTTGCCCAACATCAGACCTCACACTTATATTTTAGTTCTAAATAATAAAATTACCAAACTAGCAAGAAGTTTCTGCATATTTAACCTTTCTTAAACTTCATGTCAAACTGCAATGCAGTCAGCATGAAGTGAAAAGTTATGCAAATTATAACCTCAAAGCCATATTATTTTCAATTTTTAAGACACTGTAAATTTAAAAATTATTTCATAACCACAAATGGTACAATTAGCACCAGCAGTTTAAGAAAGGGGGCACTGGTGGCAAATTGGAAATATTGTTTCTGCATTAATATCAATACTAAATTTAAGCAAAAGTTGTTCGGGCTTTTGAAAATTTTCATTGGTCAATAAAGGATAATGAGAAAGCAAAAATGCCAGGGTGAAATAATAAACAGTGTTTACAGCCTATGTATTGTGTAGGCTTGGAGCGGACTTCTGCATTTTCCAACACAGAATTTGAACTTAAATGGATCTGCATCAAAATATTTAAAACATGAATGAACAATGACACAAGCATTAAGCTAGAATAACATGCACCTGTGGTATGTCATTCTTATTAGTTACCTCTTCAAAAGCCCAGTCATCAACATGGCCATTGACTGAACCACTCTTTGGAGTCCTTATAAACCAACATCTCATATTAAAAAGCCTTTTTGATTTTTCTCCCAAGACTGCTAATTCTCTCCACCCTCTTTGTCCACGCATCATCTCATCCATTCTGCCAAAAAAAAAAAAGGATAGAATATATAAGAAATGGAGCACAGTTTCGACTTTCAACAAAAGTATTTCTGTCAAAACTCCATTCCCCTTCACAATTCCTGGTCACAATCCGTTCATACCAATAAAAACCTAAATATGTCATGTGTGATTGAATTTCACCCATGGAGGAAAAGAATTGTGCCAATTATGAGCAATTATCATTCCATCAAAATCACTATGTCAGTCAGATGGTGAAATTTCTTATTCTAACTAAACATTTGATCTCAGCTACAAGGAGTTGGCTCAAGTTGCCTTTGTAAGTTTTTAGCATCTGAAAAGAGTGTCATAAACTGTCAATCTTTTGATTGCGTAAATATAATTTAATAAACTATTATAGTGAGATGAACTATTTGAGTAAAAATAAGAAACAAAGAAAAAGGAGGGATGAAAGACTATGCTTTGTAACTTCCAAAAACATGGTCTTGAGCCTAAGCACTTTCAGGCAACCCTATTCCACCTCTTGATCCCTTGGCAACTATTGATGAAAAAGCATCAACCCATAGCAAAGGAAAATTTTAAATAAAAACAATCGATAAAAAGAAACCTGAGAAATGAGTGTTGTAAAGATGTGCCTAAATCTCCAGCTAAATAAACTTCATGCTCAAGCACCTGTTGGTGTAGATACTTGGCACAGAATTTAGCGACTGCTTTACCTGAAAATTTGTGCACTTAATTAAGGGCTATAAAATACAAGCTTCTGGCCATTAACTATGTTGAATCTGTAAGCCCTACCAAATCAATTTTTCAAACAACTTAAGATGTATCGGCATTTCCAAGCGTATTGAGTAAGCTCTAATCAACACTAATTGTGTCTGAAATTCCCCAACAATCGTACAAAAATGTATCAAGGCATTTTTTTTTCCCTTCTTTTACTATAACATTGGTCAGGCCAACAAAAGGCCAAAAGCCTGCAATTGCAAATAAATATATATAGGATTATGAAACCATTCCAGGTGTGGATTTTGAGGATTGGAACAGGTTTGGCATGCCTGTTCAAATTCAAACCTGACCTTGGACAAGCCTAACACATTGTTGTGTTGCCAGATATGACAATATTATTGAAAACTCTCAGAACAGATACTAACCTCCATGACCATCATAAACACCAAACAAAGATGTAGACTCGTCCAAATCAGGATGGGCAGCATGCTGAAAAGCAATATAGAAAAAGTAAATTTGTATAAACTATCAGAATAATCAGACAGACCATCAGTAACGAATAGGGCTTTTGCCCTTGTACTTTGAATATTTCAGCGTACAACAGGTACTGCATTTCACTCCATATATTGCATCATTAACAACAGCAGTTTATTGGATTGCACTCCATGTATTACATGTGAATACAAAATAGAATGACAGAAGTTGATTGGATACAAGTTGCTACCCTACGAAGAAATTATCTCTACTTTTCTCCCATCCCATTCTCCATCTCCCTACACTATGTACCCCATTGAATAGAATAGATCATGATATATCATAAGCCTGATGAATTACAAATGATAAAGGCATTAGAAAAACATCTTGCTTTATATCCACGTAACAATCTTCTTCAAAAGATGGGCAGTTCCTACAGAAGTAGAGGTATGCTAGAGAAGTGTGATTTATCCCCCTGTAATTTCAAAGTTTTTAGTAGTACTGTAGCACATGCACCTCAATAGATAGATTATTATTATTATTATTATGAATGTCAACAAAGAAGTGAAAACTTGACTCTCTTCATCATAGCAGATTAAAAATATAGTTACCAACGAGTTCATCTAAAAACATAAAATACCATATCTTTTTGATAATTTGTAATAGAAGCATGATGACTAGAAACTTTGTTTTTGGTTGAACAAAAATTTAGGAGTTAGTAAGCTCATTCCAGCTACTGGGAAAGACACACCACAGTTGGTGGATGCCTCCACAAAAGATCAAAGAAGGAATGGAACCAAAGACCTTTGGGTCAAGGGATCTTGATCCTGCCAGAACATTGGAGTATGAGTAAGTAGTACAACTAGCATTAGGTTTTGTAAACTACAGCTAAATTAACTTATATTCACACCTGACTTGCCTAATCTCTGCAGGATGAAAAGATACCATCTAGAAGATAGAAACCATAATATTTCAATCATCTGCTACTAGTTCTATTTCAGTCATTAACAATTAAGTCAAATTGCCAACTTTTTCCCAACATTTTCCTTTCCTGTTGCACTCGGTTAAATGATTAAAATGGATACAAACCCACTGTTGTTTTCTGCAAGCACGCCATTTATGCACAACCAAAACGATATTTGAATACTTCAATTGTCGGCCAATAACGATACAACATGATGTACCATATCTTCCAAAAAAAAAAAAAGGAGCATGCTAACCAACAAGTAAACCGGCATTACACAGAAGTAGAACAAAAGGAAAGAAAAAAGTACAGACAGCATCTTCCATAGTTTTACGCCACCCTTGCATGGAAGATAACCCATAGCGAAGCCTGTCATTCTCGCCATCTTCAGAGGTCTTTTCTGTTTTCGGACTGCTAAGGTATGCCCCCATCTCCAACTGCTACAACACAAAAAGCCAACATTGAACCGCGCACACATTGAGAAGAAAGAATCATTACGTATGATCTGTGAAAGAGACAATAGTTTTAAATATTACATACATGGACCTAAATCTAGCCATACAATTGTATTTCTAAGAAATCAGAAACCACAAGGCAAAGAAGAAACAAACAAAAAGGCGGCACAAGAACAAGATATCATTCCCCCAATTCGGCATCAAACAGCGGTAAAAATTTAAATCATCGACTAGGGAAGCAAAATGAAGACCAAGGAAGAAACTGGCGAAGCAAATAATCATGGAAAATTCAATCTCAAAATAGAAGGATTAAGGGCAAGCGAAGAATCCGTACAGTGGTTTCCGGAAAGGGAAAGCGAGTGTCCTTTGTATCCCTGCAAATCCAAGACCGCTCCAAGAAGAAAGTTAGATCCCAATTTTGCATCAATTATTTTAGGTTTGTTTAAAACTTTATTATTTATTTATTTATTTATTTATTGCATCTATTATTATCCGAAGAGCCATTGGCTCTATTGGCTATTGCTTAATTTTTAAAAATTTATATATTTATGTTATGACTCAGCAGCGCCGTCAACTATTTTTGGAGCTTTTAATAATTGTGAATATTTGTAATTTTGTTCATCCATGGGACTACAATTCTTAAAGGGAGAATGAAGGAAAAAAAATTAATGATAGTTACGTCAAATAAATTTTTTTAAAAATTAAATTGTAAATATTAATTAAGATAAATTTAATTATAAATATCAATTACAAACAAAATGTTACATTTATGTAAAAAAAAAAAAAGAAAAGAAAATTATGCTTGGATTCACGCAAAGGGATTTGTAATAATGATAGTAACTTTTTATAGTGATACACTGAAAGAATACATGGACTACGAAAGTTCACCTAGCCTCTCTAAGGAGAGGTTTGCATGATGCTTGTTTCTTGTTTAAAGTGTATTTGGATTAAAATTTGTAAAACTAAAATTTCAATAAATTAGAGTAAAAGTAAGTTATAACAATATAATTTATATTTGAATACTTTTTTAAAAAAATTTATGTTAATGTTTGAATATTTTTAATGTAATTTTTGTTTTCATAAATAAACACAAAGGTCAAAGGCAAAAAAAAAAAAAAAAAAAAAAAAGAAAACAAATTCAGCTTCTTACCAAACCTTAGTTTTGGGCTAAAAGTAGGGATAAAAGTAAACCAAGCTAATAGTATAGGCCTTAATCAAATAATCTTAGAACTCATGATGAACTTATATGCACGTTCTTCTCAAACTTAAATATATGATAGGCTTAGTCTAACCTAAAATCCTTTTAAAGGCCCACTTTACATATAAGTTTATATAAGTCTTTAAAAAAGCATCTAAATTAGGCTTCAAAGTTTAGGCTTCAAGCCTATCAAACGTTATATTTTTATTTATACTTCAAAGCCTACATCTATCAGATTTTAAAAAAATTTAAAAGACTTAAAAATTATTTAAATATAATATAACATAATATAATATATAAATACATAAATGTAAATATCATATGTGTGTGTGTGTGTGTGTGTATATATATATATATATAAATATATCTAAACAGGTTAGGCCAACGGGCTTACAAGCCAGAACTTTAAAAATTCAAGTCTAAATTGTTGAGACATGTAAAACAAGCCTTAAGGCTTAACCTCTTTATAAACTCATCAAGTCCCAACAAGTCAGTTGCTTGATTTATCACCACCTATAGCTGAAAGTCATTCCCCATCAATCTTTTTCCCTAAATGAAATTAAACCAAACCTACTCGTAGTGAGCTAGCAATTGGGCCTCCTTTTAAGGTGGGTTGTGTTTTAGAAAATTAGCAGTTGGGCTGTCGGCGGAGGGATGGAGATAGAAGCATTGGAAGATGTCATGATAAATGGTAAAAATAAAGAGAATGATAACTACCAGCCAAAAAAATAATAATAATCTCCCATGATATAATGAATTGATATTTAAATTTTCATTGAGACAGACACTCGCATTTATCCTCCATTTGGATATGAATAAAAGTTGGGAGGAAAAAAAAGAAGAAAATATAATTTTAAAAAAGTGTTATCACCGATTGTATTTGGATGGACCCGAAAAAACTAGGCGAAAAAAAAAATAAATATTATAATAACTATAATACCCATACATTAAAATATATCATTTTTCATATATGAAAATTAATTAAAGGAAAATATTATATTAGAATTATTATCATCAAAATATTTAAAATCAAATTATTTGATAAAAATATATTTTCACATTATTATATTTTAAAATTAAATAATTTAGTAAAAATATGTTATTTTTCTTTAAAAAAAAAAGTGAATAATTTTTCTATTTAAAATTAAACAGGGGTTTTTCTTTCTTTTGGTTGGCGATGAGTCTTTTTGCTGTTAAAAATTATTAGTATTGCTGTGAAATAATTAAATGAACTAATGAGTTAGTGGGGTAGCGTGTGGAATACAGTATTTTCTCTCAAAATCTCTCTAATGTGGAGAGAAAAGTTGGAAAAAAAAAATGATAAATTTTATACCTTATTATCTCTTCTAATTTCTTTTTACTTTTCTTTCTTTATCTAAATAGGGTAAAAGTTATTTTCCTCCCTATTTTCTTTTTAAGTTTTCCCTTTTTTCAATTTTTCTCTTTATCAAAACAGGGCATCAATATTAGATAGTACTTTGAACAGAATTATCTGTAATAGAGCAAAAATCTCACTCTACAATTTATTAATAGCCAATATACTTGTGAGAATCAGTTTTTCTACCTTTTAATGGATGCCTCTATGCTGTTCACGAAAAAAAAAAATAATTGTGAGAGTCTCCAAGATAAAATGGAATTTTATTTCTCAACATGACTAGCCTTTGAATTTTCATCCCTTTTTTTTCGGCATTCAATTTGGATTGGAACGAAGGTAGAAAAGCTAAAGTCAAGTAAAGTGCACTGATATGGAGATCATGAGATTTGGAAATGAAGTTAATTAGGCAATTTAAGAGAAAGTAGAGATCATAGAGTTTAGAAATCCAGTCGAAAAATTTAGACACCAAATGAAGTTCATCTACAGACAGACAATTACTTATCCCTCAAAACCAAAATCCCTCATCTTCTCATTCTAGTTAGTCAAGTTTTTAGTTCTTGTTCGTTTACTTTCAATTCCTCTAGCATGTCACACTCATCTCAATGAGATATTACTTTGTATTTACAATTTCCATTCAATAAAATCTCTTTCTTTTATCTTGTCAATCTTTACTTAATATCACGTTCTTGTGAGTTATGTGTCAATTTTTTATTAACCGGACCAATCAGTCCAACAAGTGTAGAAATTAAGAAATATGAGTTACTCATTTTTTATTTTTGTTTGGGTTTTTTCAACCCATCATATGTTGACCAAGACTCATTTTTTGGATTTAATATTATTCAATATTATTTTAAAGAGTGAGGGAACTGTTTTTTCTACATGAGAAAAACTGACAGGAGTTGTTCCAACTAACATGGGATACTAGGTTCTATGAAACCAACTTGGACTTCCCTCTCTCAAAAAAACTCTTCCCGGTAAGATACTCTAACCTCTTAAAATCTAACAATTTTTTTTTTTTGATAGAAAAGTCTAACAATTTTATTACTTGCTAATTCGAACAAGATGATGAAACAAGACATGAACTTGGAGCTGAACTTGAACCTTTTAGAAAGTGGAGGATGGTGGTGTAAAAAATGGGCCGGCTCATGATAGACTTGGGCATAAAACAGTTGGGCTTAAGAATCCCACTTATATATATATATATATATATAAAAAAAAAAACTTTCATTCGCCTGGCCTGAATCTCATAGGCCTAGACTAGCCCATAGGGCTTCATGTTTATATATTTTTTTAAAATAAATTTTTGCCCTTTTAAATGAATATATAAAATAATAATAAATAGATATTACAGATAAATTAGTTTATGAGTATTTATAATTTCACTCAATTTTAAATTACGTGCTTGTAATTTATTTTATTTTAATAAATTCTTTATAGTTTAATCAATTAAATAGGTTAATACTTGGTTATCAAAATATTTTAATTTTTCATTTTTTTAAAATGAAATTATAGACTTTTATATGTTTATTAAAATATTATATAATTTTATAATTAATTACATGATTTTTATAATTTAAAATTTATACAATTAGCTAATTTTTCTATATAACTTTTATACATATAGTTTTTTCATAAAAATAATAATAATTGTTTTAAACTAAAAATATTGTATTAAATAAAAAAATTTGGCTCAAAGTATTAAACTAAATTTTCTATAAACTTTAGAAATTTTTTATTTTTAAAAAGTAAATAAGTTTTTAATAATTTTAATCTTGAAGGACTAATATATTTAATCAATTAAATTATAAGGACTTAATTAAAATAATATAAACTACAGGGACTGAATTCAAATTACGAAAAACTAGAAGGACTTGTAGTTCAATTTGCTCAATATTATAAAAATTTTAATTTAAGTTATAAGTATTAATAAATTAAAGTACCAAATCATTGCCTCAAGTTAAATAAACTAAAAAATTCTCCTCCAAATCTCAATAAAACAATAACATATAGAGATTCGCAGCAACATCATAATTATGATTATGCAAAACAACTCCTATTTCAAGTAATAAAACATTAAGATTTATAAATTCCTAATTCAAATCATACAATGTCAAATTATATAAGTATAAAAAAACTCTCTTGTCAAAAATATAATTTAAAAGTATTAATACACATGCATAACATAAATCAACTCAATGTCTAAAGTCCAGAGTAAATCAAACAATTATTTAAAGTTGAAAAAAAAGAAGTCGTTATCTAAAATTAAACAAACTAATCTAGTTGCAAAGTTTAATTCTAAAAAAAATACAAAAACAGATAAATATTTAAAGAATTGTCAATAATGTAAAAAGTATTAATAATGTTAACATAAAAAAAGTATATTTAATAAATATAATAAAATGGCCCAAACAGACTACCCACTATTTTAAAGGGCCGGCACTTATTAGTTCACTTTCTATTTCAAAACTCTAATGTAAGAAGATGAAAAAAAAAAAAAAAAAGTGAAAGGATGCAATTATTAAACTTAAAGAAATTGGCTATACAAACTCAGCTTGTTTTCTAGCTCTAATGGTGGCAACACAATCATCAATCAATATTTAATATTCAATAATAGAATGTTAACATAAAATGTAAAATTTATAATGGATGATACTGCTCTCAAATTATAAATAGTATAACGTATATTTTTACTTCGCAAATGTTTGGCGGTTCCGTGCCACGCGTTTATCATTGCTTTTGGTGACACTGTATTTTGTGGATGACGTTGACATTGTTTGTGTAATGAAAGATATCTATCCATCTAATTTCAAGTGAGAGGTCAAATTTGTGGCCAACATTGTTAATACTTTGACATATTTGACAGGACAAATTTTGGGAGTTCTAGTATGATTAGTATTAAGGGGAGAAAACGCTCACATTGAACAAATCAAGATCCAGATCGAACTATACATACTTAGGTACATAGAAAAAACTCGTAAATTTATATTTTAAGATTATCAAATTGAAATTGAAATGATCAATGGGTCTTGAGTTTTATAGTTTATTAATTAAACTATAAAACTCAAGAAATTAAACTGAAAGTTAAAATGACATAACAAGTAAATATAAATATGAAATATATAAGAAATAAATTCATAACACATTTAGTTGTCAATGAAGTAATACAATATGACCATAAATTAAGAATATCATGAATTATAATTTTATAATTTATTAAATATAGGTGGATCTTAGTTAAATCAAGTATAAGATAATTCAAAAGTATCTGTACTTATATTTTAGCTATCAACATCTTCCTTAAAACTAATCTCAAATCATATTGTATATATATGACAGGTCCTTAAATAAAGCAAGCTTTTTGAGGGTTCAACCTTTGGATTTTTTATGTTTCTCAAATTTTTTAGCTTTTTTTATATCAGATTTAGAACAATTTGGTTTCTTGAAAATTATTTCAAGTTTTGACTTAACAATAGCACAATTCTAATTCAACCTGACTTAATCATAAAAATAATTTTTTAATTTAAACTAAGTCATTAACAAGTATTGTCAATGCACATAATGAGAATAGTGAATGCAGGCACAAGAGAAAGGATAATTACCTTTTGGAATGAATTTTGATTTCTAATTTTAAGAGCACAAAGTCTAACCGATTCAACCGTTGAATTTTGTTTGGTTCTTAAAATATTGAGAGATAATATAAATTTACTTGCATGGAAATATTTGAGAAGATACAATAATTAGGATTTTCGTCACGTCCATTTCAAAAGCGGCCAAATTGCTATGCTGAATTAATTGAGAGATGCAATGATATGCTTTGGTTGTTGGGCGTTGATGCGTGAAAAAACAGAAAGGATATATTTTGGTTGGCTTCACCTTTTATAAACTAACCACTTTTCCCATTCTTCCTTAGGGTAAACAAGGGACTTACCAATTAGTTGATTCTTTATGCTTTACATTTTTTTTTTTCCATAAGTGAGTCAAACATTTTTTATGGATGAGGAGATATGGGGATACAGAAAACGAAGGAAAGCAAAAGAAGAAGAAAAAAAAAAAAGAAAGGAAAGGAAAGGAAAGAAATTGTTTTCTCTCTCTATTTTTTTTAAATGTTTCATAATGATAATAATATATAGCTACATAAAAAGGATGTAAATCCCATGCTTGAGTGTTGCAATCTTTAGGGTAACTTTGGTTAACATTATTTCCCCAAAATCCTTCCACTTTCTTGGGAAAAAAAGACATTTGGAGTAAAAACATGCAATTTCAATACCTTTTTTCTCCTTTTTTTTTTCCTTTTATTTTTGTTTTCTCTTGCTATCCAAGCAAGGGATTTGTTTCTTATTTTTCTCTAATTTTTTTCTTACATCTTATTTTTCTCTCCATTCAAACATAAGGTAAGGAATTTCATCTTTCTCGGCTTCTCATCCACATTTTGTGCGGGTACACATGAGTTTTTGAAAAGAATGTTTTGTTGTTCTTTTAATAAAATTAAAAATGCTAATTAGATTCTAAAGTTTTTTACAATTTAAAAAATACTTATAAAAATATTTATAGATTATCTATTAATAAAGTCATTGCATTACTAGCAACAAAATTCAAATTACCACTGTTATGCAAGCTATAGAAATAATGAAACTTTTGATCTTTTAAATTTAATTTTTATCAATTTAATTTCTTATATTTTTTTAAAATTATCATGTGAGTTTTTTAAGTTTTAAAACATAATTTAACTCTTAAAATAATCTAATGTATAAAATATGTCAATCATGTAACATATATATATAGCTAAATGAAATAAATGAACCCTCAAATTGATTTAATTTTTATTAACAGAATCATTCACACATGTTTTGTTATTTTGTTTTTTGAAATTTCAGATTCTGTTTTTTTAACTAAATAATTACATTCTTTTTAATTGATCCACATGGCTGCCATAAATATTTCATTATCTTTGTCAATAAGTTTTAACATTACTATCTCCTTTATTAAATAGTAAAAATTAAATCAATAATCAATACAAATTTAATGAATTAAATCAATAAAAATTAAACTTAAAAAATTAAATAAATAATTGAGAAAATTTTGAAAAACTAAAAATTACATTATATACCACATGAAAATTCTTAAATTGGGGAAGAATTTTTAGGGATGACTTTTTGCTGCATTTTACACGTGACATAGTGCGGATATCATACAACTGTAATACATAAACATAATTATATTGTAAGTTGGTTGGCCAAAAAACATTATATTGTAAGGTGGGAGTAATGTGTACATTTCAATTTTCATAATAATGTGTGCGATTTGAATGATATATATATATATATATATATTAATTGAGATATGATGGCTGAAGATTGCTTGCATTTTAAATGTCGCCTCATTGCTATATCACGACTTTATTGAGCTATGCAACTAATTTTTGGTCGTTGTATTAATATGGATCAAGTCGTTGGTAAAAAAAAAAAAAAAGGATCAAGTCGGGTAGGTCTACCAAAGGAAACAAAACCTTCCCACCAAATATTTAACGTGTTTAATTAAGCTGATACAAGTCCTGTATTACTTTAACATGTTAAGTGTTAAGTGCATTTTTTTAACTAAGTTGATACAAATCTCGTATAAATATTCACTTAACATGTCAAAATCGATAAAAGACTTTTAACATTTATGGTTAAAATATCTTTTAACTTTATATAAAATTTTATTTAATTCCTTAATTTTATAAAACGTCTTTTTTAACTTTTTAACCCTAATACAATTGATTTTATTCTAAAAAATTATTTATTAAATTTTAAAATATTAACAAAATATTTTTAATGTTAATATATTAAGTTTAATTTTTTAAAATAAAAATAATTGTCACTAAAATAATTATTTAAAATTAATGGTTTTAAAATTTCAGAACTAAAAATATATTTTTTAAAATTAAAGGACAGATTAAAACCTCATAAAATTAAAGAATTAAAAGTATGGTATTTATTTCAAAAGTGATAATAAAAGAAGCACTTAGCATTTAATACTTTTTTGTACAGTACTTAACTGAAACTTATTAAAAAGAAGATAAATTTATTATAAAAAATACTTTTTTATAATATATATTTATTATAAAATACATAAATATAGTAAATGTGTTACTTCCAGTCTTTCACAATTACTGTTCAGCACTACTAAATACTTCCTCTGTCTTTTATTATGGGAAAAATTATCGTACACTTCATTGTTTTGTTAAACAAAATTATAAAATTCAAGAAACATTTATTTCATTTTTTTCAAATTGCCTTTAATAAAATTAAAATTTATTACTTGTTTCATTATAATTACAATGATAAGTTGGTCTAATTTTTTTAAATTTTATATACAATTATTATTTTTAATCAACTTTTTTAAGCTTTGAGAATTCATTAAAATTTTCTTATATTTAAAAATAGAGATAGAAATTGAAAGCCCTCTTATCCATCAACTTTAACATGTATTTAAGTAATTTTATTACTACAACAGTTGACTGGGTCAACGGCTAGTAAAACAGCATGCAAAGAAGAAATTAAACCAAAGGACACTCACTAGAGAGAATTAGACTAAAAATTCTCGAGATTACAGACTCCTTTGTTTATGTTTTTAAATAAAAAATCACTTATGTTTAAAAACAATTTTTTTGTAAAATTTAATAATGGTTGTTTAAATTTTAAAAATAATCCAAACATAAGAAATATATTTCTAATTATTTTGATAAGGTATTTTCAATAGGTTTTTAGAAAAACCTATTGCGATATATAAAAATGTCATGAAATTTACTGAAATACATGTAGATACCATAAAATTTTAAAATAAATAATAAATTAATTTTATGAATAAAGATTCACAAAATATCATAAAATATAGAAATCAATAAATAATAATAATCATTTTTTTATTATTGCAACTAACACATATAATAAAATATTTCAACTTTTATAAATTTTTTTATAAAAATAATTTATTTTTAATTTTAGATAAACTTCTAGTGTTAATACATAAGGTGCACATCCTAGATTCGATTTTTTTTACAATATTTTGGTCATCATATCATATTCACCCTCTATTAGCAGTAACTTAGCTAATAATTAACATCATGTCATTAGCCTTTTGTTGTCGTGTAACGATAAAATTGATATTGATGATATTGACATTTGTTTTTACCCTTTCGTCTAAACAAGTAGTTCCTTTTTCTTTCCCTTAATTGTCGGACGTGGAACCTGTCACTTACCAATTAGTTGATTTCGTAGGCTTTACGTACTATTCCATCTTATCCTCGAGTGAGTCCCAGAAATTTCATCTGCTTTGTATATGTATATTTATATATGCATACGTGTGTGGATGAGCAAGAGATCATTTTCACCCCGAAGGTGGAAATTCTAGATTATGCAAGCTAGTGTTAGTTGTGACTTTGTGATCCATAAGCTTACTAATAAAAGGATCAATTAGATCGACTAACATTGACCCATGAAAAAGTATAGCTTAATTATATGATATCATTTGAATTCACGTTTGGTTTTTTTTTTTTTTTTTTGGGGGGGGGGTGGGGTGGGGGCAACAATTCACGTTCTTATTAGTGGGTATACAAGTTATACGTATTAGCAAGCACTTCAGCATTCCCTTTTGAGTGTTTTTCTTTCTTTTTTTTTATAATATGAAATTTATGTGGGTAATTGGATTCTGAGACATCTATCAAGTTAAGATAAATATATCCATAAATTATTTATTAATAAGGTCTTTATGATAGTGATAAAATTTGAATCAACGTCCTTATAGAATAATAAGCCTTTTTAGCAAGAAATCAAACTTTAGTGATAAGTCCCACATCAAGGAATTTCACATAAAAAAGGAGCTAATTTATAATGAATCTTAAAGAGTCTCTCATCTCTAATGGTCTAGTCTTTTAAAATAAACATTTCTTTGAGGAGCGGTTTGGTGGTGATGATGGGGTTTTTATTCTTAACTATGTGTGTTTGATTACTTCTACATATATGGAATAATGGCCTTTTTCAAGAATGAGGGCTGCCGTGTTTGGAGGAGTTAGCAATGCCTCAAAAGGACTCATGTCACCCACTCCATTCTCACCTACATAAATAATATCTTACTAAACAAATTTTTATGCCAATAGCATTGGTCTTTTCACTGAAAAGCCAACACCACCAAGTATTGGATTGTTTCAACTAAAGTAGTGATTTTGAGTTTGTGCTCTGTGAATATATTAGCAACATTAAAACTCTATGATAGAGCTTGCCACTCGAAAGAGTTCTATCCTACTCAATCTAGATTAGTTTAGGCATATCAAGTCTCCTCAATTCAACATGAGGCAAGCTCATAATATTAAGTACCGTGCTTCATTATTTTTTTTTTTTGAAAAAAAGCCAACACCACATAAAAGGGCTGCTTACCCGCAAAAGTTTCTTATTATTAATAGAAGTCAAATGGGTTGGTGGAAGACAACTCTTTAATGAAAATATATTGCTTTTGTTTTTATATAACATAAGAAATAATTCTAACAAAAAAGGTCCTCTCTCCTAAACTACTGAGGGTAAAGGGTATATCTCTCAATTAAATTATTACATATACAAAGAATTAACATTTAAACTTTCAATCACTTGTTTAAAAATGAAAGTATATTATTATGAATATTGAGCTTTCTTTTTATAATTATATTAATAACACCTTTCGTGTTAAGTGTTTTGACTATTTTTGGTGATGGCGGAGAGCAGATGGATGATTGGGTCACCTTACAGAGAATAAAAACATGCAAGCTATGATAATTGAGTTGCACGTAAAATTGTTATATATACCACATGAAATTTCAGCAGACCAGAAAAATTTCAACCCACTTTTACTTGTATGAAGCCACAATTGAATGCATTATTTACGTTTTTTTATTTTCTAGAAATGAAATAAAGTATTATGAAACTTTTTTTTTCTTACTGATATTGTTAATTTGTCGCCTTCAATTGGAAATTCTGAGCCGTCCAAATTAAGTAACAAGAAGAAAATACAGGGAAATGGCTATAGAGAATTAGATTGATAAGATTCTAAATTAAGCATTATGTAGTTAGCTGTAGAAGTTGCAGATGTAGACTTGGATAATAATCAGTTAACACCCTCTCATAAGCCTTTGTGTTTTCGCATGACACATTAAAATTGATATTGACATTTACATTTTCTTTACCTTTTATCCAAACTAACCACTTTCCTCATTCTACGTTGCCCTGCATGGTATTAAAACTCAATTCGAATTGGCTGACGATGAACTGGTTATTTGATCAATTCAATCAAGATTTTTAGATGGTATCAGCTAGCAGGGTTGGATTTTATTCTTTTTTCTCTTCTTGCTGAACCTAAAACGATGTTATTTTGAGTTTAAATTAAAATAACAGTCTGTCAAATCTATTTTGTTACTGCTTCATTTATTATACCACTTATTTTAGTTATTTACTTCCTAAATTATTATAGTAGATTAATCTTTCTATTATGGTTGATCATTTTCTATCATGATAATCTAGTTTGATAAATATTTTAATGTAAGAATAAAAGCTCTTTTTTATCGTGGAAAGCTTTTATAAAATGATTTGAACTCTTAATTACTTATTTTTTGCCAATATTTTAACTCTTAATTACTATGGTAGTCCTTTTTCTACTATGATAGGGTTTTAAAATAATATCTAAAGTTTTTTCTACCATGATAAATTCTTATTTACTATGTTAGTGTTTTGAAAAGCAAGTCTTACTTTTTACTACCATGATATATGTTTATTGGATAAGTTATTTGTGAGATTCTATAATTTGCCAAAAAAATCAATGTAAATTTAGAGTGTTGCATAATGCATAAGACATCAATAGAAATGAAGAGATGATGAACCCTCTATCAGACCAATTAAAGCTAGTGTGAATGATAAGGGTTTTAATCTCTTAAGCAAGCAGTTGGAAGTTTGAATGCCAACTTTTGTGTTTGTATCAATTTAGTTAAAAGAGGTCTACCATTTGCCTTTTGTATCTTAGGGGAGATAATCATTGTTTTGGATGAAGCTATCTACTCCTTATTTTTTTTTAAAGATGAACCCTCTACTAGGGTTTCACATCCTCTAATCGCCCACACTAAAGGAGACTAAATCCTTCTGCTTGTGATGCTGTTAACTCCCCAATCTCTATGTTGGTCGCGGATGGATTATCATTGTCCTTAGCTAGTAAAAAAATGACTAAGAAATCAAGAAATGGATGGAAAGAAATGAAGAAAGAAATGAAGGATCTAATTTAGATAAAGAGCCAAAAGCTTCTTGTTGAAATCACATGTGAATCTAAAAATGTTATTGACATGGATATCAATTTGCCTATGGTGGCACCTAGTTTAAAGTATGTTTGATCTATCAAAGACTCTGAGGAGGTATAGAGTTGTTTTTTCAATAAAATCAAACGGAAAAAAAAGGCTGATAGATTCTAATGACCCAATCTATTTCTTTAGCAATATCTTATCACAGGATCTTAAGTCAACAAGTTTTAGATACCAAACGTTGTTTGCAAGTTCATATGATGAAAGATCTTTGTCTCTACATTGTTTTTAGCTCCCTTCTCACTCTAAACTTGTAGAAGACATTTTTAATGGATCTAACCATGGTTTGGATATTAGTATGGTACACAATAGTTAGGAAGGTTGTTAGCTTTCTTCCCATTGACAAGTAGTTTCTTTACTTTTGGGGCCTTAACATGAATCCTAATCTAGGTTTTATTGGTTTTCTCAATCCCATATTTCAGTTGTTTGATAATTCTATAAATTGGGTGTATGTTGTTGTTATTTGCTTTCAATTTTGTTTTCTAGTTTGCCTTGTGTGTTTGTGTGTGTTTTTTTGTCTATTGCAAGATAAGTTGGATGAAAGCCGTAGCAAGTATTTTGTGTTATTTGTTGTATCCCATCTTTGTTTTGTTTCTAATTTATGTTGTGTCTATGGTTTTAGTGGGTTTTCTTTGGTTATTATCTCAACAAGTGGATTGGAAAAGATTCTAATATTAGCTCTATGGATTGGACTTTTATGAGAATGTTTTCCATTTTAATGTGTTTTTTGAGGTTTTGTTATTATGTAGCGGTTTGGCTAATGCTGACAAGTAACTCAAAGGAGCATACCATGAGCTTAAAACTTATGATGATGAATTTTTTATCATTATTCATCTAATCAATATGGGAGTTAGAGACTTCTTATGATGTGCAAAGTTTTTCTGTACAATAGCTTTGGATTTGGCATCTTTGTCAAATCTCTCCCTATTGTTTTCATCAAACTCTTTAGAGATAGGTGTTGATAGACGCCTTTATAAGGCTTGGTGTAGTGGCACAGCTTCTTCATTTTTCCTTCCTTAATGTGAAGAATGAAAGTCTCTTTACATCCATGGAGTGGTTTCTCTCAACTTATCATGTTATGCATGTTCTTCTAATATTTTCTTTGGGATGGCTGAGTTTTTTTTCTTGCTGTATAAAGATGTTATACTTTTAAACTATCTTAATATGAGTTATGAGTTTTTAGCTAATATTAGGTGTGTCTGTATTATTGTTTTTGTTACATACTTAATGTTTTATTATCAATGCATTTGCTTTAATTTATCTATCGAAAAAACAGAATTTTATTAATTTTTAGTTTGACGATCACTATCTAAAAGAAAGATCCAAAAGCATTGGAGAGGCAAGCAGGCATGTTTCTTTCTTTCTTTCTTTTCTTATTTTTTGTTTTAAAAGTCTACATTTGACCTTCTAGATAAACTTCATAGATCCTGCAATTAAAAACCGGAAAAAGAAAAAGAAAAGAAAAAACTAAGCAAGAAAAGTTGTTAAGTGGGTGGTTATTGCTTATTCAATTGATTGTCGTATTTTTAAAGGTAGCTTGTGATTTTACTATATAGTATATGTTAATGTTAATCATTACTTGTATCTGTGTCCATTTCTTCAATTGGCTTGCTTACTTAAGTACACTCATATGCTAATTAGGTTTCTTAAATTGACCTTAATTGCATTGTAATTAATTTCATCCCAAACTCAATTGACTAAAGTGATTGTTCCATGTGCTCATAGGGTAGTTCTGGATCCCTAAATAATATCTATTAACTATTTAGGCCCCTGAGGTTGACAAGATCTCTTTTTTTTTTTTTTAAAGGTCACAATTTGGTTTACAAATGGTGAAAATTAATAATGAATTGAATGAAACATGTCTTATGTTTACGATCTCGGATTCACTCAATCATGTCTCTATACTAAGAATCTAAACCGTTTAGATTAAGTTTTAATGAAATATTTTTAAAAATTTATCAAACCTAAATGATTAAGTAGAATCTCGTGGTCCAGATTTGCAAAAGAGAAAATGACAATTAGAGACCACATAGGAACATTAATGATAATTATAGATTTTGAATTATTAAAATTTCAATAATAAATTATAATTCTTATGTGCAATTAAAAAATTGTGAATGATCAGTTGAAAAATCAACAAAATATAATTAAAATTATTTATAATGTTAGTTAAAAATTTATGAAAATAAGTTATGAATCTTGATTTTTTATTGTCAATATACAAATAAACTACTTGGCAAAATTAAGAAAATATACTTAAAATTTTTTGTAAAGTTAGTTAAAAATTTATGAGAGTCAATTGTAATTTGCAAACAAATAATTTATCAATTTTTTTGCTATAAATATATAGATAAAATGCTTGCAAAATCTAAAAAATATACTTGAGACTGTTTGTAACATTAGATGAGAATTTACAAGAATCAATTATAAATTGTAAGTCACTTTCTTATAATTTTTTACTATCGCTTGAGAATTTAACAAAAAATACTTGATAATCTTTGTGATATTAGTTGATAATTTACAAAAATTCATTGTGAATTTCAAGTCAATCAATAAAAAATAATTTATTACAATCAAGAATCATGATTTATTAGTAAAATTTTAATAATTCAAAATCTATAATTGTTAATTTGTTATTAATATGCTTATAAAATCCTTAATTATCATTTTCCCTTTACAATATTCTTTCCACATGAGAGAAGCCACTTCTCATGTCAAACATATATTAAATATTATATTATCTCAATTTATAAAATATTTTTAAATAAAATCACACATATTAATGAAACTTATTAAATACACTTTATAATTTTATTTTTTATAATAAAAATATAAAATTTTAAAAATATCTTCATTTGATATTACGTTTGTGAACGAATATTAAAAAGAGATGATATAAATGAAAAGATAATATTAAAAAAGTATTACTAATAAAAATTTATTTTTATTAAGGAGTTTTATATTTTGAGATATCAAATTTTTTCTAAAAATATTTTATAAACCGGGGTAGGTAGTATATACTTTATGTTTACACCGCTGGTCATTAAAAAAAAGAAGAAGAAAAATAATACAATTTTTTGTTGTATAATATGGCCTATATTTTTTATACTTTCTTTGTTAAAAAATGTAAAGTATTTTTAATTAAATCTTACTCTCAATAAAATAGTTACTTACTTTCAAACTAATCCTATCTTTTCATATGTATCCCTATTTAGTACTCTATAATAAATATAAAATTACTATTAATAGAGGGACTTTTTTTAAAAAAAGTAATGATTATATCTCGAAAGACTAAAAATACTTTACATTTTTAAACATTCAAATCTTTAAAAAATATTTTATATTTTTAAATGAAATGAGAATCTTTTTATAAAAAAATATGGGCCTTTTTCTTAATTCTAAGCAAGTTTACTCCCCTACACTTTTTTCTTTGTTAAAAAAATAAAAATTTACCTAGATATTAGTCCATGTGATCACTTAAACATGAAATTTTAAATTTAAATTTACGTGAATGCAATTTTTTTTTCAAGAATTATTCTTAATTGAATCCGATAATGTTCAAATGTAACATAATAACATAGTTATATAAAAATGACATTTTTTTCCTAGAAGGGGTAATGCAGTGAACACGAACTGAATTTTAATTTATGGTTTGATGATTGCTTTCTAGAAGGAGAGAATTTGAAAGGCGGTGGATAGACTTGCAGGCAGCAGCAGCAGGCATATTTATTTATTTATATTACATTTGACCCTTTTGACTATTCAAAGATACTTCAATTTAAAAAAAAAATAAAAAGAAAAAAAAGAGGAATAAAAGTTGTGAAGTGGGTGCTAAGCTGCTCAAAGGGCCAATGGATTATTTAATGGAGTGAATTATTTTTACTGGTAGCTTGTGATTCATTACTTACTGCTGGAGTATTTGTCAGGGAGAATGTCAATTAAGTCTTGAAATGGTGAATTAATAGTAATTTTATTTTTAGTAAGTTTTTTTAAAAATAAATTATGAATGTTAACTCAAAATATTACAAATTCTAAAGTTTTAATTATAAATAAAACATTTAAAGTTTAAAAGTAAATTTAAGTTTATATTTGAAATTTCTGTTTAAAACTGTTTTAATAGATATTTGTAAGTTTTTTTAATTTTTACTGTAGATTTAATGTCATTAATTCGATCTTTTGAGGCTTTAAAATATTCTCCCTATTTTTTTTTGGGTGTACAGTGTATTCTCACTGTTTGTTTTTTGATCAAATATTCTACCTATTTGTTAATTACGTGTGTATGTGTCCATTTCTTCGATCAATCGTATGGCTTACTTGAATACATTGATATGTTGATTGGGTTCCTCAACTTGACCTTAATTGAATTATAATTTCATCCAAACTCAATTGACTAATTGACTAAATATTATCTGGCCAAAAAAGGACTAAATATTAGTAATGTCCTCTATTGTATAGCTGCTCTAAAACTGTATGAACTTGCATCGAGATAGTGCGTTCTCAGTTCTCAAATTTAATTCATGTTTATTCTTATCATTTTTAAAATGTAATCTTAGGTCGTATAATATTTTAACATAATTTTGGAAAAACACAGTCATTTATCTTTATAATTTTGTTAGATTTTACTTTTAATCTTTGTAATTTTTTTAATATTTTTAATCCATATAATTTCAACAAGATTTGGTAAAATCATTAAAAAAATTATAAGGATTAAAATTAAAATACAATTAAACTATAAGGACCAATAATTATATTTTTTTATAATTTTAATTTAATCTTAACAATAATTAAAATGTAATACTCCCTTCGAGTCATAGATATGTTTTTTTTAAATGCCTTGAAAGCCTTAAACTATTAAACATGGGTTCCTTCTAATTAAAATTGAAAAAATTTAGTTCAGATAGGTTTACTATTTGTTCCCAGTACCTCTGGGGAAATAATATCTATTTTATCCATACCTTGTACTATCATGACAACTTCTTAAATGGTATTCATATTTTTTGCAAGGGATTAATTTCATAGCTATCAGAAATAAGAATACCTTAAAAAATAAAAAAAATTAAGAAAAGTAGTTAAACCACTAAAATCATCTATAAATAAAATAATTTTATGAGTTTTTCACTATTTAAAAACATGAATTTAAAAATGGGCAAGACTTGTGTACTTAATCTTATGTACTTAATATACTTATACATACTAAAATCATGACAAATAAATCTTAATGTGTTAATAAAACAAATAATGACAATTTATTATAGAATAAATAATCTATAGAAGATTCATGTGTATTGATTTAATTAAAAATAAATACATTAAATATATAAGGGTAAGTATGTAATTTAAATCTTTTCCTTTAAAAAATTTGCCAAAAAACATGAATTTAATTAGACAATTAATGCTTTATTGAACTACTGATTGAAGAGTCGTTTGTTCACGGGTTAGTAAAAAAGATGGGTTGAATTTTCTGAGTAGCAATAAAATTCTCCTTACTTAGTTCATTAAAATTTTTTCGGGAGTAATCAAACATTACACTTCCCTTGCAAATAGAGAAGCAGTCTATAGTTTGAAAGAGGATAACTCGTGAAATGATGTTCAAATTTTTTGAAGGATTAATTTTATAAATATTGACTTTGGAAATACTTTAGGTGAAAAAATAAAAGTAGTCTACTCATTAGAACTGGGAAATTCTATTTTTTTTTAAGTATTTATTGTGTATTTTCAAATTTACCCTTTTTTTCCAACCCACTCAACCTTACAAATTAAAAATTAAAATTATATTAAAATGATATTTTTATCTTTAGCATTAAAGCTTTATATTTTTGGTAGAAATTAAATATACTATATTTGTTTATAAAGTACTAATTAGTATTCCTATGATTTCAAAAAAATAAAACAAATAATCAGATATGAATTTTATTAGAAATTATTTTTTTTGGGAAATTCACTATATCCTATGTATGTGCGTGCATGCATGTATATATTAAAACATGCCATTCCATTGTAGAGAAATAATTGTTTTCCTTTTTTTTTAATTTTTAGTAAATATGTATGTTGAAATATCATGCATTCGTGTGGGATACATTTTAAAAAATAGGTGTGACTGTGTGAGATTCATGGTGAAAAACTGGTGACTATGGGACTAATGTAAAAATCATAAGAGTGAGATTTACAATGAAATTACATATTTAATATAAATAAAGTATAAAAAAGTAGGTATGTAATTCATTGATTTTTTTTATTGGTAATTTAATTTTTAAAATAATAAATTTTAAATAAAATAATAAAAATTTTAATTTTTAAGATTGTCTCAATTATCGATTTTGTCTTTCAAATTTAATTTTTATCAATTTAATCCCTTACTTTTTCTTAAATTACCATCTTAATCCTTTAAATTTTAAAATAAAAATTAACTTCAAATTAATTTAATATATAAAATATATTGATGACTTAGCAGGAATATGTATCTAAATGATAACTAGCCTTCAAACCGTTTTTTTAACATTCGAAACCATTTAAATTTTTATTAATTTTATCCTTTACATTGCATTTTATTCTTTTATTTTTTAAAATTTTTGAGTCTCTTTTTTCATATATATACAAATACATTTCTTTTCACTAATTTATATGACAAATATGAATATTCCCTTATCTATGTTTGTAAATTTTGGCAGAGTTATGTTTTCTTTAAACGATAAAAATCAATTTGCTAACTTAGACAAATATAACGGATCAAACAGAAAAAAAAAATTAATTTTAAAGACAAAATTGATAATTGAGATAAACTTAAAAAATTAAAAATTTTATTATTCAGTAGAATTTTTTTTATAAAGTTGAATGTGGTATTGCTTAAATTTTAATTTACATGAGCATAACATGCACTGATGCACATCATGAAATATGCTTGGGGTGACAGGTTGTAAAATAATTTGCCTAGAAAGAAAATAAGCTTTTGTATATATTCTTAATTTTAATATGAATGAGGTATCAGGTGTGTTATTTATTTCGGCCAAGAAAAGAGGTTTATTATTCATACTTTAAATATGTATAAGGATTAAAAATTCTCAAAAAAAAAAAGTTGTTGTTCAGGCTCGTAGATTCTTAAGATGCACGTAAATATTTATAGTTTAAAATAATTTGTTTGGAAATAAAATAAGTTATTGTACTCCTATATATTTTTAATATCAACGGAATATCTTAGTATAACTTTATATTGTTAATATGCACGTAAAACTAGTAAATTCTAAACTAGATTATGTTGTTTTATTCTAAACTAGTAAATTCTAAACTCATGTTTAATTTTTTCCTAGGATGATGCCTGAAACAAACTTTAAAATAGAATAAGTTGTTACTAATATTTAATCTACATCAAATACCAAATTCTACCTATACAGAAATAAACCATTATTGTCATTTTTCATTTTTAAATTTTATTTTATTTTTCTTTTCAAATACTAAAATATCTCCATGCGAATCACATGTCTAGTTAAATTAATATAGAACATGACTAAGGGCTTGTTTATTTCAACTCAGTTCATGGAAAAATTATTTTTTTTTAATTTATTTATGAGTTTTTATAATGTTTGTTTAACCTTTTAAAAATAATTAAAATTTTAAAAAAACTACATGAAATTTTTTTAAAAAACGACAGGATACATAAATATATTATAAAAATTTAAAATAACTAAATAATAAATTGTTATTATAAAAAAATCAAAAGAAGATATCACAAAATTTAAAAATAATAAAATAAAAATTATTTTTTTATAACAACTAAACATAAAATATTATCTTTTTTTATAAAATCTTTAAAAATAAATATTTTCATAAAATTTTCAAATTATTTAAAAATTATCTATTTTTAATAAATGAAATAATGTCTGTTTTTTATAAAATATCTACAAAATAAATATTTTTTATAAAAATTTTAAATTATTTAAAATTTATTTTCTTTTTAATAAATGGATCCTAATACTACATATAAAGATACTAGTAGGTCAATCAATATTGAAGTCATTTAATTTAATTTTTAATGTAAAATTCAAATTTTTTTTATTTACGAATGAACAGAACCCACCAACCGCAGGAGGAAACGTGGACACAGGACAGTTTACCACACGTTGCGCGTGCGTCATGAGTTATGGCCGATATGGTGGGACCACTCGCCGTGATGGGAAGTTGGTGGCTTAATTCCCACCCTCCCCTGTTGGTTACTGCTTCGTTGCTGCCACCGTCTTATCCAAATTATTTTTTCTTTTTTTTTAATGCACAAATTATCAGGATTAATACGGTTTTGGATATCTAATTAATAATAATAGTATTGGTCAAAATTCGAAGCAACATACATTCGTAAAAAGTAGGGGGCGTTCAACCAATCTAGGACCTTCGTTGGCCCGGTCTTACCTAAAAAGACGGGATTGATCTCAGTAATCGGGTCGACCTAGATATCAGATTGAGTCCTAACCCGATTTTACCCCGCCAAGGATATATATATATATATATATATATTTGATTCTTTGTTAATATTACTTGATTTTATGAGACCGTTTTTCTTCTTAGATCATACGCTAACAAATTATTTTATTATTATTGCCAAAAAATTTAAGAAATAAATATATTATTTTTATTTAGAATTTTAATTTGATTTCTTCGATTAATATTATATAAAAATAATGTATAATCAATATATTTTTTTGTAATTTTAAAAATATTCTTTTGATCATAATGTTATTTTTAAGGAATTGTAGTTCTAGATACAGTAATATTGAGATAATTTAATATTTAAGGTCATTTATTATTTTAATTTTTAAATTTATTTAATAATTTTTTTCCAAAGCAAGAACAAACCTAGTCTTTTCAACGTGGTTGGTGTTGTCCCCGGGGTTCTTGGTCCACAAAGACCATGCACCGTATTTATGGCCAGCCGATCTTGTCCAGCCTTCGTGCACTTCTAATCTTCTATAGTAAATAAATGTTACTCTTCCGTTGAATATTATAAAATATTTTTAATTAATTTTTACACACTATTGTTATGTTTATACCATTTTTGTCTCAATTTGAAAAATTATTATTTACACTCCTAATTAAAAATATTTTTAAAAAATCTCATTAATTATACTTTAAAAAATCTAAAATGTCTTGTATTTTTTAAATATCATATCTAAAAAAATGTCTCTTATGTTTTTTTTTAATAGAGAGAGTAAAACCTCAAGATGGATATTAATATTTTAGTTGATATTTTAATAGACAAATAAAATAAAAATATGATCTACTCTCTCCGGTTGAAAACATAAGCATTTCCTTTCAATTAATCTTGGTTTAAAATATAAGAAATTTATTACATGTAAGAATTTTTTTTTAATTTTATCTCTTGTATTTACTAGCCCAAATCTTTGCATAAATACATCTCTCATTTATCACAAAATGTATTGATAAATGAAAGTAGGAATAAAAAATAAAATACTCCCTCCATTAAAAAATGTATGGTATTTTTAATCGAATCTCGCCTCCTAATAAAGTAGTTACTTACTTTCAAATTAACCTTATCTTTCTATATTTATTCCTATTAAATATCCTATAATAAATATAAAATTATTATCAATAGGGGTATTTTTTTAAAAAAGGCAATGATTACACCTTAAAAGATTAAAAATATTTTATATTTTTAAATATTTAACTTTTAAAAAATCTCTTATATTTTTAAACGATAGTAGTATATTTTTATGACCATAAAAATTTTACTGTTATTTTAATATTTTTTTAAAAAACTGATCATGCATTAATTAAGAAGAAGTAAAATTTAATAATAGTACAATCTAGCGTTCTAAAGTGATTAATGAAGTCCCTGCAAAGAATGGATAGGGGCAACCAAACCAATGCATACGAGGAAACAGTCAACACCCAGAAGGAGACTACTGGTCTGCTTCCGATTCTAAATAGTAAATACTACTACTTATTAGCTGACTCTACTATAGTTTGGCACCACATGGCTCTTTTATAAAATAATTTTTGGAACCATGTCCCCATCTCACCAACTTCTCTTTTTACCTCCTCCGCTATTATTATTGTCATTTGTGATCCTCAATCCCACTTCTCCATTTCCCTACCTCTCTCGCCATGACGCCTTCTGACGTGTCGCCCCCTCATTGGCCTTCCTAGTTGGCGCGGTAGGTGAGTGACCCCAATTCGTCCCTTTCATAAATTGGCCTCTCTTCACGTTCATCTCATTCTCCCCCTCCTTCCGTCCGCCACCAAATCTCCAGCTAATCTCCCTCCCTCCCTCTTTCTCTCACTTTCTGGTAATGCTTTCCTTCTTTCTCAATAGTTAATTGTTAACTCCTCTGAATTCCATTACTAGATGTTCGGTTTCTTTCCTCTCTCTGCTGCATTTCTCCCTAATTAATGCTCGGCATTCCCATGTTCGGACGTAATAAATGTAACTGTTCGAGTCGGATTTCTCACTGTTGTTATTTTGTTCTGTTTTGCAGTGGGACCCACGGCCTGCAATGATCATCAACGTGAAGGCGTCCACCATGGTGCGGCCGGCGGAGGAGACGCCTAGGCGGGCGCTCTGGAACTCCAACGTCGACCTGGTCGTGCCTAACTTCCACACGCCCAGCGTCTACTTTTACCGGCCCACCGGTGCCGCCGACTTCTTCGACGCGGAGGTTATGAAGCAAGCTCTCGCTAAGGCTCTTGTTCCGTTCTACCCGATGGCCGGCCGGCTCCGCCGCGATGAGGACGGTCGTGTCGAGATTGATTGTAACGGTGAGGGTGTGCTCTTGGTCGAGGCCGAGACCACTGGCGTGATTGACGATTTCGGTGACTTCGCTCCCACGCTCGAGCTCCGGCAGCTTATTCCCGCCGTCGATTATTCTGGTGGAATCGAAACGTACCCATTGTTGGTATTGCAGGTACGTTTCAGTTTTTGTCAACTTACTACTCTGTTTCTGGATTTGGGCGAATAGCAACTTTGAGATGGTTCATTCCCGAGAAATTCTTGCAAATTCATTTTTGATTAGTTTATTAGAGGGACATTTTTTTTTTTTCAGTTTGACATGGTTCCTGGTTATTTAATTACTACTCCTAACATGACATGTTTCTAAAATTTAAAAGTTCATTAGCTTTGTATAAAAAAATAAAACTTGAGTTAGTTTTCAATTTAACCTCTACTAAATTTACATGATCTAATAACCGTACTTTCTCTCTTTAATATTTTGTTAAGGATAAGAGAGGAAATTTATAATAAAAATTTAATAATATGAATTACAAATGACAAAAAAAAAAACTTCCCAATCTTATAAATAAGACCAGGCAATATATAAATTAATTTTTTTATTTCATTTTACAAAAAAATTATTTTTGCCCTTGAATTTTTTACATAGCGTTTGTAGGCATTGTGAACTTTATTTTGAATTATTTTTATTTTTGAACTATTAAAACTCCACACCTCATTCACACGTCACTTATTCATCATTTTTTTATTTATGTGGATGCATTTTAGAATACATCTGGTTAGGTTTTTTTTAATATTTAAGGGAAAAATAAAGAAATCAAGTTTAGGACTTCAAGTGTCCCTAAGTAAATACTTCAAAAACAAAAATAATCCTATTAAGTTTTGACTAGCTATATAATTGGATGCTACATGGCTCCAAAAAAAATTAACAAAATATGTCTAGTTACATAGATAATGGTTAACAATTGGTGCGTGGAGAGCACCACAGCGAGACATTGAATTTTAAAAATGCATAGGCAAAAATAACTTAAGATTGAGTTTATGACACCTTCAAGCCCTATGTAAAAAATTCAAGGAAAAAAAATGACTATCAACCCTTCATTTTATGTCTTTTTAAAAATTCAAAATTATATTTATTAAAACTTTTTCTATTATATTTTTATTTACTCCAACAACTTTAAAATATTAAATTTTAGAGAAAATTTGGTAATATAGCCAACACTTATATATTTTAATATAAATGTTAAGAAAAACATATATTTTGAAAAGGAATGTATAATTAAAACAAAAGTATACTTGTTGAAAGCTGCGACTCGGATTTAAACACCTCACCTTGTTTAGAATCATCTGATGGCATCTAGGAGAAGATGCTATTGGTAATTATAGATTAGAAGCTTAATTTATTCATTCAACATTTGAACTAAGAGTGTTTAAAATTGATCCAAACTGAAAGATCAAACCAAACTAATCCAAACCAAAGTGAATTAATCAAAACTGACCATTAATCAAGTCTACTTTAATTTTTATTACTCACATATCGATTGGTTCAGTTTAGTTTCGGTTTTAAGATATGGAAACCAGATTGAACTTGAACCAATCTTAATTAAAAACAGTATTTATTTATATAATATGTATCTAATTAATTCCAACACCCAATTACCTAAACCTTGACCAAAATACTTCATTATGCATATTTTTGTATGTTTGCTACTTCCTATAGGTGATGAATTTTCTCTATGAAGATTCAAATAGTGCATGTAATATAATCATGAAAATGATTAGTTGATTACCATCATTATTTTGATTTTCTGCTACTTACAATCATAAAATTAATTTGCATTATATATATATTGGATGGCACAAGGAAATTGATGAGATCATAAAGACATAGTACACTTAAAGCTAATGAAATGAAGAGATAAATAAAATTAATATAATATGAACATATCTTTTTATCTTTGATTCATTTTAGACCAAGCAAAAAATAAATAAAAATAAAAAAAAGATGAACATGTATGCATATGATATGTGATTGATCAAGATTCAAAGACTTTTCAATTTTCATAAATATGATATGATTGTGATTGAAATAAAATATGAGGTAAACAAGAACCTTTCATATACTAAAAGAGCTAATAATGTATAAATTAATTCAAATTAAAAAAAATCAACTATTATAATGATGGCAAAAAAGAAAAAAAAAGTTAAATAAATTCATTGAAGTTTGATTTAAACCTTTACCAAATCAAACTAAATTGAAACAAAAACCAAACTAAATTGATTAAGTTTTACTAATGATTAAATTGATTAGTTCAGTTTGATCTGCTTTTGTTTTAAAATTAAATTAAACCCAACCAAATTTGTGAACACTCCTAATTTGAACGCTCTGACTTTTTATTTGGATTAAATGTACAGTAGTCTACTGGAAGCTCATGGTACTGATTAACAAATTAAATCCGGGATAACGTGCGGCGAGATCATTGAGTGTTGCTTTTAGAGCCCTAAATATTATACTAAAATTGCAAAAGGATTTTCTAATAAATACATGCATGCGTGTACGGGGCATTTGAAAGGTAGTCAATTATGGGCACCCCACTAAAATTTGTCTTCTTGTTATCCTTTCGCTGCCACTAAATATAAGTCATAATATTAAAAAGCATATAAATAAAAAAGATACCAAAATCTACGTCTTAATGTAAAAATTAGTTTTCCTTTCTATTTAATATCATAAAAAAGAATACATGAATTAAATAAAAAAAAAAACTCAAATCGAACTGATGAATTGGTTAGATGACCGATCCAGTTTATGATCTAACTTGAAATAATATTAACCTGAACTAACTTAATTGACTCAGGAGTGGTCAACCTCATAGTAACCCGTTTGTGACCTAATCAATCTGGTCCATTTATTTAAAAAAAATTATTTAATTATTTAATTTTTATTGGGGTTTTATTAAATTTGCTGAATTTTTGTTAGGATTGGGCTTATGTGTATAAGATTTTTCTCTCTTTATTGAATTTTTTTGGGTTATTCGAATAGAACTAATTATTTTTTATTTAAACATTTATATTTTCATATTCAAACATGAATATTTTTATGTATATAAATTAAATTATATTATTTTAATTAAGAATGCTTTGACTTTAGGTTGACTCTTAGTTGAACCATCAATCCTTAATCTACTATCTTAATTGATTAAATGATCGGTTTATTTTTTTAATATTTTGCATGTACTTATAGAAATTTAATGATAGATAAGAAGTTTTATATTTTTTATAGGAAATTTTTTTTATAAGTACAAGGAATGAGCTCCATTGCCAATAGAAAATATCTTCCTTGAGATGCTGAGAAAAATAAATAGACATCTCTAAGTTAAGTTACTACATACAATTGAGGTATTTTTAAAAACAAGTATTAATTATACTTAGAAATTAGAAATTTCTATTATAATTTGTATTTTTTTGGCCAAATATTAGAATTTGTATTTAAGAACAAGAAAGGTGAAAATCAGATCTTATATTTAGGAACAGATGAAATTCTGTTTTTTGTTGCAAGAGACATTCCAATTAAAAAAGCATGAAAAAGTTACCAAAAAAATAAAAAGCATGTAAAATGCCCCTTCAATTGGTGAGTCAAAAGACAGAATTGATACATACGTATATATACATATTGCTTCCATATAATTGTGAATATAACTACTATTAATTTATTAGTAGCATATATAAATTGTAAAACGGAAAACATGTTCTTGTGAATTTTAAGATATAATCCAAAAGCTGTTCGGCCGAAATATAATAGTACAAACATTATAAGGCGTGATATAAATAATCATTATTCAGGCCCAAAAGAAGATACGAAATCATTATGTCGGAAAAATATGAATGTACTTTCTCCGATTAATTTTATTAGTTATTTATTACTAATTCATCAAAATTAATTTATCTCTATTTAAAAAAGAATAATTTAATATATAAAAAAATTTTAAAAAATTGAGATATTATAAATTTTTTTTTTTGAAGTAAAATGTTGTCTCAGTTCAAGTTTCGTATAAAGGAATTTCATGAAGAGTTTCAATTAGGATGGTAGGGGTAGATGATTGATCTCTGATTTCATGGGAGAGAAAAGTGGTCAAAGATGCATGATTCCCCGGTCCATGGATGAAAAAGGGTCAAAGTTTTCAACTTTGTTGAAAGAGAGTAAAAGTAAAACAAAGATCACAACAGTCACTTTGGATCCCAAATGGGTCAAAGATTTGGCTCCAACTTTATTGAAAAAGTGTAAAAGGAATACAAAGTTCACAACATTTAGGCTGGACTGGAAACAGGGAAGTGATATGTATTTTTTTTTTTTCTTTTTGGTAGCACTCTATGTGTAGCATCGTGTCTCAGTAAAATAATAAAACAATTAATAGCGTGGAAGTCATCTATATCTTTAATAAATTTTTAAAATTTTTTAAAAGGTCCACTGTCAAATTTTAAAATTATAAAACCCTTTCTATTTGATCTAAAATTTTCTGGATTAGATAAAATTGAGCCTAAATTGTGTATTTATGCATTGCTCAATTTTTAGCTGAAATTAATTGCAAGAAATTGACCTATTGGTATTGAATAGTAGTATTTTTCTATGTTTAATCTTGTGATGATACTTAAAATTTTTGATTGACTAAAATGCAAAAATTAATTCACAAAAAATAAATGTACATAGATAAATCTTTATGTTGCTGTTCCATAACAGTCGTATTTAGGATCAATTGTCTGATGTCATATTTTCCTCTTTTTTTTTTAAAAAAAAAAGCCTAGAACCTTCTTTTTAAATTAAAGGTCAATTGTCATACAATTAAGAGTAATTTACCATATCATGCAAATCATTAAAACTAAACTGCTGAAAATAATTGTTCCATCTAGGAAGCTTAGACCGAGATAGGATTTCTATTAGGACAACTTCTAAAACTTTTGAGATTTATCTGCTGTTCGACCTTTAATTTTTTTAGAAAAATCCTTGCTTGTTTGTGATGGATGCAATAGATGGAAATGTCAGAGAAACCTGTTTTAAGAATATTTATAAAAAACAAGTTAAACAATACAGTGGGTGGTAGTAATAAAAGCTGTAGGATCTCTGAGGAGGAAAAACGCAAAAACGTTCAATGATTTCAATTTCAAGCAACACTTGGGATTCCCTTACAACCTTAATAGCTGTCTTCCAGACTTACTCAAATCAATAGCATTTTCACATTGGTGTCTTGCTTTGCAGATAACATTAAATATTAAATACTCCTTTTTGTTCATAATACAAAGTATTCTATGACACTTTTTAAAAGTCATACTATCTAAAATATATTAAAATTAGAATATTGTGTAGTTTTCATAATGTTTTCCTGTTCTTACTTCATTTATTATTGTTTTTCACACATTATTTTTATTAAGATAATTCTTTTTTAACTCTCTCCTCATGCTCATGTACATCACTTTAATATTTTAAATAAAAATATAAATAACATTAAAATAATCTACAACCAATTCTCTCAATTTTCGTTGGGGCCAAATTCAATCAATCAGTTGAAGAAATCCCAATTCATTCAAACTTCAAATCCACCAACCAGTTTCCGGGACTCGTCTTTTTTGCAGGTAACGCGCTTTAAATGCGGAGGTGTCTCACTGGGTGTCGGTATGCAACACCACGCAGCAGATGGGTTCTCTGGCCTTCACTTCATCAACACATGGTCTGACATGGCTCGTGGCTTTGACCTCACCGTCCCGCCCTTCATTGACCGCACTTTGCTCCGAGCACGTGACCCACCTCAGCCTGTCTTTGAGCACATTGAATACAAGCTCCCTCCAACCATGAAGACCCCTCTTCAAGTGCAACCCTCAAAACCAGGTTCAGACAATAATGCTTCAGCAGCAGTCTCCATCTTCAAGATGACTCGTGACCAGCTCAATGCCCTGAAAGCCAAGTCCAAAGAAGATGGTAACACCATCAACTATAGCTCTTATGAGATGCTTGCTGGTCATGTCTGGAGAAGCACGTGCAAGGCACGTGGGCTTCCCCATGATCAAGAGACCAAGTTGTACATTGCAACTGATGGACGGTCTAGATTACAGCCACCCCTTCCACCAGGTTACTTTGGGAACGTGATCTTCACGGCCACGCCCATGGCTGTGGCTGGTGATCTCATGTCAAAACCAACTTGGTTTGCAGCCAGCAGGATTCATAATGCACTTGCCAGAATGGACAATGAGTATTTGAGATCGGCTCTGGACTATCTAGAGCTTCAACCTGATCTGAAAGCTCTGGTTCGTGGGGCTCATACTTTCAGGTGTCCAAATCTTGGAATCACAAGTTGGGTTAGGCTTCCAATACATGATGCTGATTTTGGATGGGGAAGGCCTATATTTATGGGACCTGGTGGGATTGCATATGAAGGACTATCTTTTATAATTCCAAGCTCAGCAAACGATGGAACCTTGTCAGTGGCAATAGCTCTACAGCCTGAGCACATGAAGGTGTTCAAGGAAGTCTTGTATGAGATTTGATGCAGAGGCCTTCAGGAACGCCAAAATGCTCAAAGGGGTGTTTTTCTTTCTTTTGGAAAAACAAAAATTTACTTTGGTTTAACCATATTTACATGTGTCATTATTGAGACTCGTTCCATTTTACCAGAGACTATCATATGGCTCTGCATAGTATAGTATAGTTCTGTAAACTTAAAAGGAACTTCAGAAACAAGTGCAATACTTGTTTTGGATCACATCTGAGAAAGATTTGTTGAACAAATGCCATTTTGTCAGGGTAAGCTATGTAGCTTATGCTATGCATGAGTTTATCCGCGGCAATAGCTCTGCAGCCTGAGCATGATGGTGTTTTAGGATTTGTTGTATAGCATTTGAGGAATTGAAAATGACTACTGACTTATTTCTATAAGTTTCTACACTAGTAATCTAGCCAAATTGAATGCGAAATCTTGCAGTTGCTATTGCTGGCAATAAAAATTAGTAGTAGCAATGTAAGCAAGTCACTCAAGCTGCTGCGGAGGCCTTGAAAGAAAATCAGTGTTAAAAATATTGGGCGCCAGCTACTTTACTTGCTGACTTGCTAAACCTGTATAACTTGGCCTGATGCTTTTGCGTATGATATGTGCAAGTGAAGCTATGTGCAAGTGAAGCAGCATGTATAAGACAATTCTAGCGAGCAAGTGTACAAGTGTGAGAGATATGTGTATGCGTAGGGATGGGCGAGGAGTTATAAAGTTTTAGTTAGTCAAATAATGGGATATCGAAACTTTTAGTGTTTTAAAACTGTTTCAATTATCAATTTAATCCCTGAAGTTTAATTTTGAGAGAATATCAATGAAGGACTACTAAAATAATTTAATATTAAATCAAGATTTGGACAGATTAAATATTTTTTAAAATTTAAACTTTCACTTGTCAATTGTTAATGTTTACTTAATATAAGTTTTTGTCTGGTATTAAATCATTTCAGAAATCTATTGATATTCTTCCTTTAATTTTTATTAATCAAGTTTCCAAACTTCATTGACCAAATTGATTGAAAAATGTTAAACTTCAGGGAATAAATTAATAATTAAGATATATTTGAAGGCCTCAACAAGGAGACCTTTTGTATTCTATTTCATACTTTAGTGACCCCCTATTCCTACTTTCATAGCAGCATGTCTCAGTTAAACCTCTTGATTTTTCTTCTTACTCCCAAATTTTTTTAACTTATCAGCTTATATATAACTCCCCGTCGGGTATACCTCAAGTTTTTTTTTTTTTTTTTTGGGTCAATTCTTAATTAAATTCATCATAGACATCATTTTACGATATGCTTGGGATGGTAGTTACAGTACCGTGCAGTGCACATAGCAAAAGCATGCAGTCATGACATCAATTGAGATAAACTATTCAAAATTCCTAACAGGCAGAAATGTAAAGAAAAAAAAAAAAAAAACTGATGAGGAAAGAAAGCTCATGAAGACATAGGCTTTCGCATTTAACTTGTCTAGAACACCTCAGAAGAAGTGAAAGGAAAAGAGAAAGGTTAAACCAAGGCTTCCATGAAGAACTAATGCTGAAGTCCAGGATGACACTAATGGAGAAGAACATTGAGAGCGAGGATCTCGATGATTGACATTTGAACCCCCAGTGACTGCTTTTCCTCTCTGTGCTTTACTTGTTTCATAAAATTCTTCATGCTTTTCTTCAACTTTACTGTCCTTTAATATGCTTCCACATCTCTCCGGTCTCTCTATATAGTAAAAAAAAAAAAAAAGGGTTAATCAAATTAAGTAAAAGTAGAATAATGGGACATCTCTGAAACTTTTGGAACTGATATGGCTTGCTATTTTTGAAAGCTAAGGAATTCTTACCGTGGACATTCTGTTTTTGGACATTGCCGCTTGACTGGTTCAGAGCTCTCAGTTCTGAGCTTGATCTGGCTTCAGTACATGACACAAACAGGAAAAGTGTTAGTAATTTTACCTTCATCTCAGGATACAGTAAGAGATACTCAGACCCTGTTTGATCTGTTCTGTTCTGTTCTTCTAACTCACTGTTATTTATAATCAAAATAAAAAAAAAAACAAAATATAAAATAAGGTTGCGTTGAGGACAAGCAGAGACAGCTCAACGAATCTCAGAGACCTTGGTCGGTATCAGATTCTTGTCCGGCTCATGTTTAAACCTCACAATATTAATGGCGACAATCAGAATCAGTATATTTGCATGTTTCTTCACTTCCTTTTTTAAAAAAAATTGGTATGAATGTTTCTTTAAGTCTTTGGCTCCTTTCATAAACTCGAATTTCAGATATTGTTCTTATTCCGTGCCTTAAATTGACTTGTCTCCGTGATTCTCCCCGGGAAGTTGGAGAAAGGGTGAAGTGACATATCTAACTAGAAAGTACTAAATATGCTATGAAGTTCTCAGATAAGTGCTTAATCAAAATTTGTTGGCATAAGTTGAAACGATATTTTCATATTTAAACAGAATATATAGCATCTGGTTCAGTGAACTGATTTTTTTTATTGTTAGAAAAGAAAGAACATGATTGAAATTCAGACTTCAAGAGCCAACAAAAGTAAGCCCAATTGATAAGAAATGTCCAATTGATAAAAATTTACTTCTATTTTCTAAGAGCATGAACTAATGGATATATTTATAAAATATAAATGCTTATTTAACCGTGAAAGAAACAAACCCTAACGCTAAAGCCTCAAATCTAATTCACCTGAAACTTATGTCACCAACAAAAAGTAGAACCATGCGATGAAGTTCTAATTAGGGTTAAAAACAAGTTATAGTTACTTGGTTGTTAGTAATTAAGCTAGTTACTTTACAGCTGTAATTTCTAATTTATCACATGTATATAAGTTTATATGTCGTGAAAAGAATAAACAGGATCAAATACAGATCTAAAATGTCAACTAATATTTGCCTACTAAGCGATGCAATGTTGGGAAGAATGTTGTCTGAAATTTAAATTTCAAGGAGAAATATAGAAAATAGCAGAAAGCTACATTGAACAAAACGTGAACAGATGGATTCTTTATTTCACACAACACACAAAGAAAAAAATTCAGCTGATCTGATACCATCTGCATTCCATTACTATATCATCTCACACCACACCATGCTTGATGTTTCCCAAAACATAAGAGGAATCTGCTAAACACAAACCAAAAGATACAGTGATATGAAACCTTTCTAAAATTTGAAGCCTCAGGTTCAGTCAACCTCTTCAATCTTAGGCCCAGCGCCCGAGCCTGCAGAGCCGCCGCTGCCGCCACGAGGCATCTGAGCGCCGCCCATAGGATTATCTCCACCACCAGCACCACCTTGATACATCTTTGCAATGATAGGGTTGCACAATCCTTCAAGCTCCTTCAGCTTGTCCTCAAACTCATCAACTTCAGCCAACTGGTTCCTATCAAGCCACTCCATAGTCTCATCAATGGCTTTCTCAATCTTCTGTTTGTCTGAAGGATCTAGCTTCCCTCCAACCTTGTCGTCCTTGATGGTGTTCCTCATACTGTAAGCATAATTCTCCAATGAATTCTTTGCTTCCACCTTCTTCTTCACCTGCTCATCCTCTGATTTGTACTTCTCTGCTTCTTGCACCATCCTCTCTATCTCCTCCTTGCTCAGTCTTCCTTTGTCATTTGTAATTGTGATCTTATTCTTCGCTCCTGTTGTCTTATCTTCTGCAGAAACATTCAGAATACCATTCGCATCGATGTCGAAGCAAACATTGATCTGAGGCACTCCTCTTGGTGCTGGTGGGATTCCCTTGAGCTCAAATGTGCCAAGCAAGTTGTTATCTTTGGTTCTAGCCCTTTCACCTTCATAGACTTGGATCAGGACACTGGTCTGGTTATCGGAGTAAGTGGAAAAAACTTGTTCTTTCTTGGTGGGTATGGTGGTGTTCCTAGGAATTAACACAGTCATGACCCCACCTGCAGTTTCAATTCCAAGGCTTAGAGGTGTGACATCTAGAAGAAGCAAGTCTTGAACTTTCTCATTGCCATGACCACTCAAGATTGCAGCTTGAACAGCAGCTCCATAAGCCACAGCTTCATCTGGGTTTATGCTCTTGCACAGTTCCTTACCGTTGAAGAAATCTTGCAGAAGCTGCTGCACTTTGGGAATTCTAGTGGACCCACCAACAAGAACCACGTCATGAACTTGACTCTTGTCGATTTTTGCATCTCTCAGACATTTCTCCACTGGTTCCATGCATTTCCTGAACAAGTCCATGTTCAGCTCTTCAAATCTCGCCCTTGTGATGGTCGCATAGAAGTCAATACCTTCATAAAGAGAATCAATCTCAATGGTTGTTTGTGTTGTTGAAGACAGCGTCCTCTTTGCTCTCTCACAAGCTGTCCTCAATCGCCTAAGAGCTCTTGCATTTCCACTTATGTCCTTCTTGTTCTTCCTCTTGAACTCCGCCACGAAGTGATTCACAAGCCTGTTATCAAAATCTTCACCTCCCAAGTGGGTATCACCAGCTGTAGCTTTCACTTCAAAAATTCCTTCTTCAATTGTCAACAATGAAACATCAAAAGTACCACCTCCAAGGTCGAAGATAAGCACGTTCTTCTCGCCGGTTCTAGAGCCTTTCTTGTCCAATCCATAGGCAATAGCTGCAGCGGTGGGCTCGTTGATGATTCTCATCACGTTAAGCCCAGCAATAGCGCCAGCATCTTTCGTCGCTTGCCTCTGTGAATCATTGAAATAAGCAGGCACGGTGATGACGGCGTTCTTAATGGTCTGACTCAGAAACGCTTCGGCCACTTCTTTCATTTTCGTGAGGACCATGGAGGATATTTCTTCAGGAGCAAAATGTTTCTCTTCGCCTTTGTAGTGAACGACAATCATGGGCTTGTCGCCGGCACCGGGAACGACCTTGAAAGGCCAGAGCTTCATGTCGTTTTGAACAGACGCGTCGAGAATCTCCGTCCGATGAGTCGTTTGGCGTCGAAGACGGTGTTCTGTGGGTTCATGGCCACTTGATTCTTGGCCGCATCGCCGATCAAACGCTCTGTGTCAGTGAAAGCTACGTAAGAAGGAGTGGTCCTGTTACCTTGATCATTAGCAATGATCTCGACGCGGTCGTTTTGCCACACCCCGACGCAGCTGTAGGTGGTGCCAAGGTCGATGCCGATGGCCTTTTCAGTGGCGGACGCCATTGGAGAAGCTGCTTCAGCGAGACACTATGTGTTGAGGTGTGAATGAAACAGAGGAATATTGCGGAAGAGCTTCAGATGATGAGAGCTTAACGAATATGTGGATTGAATTTGACGAAGGTAAAAGCAAAGGAGAGATTTGAATTTATAGGGATGAGTGGGAAAAGATCTGAGTGAAGAAGAGAAGGTGGTGGAAGGGACTAGCCTGTGCATGAGAGTGATGACGGGAGAATAAGAAAGAGGAATCGAGAGAAGCAACCACCAGAGAGTTCTGGAGAGAGGTTGAGCTGGGTACGTAGCAGGGCCAGGTTCGAGGGAACAGCTCAAGTACTCATTGTAATGATCGTATTGAGAGCTTAAATAAATTTAATTTAAATGATTTAAATTTATAATTTTTTTGTTTTTTAAATAAATTTATTTTAATTAATATAAAATTTCAAATAAAAATCATCTCACAACTGTTAGTTTGTAAAAAATAATTTTTCATTTGAAAAAATCAATTAAAAAATTATAAATTTAAATCATTAAAATTAAATCTAAACACTTTCAATACTCATCATATAGATGAGCAATATATATATATATGTATGTATGTATATAGATATATAATTTTTTTTTGTTTTAAGAAAAATTAATCTCCAACCATAGTTCTTATTTTCAATTAAGTTTTCATAGTTAATTTTATTTTAATCAAATTCTTATAATTTAATTTAATTGATTAAATATATTAGTAAAGGTTAAAATTATTAATTTTTTAAATAAAAACAATTTTAAAATTTATAAAAATTATTCAATATTTTTAGACAAAAAATCAAAGAAAATTTAATTTAACACAGTGTTTATATTTTTATTAATTTTTTGTGAAAATTCTATATATATAAAAGTTATTTAGAAAATATAACCTAAATGTGTAAATTTTGAATCATACAAATTATGAAATTATTCTAACGTTGATTTTTTTAAAAAAAATATATAGAGTCCATGATTTTTTTTAAAGAAAAAATGTAAATACTTTAATCCCTAAGAGTTGACATATTTAATCAATTAAAAATTTGATTAAAACAAAACAAATTACAAGATCTAATTTAAAATTGAAAAAAATTAAAAGAATTGTAGATTAATTTTCTTTGTTTTATTAACAAAATTTAACACCTCTCATCATTTAAATAAGTAATAGGAGATTCAAATCATATTATATATTCCCTTCGTTAAAAAATATAACACATTTTTTGAGGAGTTAAATATTAAAAAATATAAGACATTTTTAATTTTTTGAGGTGTAATCATTACATTTTTTTAAAAGTACCTCTATTGATAATGACTTTAGATTTATTTTAAGGTGTTTAATAGAGATAAATATGAAAAGATATAGTTAGTTTGAAAGTAGGTAACTATTTTATTGGAAGTGAAATTTAATTAAAAACATCTTATATTTTTTAATAGAGGGAGTATTTAGTAATTTAGTTGAGATTAATCTACAAATTTTTGGATTTAATTAACATTAAGAATTAAGATGAGATTTTTCCATAGTTGTTAAAAATTTACATGTAATTATTTGGGAAAAATGAAAAAAATAATTTATTAAAAAATGTTAAAATTTAAGAATTTAATTCTAAGACACAATTTTTAGAAAAAAAATATAATAATAAATTATTTAAAGGTCATTGTTGATAAAATGGGAAAGAAGATAAAAAAGCATTAATTTTTTGGGTAAGGAAGAAGGGCTAGGCCCTAATTACATGAAATTAAACAAAGGGAATTGAGATCCAAGCGCTTATTGTGCCAACATATCAGCTATCGTGTTCTGCACCTGAAATTTTCCTAACCTGAACATCCCAATTAAATTGGAGAAAGTTTCGGATTTCCCTCCTCCAAGGTAAAACCTTCATCTTTTTATTTTTTTTGTTTATACATTTTTAAAAACAAAAAAGTATATCAATTAACAAAATTTTTAATAAATTTGTTCATATATTTAAATAGTCCAGATTTAATATGAGTAATTTATGTTTAATTTACAAAAATTATAAAAAAATTTAATATTAAACCTATACCGTTTAAAATATATTTAAAAAGTCAATTTATAAAAAATTTAATACATATACACATTCATATTAAATCTAAACTATTTAAATAGATGAATAAATTTATTAAATTTTTATAATTTATATAATATTTTTTATTTTAAAAATGTGAAAAAAAATAAAATCTAAACCGTGTAAATTAATCAAGACAATTCAAATTCTTCACTACCGTTTAAATTTTAATTAAGTATAATAAATTATAAAAATAATTAATTAAGTAATAGATTTTAATTATAATTGATTATTTTATAACACAATCTGTTTGAATACTATTTTTTTAAAATTAATTTTAACAGAATTAAAAATATTTAAATAATTTAATTAAAATTAATTTTATCTATATAAATTACTATATAATTTCATTCTTAAATACCAAACATCAATCTTTTAAGGATACAAAATTTGAATTTTATTAAGAAAAAAAATTTAAAAAAAAAGAATTTAATTTTATTTTTATTTAATATTGTATCTTTTTTATAATTTTTTTTAGATCTTTCTTTATAATTTTTTCCAACACTTTTAATCAATATTTTGCAGAAAGCTGATGGAAGGAAAACGCACATCTTGGATTTTTGACTTTTTTTTAACTGTTTGGGTAAATTGGTCAAAAAATTTAATTTTGAAGTAAAAAATTAATTATTTCTCTTATCGAAACACACACTTAATAGAGGTGCACTGTGCATGGCCCTTTTCTTTTCCTGTATCAAATCCATGAGAAGCTTAGAATCAGATTCTCCCATGTTAGCTTAAGTGACTTGAGTGCAGCTCATTCCTTAGCTTCAACAAGGCAACAATTCCCAATTTCATGAGAAAACCCAGCAATCCATGAGCCATTCTCATCTCTAAAAACTCTCCCCACAACTTGCTTTCTTCTAGAACCAGAAACAGCACCACCGTCTTCAACATTCTAAAGCCATTCCTGCATTTCATGGGGAGTTTTAAAAACTTGACCAGTCATCAAAAGTAATGGTTTAAGATTCAATAATGATCCAGTCAGGATCAAATTGATTATCAATAAATTAATATATTTTAAATAATATACATCTAAAAGCTATTAATCAAATTTTTATATAAGCACAAGAATGTCATTTAAAATTTAAAAATCAAAAATATTATTATCAAATTCTAAATATTACAACCAAATCAACATTCAAAGTTCAAGCAATCCAATATCAATCACTTGGAAATAAGAATCCAATGTGCGTCTTTGTTCAGTTTAAGATGTAAATGAACTTGTCTGCTCAATGAGCTATTAAATGGCAACGTTGTTCCAGCAAATCAATTGGAAGTGGAAAAATTACAAAGAAGCAGAACAGCTTTCTTCTCAAGTTTCAATCGCGAGACCTATTTAAATTAAAAAGACAAGCATTGAATTGCAAATTGCAGAATTAATTCAACATCTTACTGCCGACAGAGACTTGGGACTGAGAGACTGAAACAAACCCTGAGACTTGAGAGACAGAGCCACGTGGATGAGGAACTGAAAACGACCCTGAAAACTTCGGACTTCGGCCGGCGAGGATACAGGCAAGCATGTGGGGAACTTTTGATATCCGCTTCATAATAAAATATTTTAAAAATAATTTTAAATTTTTTAAAATTATATAAATATTCTAAACTTTTTTTAAATTATTTTTTTCTTTTAATTTTTAAATTCTTGATGGTGAAAAACCTAGGGTTTGATAAATTTTGAATTTTTGAAACTAAAAAAAAAAAACAGCATGTTCTAATGTCAACAATAAACATAATTTAATCTATATATATAATTAAGTTTTAAATTTACAACGCTGCTGTGCAAAAGACCTCAATCATTCTCCAATTCTAAATTAACATCTACAAGCTCAAAACAATACAAATCTCCAATTTTCTATACAGTTTTTTTAGCCAAAATATCAACTTTGCAAATTTTAAGTTCAATCAACAAAACCGATCAATCCTCAATATAACTTCCAATAAACATGACTAAGCCATTCAATTCGAAACAAACTATTAACATATTTATGAATCATAATTTTTATAACTGAAACCTAACTTTAAATTCTCCAAAGTAATTATTTGAGTAAATCTAAATCATATAAATTCTCATTCTTATCTAATTAGCTCTATTAAAATCTAATCTAAATAATCAATAAAAACAAATCAAAATTTTGAAATCCATCAAATCCTAAATTTTTCACTATCAACAATTCAAAAATCAGAAGAAAAAAGACAATTAAAAAAAATTTAAGATACTTATATAATCTTAAAAAGCTTAAAATCACTCTTAAAATATCCTATTATAAAGCAAAATCCAAAAATTCCTCACATCCTCACCTGCCCACTCGCCACCCTGGTTTCCGAAACGCTGCGCCCTCCTTCAGTAAATGAAATGCGGAAATAGCTTTCCAGGGTTGGGGAAGGGGATATATCATTTAGTTTGTGGGCCAAGGCCCACATGATACATGTGCCCTTTTCTTAATCTTCTTTGACCCTTTTTTGGGCCAGCCTTCCCCCACCCCCAAAAAACACCTTTTAACAATTTTTTTTAAAAAAATGTGTCTCAGAATTAAGTCTTTAAATTTATCAAAAAAAAGAATCAAGCCTTTAAAATTTAATTTCTTTTTAATAAATCTTATCGTATCTTAACATTAAATCCTTGCAATGAAAATTTGAATTTTATATGTAAAGTTTGAAATGTTCCTAAAACTATAGTTTAATGGCAAATTCACCTTTTAACGCCCCCCCAACACACACACACACACTAAAGAGTAAAATATTTCCATCTCTCCTCTATTTTCTCTTAATTATAAATACTTCTATTCTATTTGAAACATATAAATACCTCTCCTAATATAAATTGCTACAAAGCACAAACATCCTTTATATTTTAGAGATTTTATTTTAATCCACCCAACCATTAGTAACCAAACAAGTTACAAATATTGAACCAAAGCACCCTCTCTTTAAATATAAATATTATCTAAAAATTATTCAAATTATCAAAAAAAATTAATGCATATATATTTTATTTTTTAATGTATATTTTATTTTTTCATTTTGTAAACATATTCATTTAGTTTTTAAAAAACATTAAATACATAAATTTGGTTAAAATTTAAAATAATATTTCAAACACACAATTAAAAAAATTAATGAAATAAGAATTTTTGAGCTAAAAATAGAATAATTATTTAATATAATAAATTACCTAATACTCCCTCCGTTCAAAAATTTAAGGTATTTTTTAAAGAATTGAATGTTAAAAAATATAAGACATTTTTAGTCTTTTGATATGTAATCATTGCCTTTTATTTTAAAGGTGCTCTATTGATAATGACTTTATAGTTATTGTAGGATATTTAATAGGGATAAATATAAACAGATAGGGTTACTTTTAAAAGTAGGTAACTACTTTATTGGGGGTGAGATTCAATTAAAAATATTTTATATTTTTGACCAGAGTAAGCATTGTTTACTTTTTCAATTTTATTATTTTTTTTAAAATATAAAATTATATTTTTAAATATCCACATACTTAATTTTTTAAATTTTTTTAAATTGGAGAGAGAATACACAGTTAAATTATAAGAGCAAATTAATAATTTTAATATTTTTAACATAATGATAAAAAAATTAAATATTTTAAAATTTTAAATAAAATATTCTTAGCCGTTTTAAAAACTAGATTAAAGTATAGATTTTCAAACAGAGAAAAAACTCTACTATAATTTTAGCAAAATAAAAGGAATGTTATTGCACTCCACTCTATATTAAAATGATGAAATATTTTGCCAACAAAGGCATGGCACAGTAGGTCAAGAACTTAGCCTTTATCTCATTAGAATGAGGGTTTGAATCTTGATAACTAATACAAGACATTCATTGGTGGGTGATTTATAATTTTTCCAAGTTTTCCCTGACTTTAGTGGGTTACTAGCATCTATCCCATCTAAACTTTTTTCACAAGAAATAAAGCAATATTTTTGTGATATTTTTTTCAATACTCTATGTCTTTATACTTTTTTTTCATCTATAACATTAGTTTTTATAATTACAGAGAAACGTTGATGTGGTATATATAATATTAAGATTGCTGGCATATCCACCAACACCATTAAATTTGTGCTAATGTATTAAATGAGTGTTGAGTTAAACTTTTTAATAAGTAAAATAAATTTAAAATAAAGCCACGTCAAATGAAAAAATGTTGACCTAGAGTTAAAAAAAAACTCTTAACTTAAAATATCTAAAAAATATTTAAAATGTATTTCAATTTTGATTTTTAAACTTTAACAACAGAAATTTTTAAAAAAATGAGTACATCTTTTAATTATCCCAAAAAATATATTTTACATTTTTTATAATATAAAAAACTAATTTTAAAGTAAGAATTAATTTTTAAAAAAATTAAAATATTTGGCAATTCAAACAGCTCGAATAGGATTAAAGATGTTGTGATTGGGCTTAGCTTTCTTTTTTTTATAAGTTGAAGTTTATTCAAGCAACCAATCTATGAATGAAGCTTGAAGGATTAAAAGAAAAGGGCAATGGGAGAAATTGAAGCTCTCAAACTTATGTCTTTCCCACTAAAACTAATAATTCGTGTGGGGTAGGTGGGTATGAATTTATAAAAAAATTTAATTTTAATTTAAAATTAGTTATTTTTATACTATAAAAAATGTAAAATATATTTTTTGGGATACTTAAAAAAATATAGATGACTCTTGTTTTTTTTTAAAAAATTGTGAGTCTTAAATTTTAAAAATCAATATTAAAATATATTTTAAATATTTTTTAAGATATTTTTATAGGTATTTTAAATTGAAATTTTATTTTTAACTCCATGTTAGTCTTCTTTTTCTTAATCTAATGTAGCTTTTTTAACTTTATTTTGTTCATTAAAAAGTTTAACTAAATATTCATTTAATACATTAACACAAACTTAACTGTATTAATGGGTTGTTAGCAATTTTATTACTGTCTGTACCACTTCAATGTTCTTCTAAAATTATAGGAACACTAAAAAATTGCAGAGACATACTACACTAAAAAATTGTAGACCTATAACAAAATTTAAGTAAAGTATAGAGATAAAAAAATAATGTTTTTCCAATATTATTTTAGAAGATCAAATTTATAAGATGAGATTAAATAAATTTTCACTCCTTTTTGATGAAATATCATTTTATTAATATATAATATTAACGAGAAACATTAAAAAAAAAAAAAGTAGATTACTGGCTTAAAAAAATTGTGATCGATTACAAGTTCAAAATTAACACAGGGATTTCAGATTTGGTGGGCAATTCATCGTTTGAAGTGCAGGTCGTGTTTTTTACCCCGCGTTGAACTGAATCAGCTCAAATGATGAGTTTTCCTTTTGCTCCCATTTCTCCAGTAATTTTTTGTCCCGCTAAGTCAGGGAGACAATTTAAGTTTTGAAGGAAAATCTCTCGGTGTACTGGTGAAGGATCTCCAGTAACGACAATCAGTTGTCTAGAGAATGCTAAATGTAAAAGTTGGGCATCGTCTAATTCTGACATTCATGCTGGAAATTTTGCCTGTGAAAGTTTACTAGTTGATCCTTACATAACTATTATTAGAAATTTAGTTATCAATACCAGTTCGGAGGTAATTTTTGTCTTTGTTAATGGCAATTGACAAAAAGGAGGGGAAAAAAAACAAGATAATATTAGAGCCAGTAATTCAAGCAGACCAAACTTATTCAAGTCGGGCTCAATTTTGATTGGACTTGGTGTATCATATCCTTTTAAAAAAGCTCATATGGCAAAGTTCAATCTTAATTTTTTTCAGCTAGGGTTCGAGTTGGCCGATCAGATTTGGCTAAAAGTACTAACTCTTTATACATATAGAGTTAAAAATTTTAATAGATGGACTCAATTCGAGGTGGGTTTATTTAGATCGAACTTAAAGTATCATACCTTCTTAAAAAAATTCATATAGCTAAACCTGATTTTTAACTTTTGGAGTATTCTATCCTCTTAAAAAAGTCTATATAGTTCGAGCTACTGGCCCTAGATAATACAGTGGACAGAGCAATGAAATACTGGTCTCCTTTCTATCTTTTTTCCTGGGACGCTTCACTCCATGATGCTTTTAAGCTATAGCTGAATGAATATATCTATAAATACACACACATGCACAAACATGTACAGACAATTTTTGGGCCCTTCTAAAATACGGTGGCTTTGCATGAAGGCGCTATGAATATTGTATCCCGGCTTCCCTTTTCTTTTTCTTTTGCATCTCCAACTGTCCACTTGAGAGTGGTCAGTTCTGGGCAAATTGTGGCTTTGCTGCAATGCTAAAGTGGAATGATTTTATCATTAATGATAAATTGGGAGAGACAGCGCGCGCCCACGCACAGACACACACATTTGCGTTGCATCTTGGAAATCCACTCCTTGCACTTAAACTTATTCATTATGAAACACGGATGCTTCAAAAAAGTAAATGAATTTATATTCAATACAATACTTATAAAATAATTCTGGATATGCATCCGATATTTTAACATTTGTCATATAATTTTTTTCAATAATTTTTTATTATATTACTTAAAAACTTAATAAAACACTTAATATTTTAGTTGATTGTTATAAATATTTTTATACTACTTTAAAAATTCTTGTTTAAAAATCAAAATACATATACTTATATCATAAAATGTTAAAATATATATTATAAATATCATCATGTCCATATCCTAAAATTTTAAAAATTTGTCATATCGCTGTATCATGCCGTATCATATTAGATACCGGTACCCGTATCTATTCAACTTAGCTTGTTCATATTAACTAGAAATGAATCCACTAGAAAACAGGCCAGAACAGAGAAGGAAGCCTTTTGTAATTTTTCTGATGACATTCCCTCTTCAGCATACTTTCATTTACCGCAATTATTGAAATTGAAGTTGCATAAAGTATTGAGGGCTAATACCTTCCGACAACTATGGATTTACTAGTTAGAAAACATGTTAGTTTTAAGGCTGTCATAACTGGAAAAATAACACAAGGACAAAGAGTATTTGGAAAACTAGACAGCTAACGTCAATACAAAATAATGACTAACAGCATTTGGACCATTCCATTAACACTCCTTGAAATTTTACTTCAAGACTACATCATAGAAAAACTTTCAAAAATCATCTGTAGTAGAAGATGAAATTCCAAGAGATGAGGCAAAAGTCCTAGTTATATCCCCAGTAAGGTATCTCTTGAGACGATCCAAGTCATCGGCTACATAAAGCATGCTAGGCCTTGTAGATGGTGATTCCTGTGTGCAAAGGATCCCCAGCTCAATTAGCTCTCCAATTGCGACTCCTTGCATTCTTTTTACCTCATGAGACTGATCTCTTGAAGCAGTAACCAAGACAGGGTCTATCACTTTCTCTAACCTTCCATGATAATGAAATTTTACCCATTTGTGCAGGCTTAAGCCACCAGAAAATATGTCATCTGTTGGTCTTTTTCTAGTCATCATCTCAAGAACTAGAATACCAAAGCTGTACACATCTCCTTTTGTTGATATATTTGATCCAAATCCGTACTCTGCATGGGAAATTATAGAATGATGTTGATGACTCTGAAACAGATAATGGCGTTTTAACAAAGCAGAACGACTGTTCTGATTAAAAAAAAAGCAGGAAAAATTTTGTTTTATTGGGATGCTTGTGCCTTGTGGTAATGTGTTGTTGCTGTCATGTTGTAGAAAAGCTAACCTGCATGATCTTTATACTTGTTCTTTGCACATTTAGTGATCAACTGGCAGTTAGGTCTACAGGCAAATGTTTCCTCTAAATGATCTCTTCTGCCCTCTCCCCAAACCCACCAAAAAAAGAAAAAACTTCTAAGTAATCTTAGATTCTTGTAAAATGCTGATTACTGAGGCAAGATCTAAATTAAATACCTGGTGCAATGTATCCGATAGACCCGCATAACAAATTTGCAGTGGAGCTCCCCATGTTATCATTAAACCCATTATTTCCTCCTCCAACACTCATAATTAACCTTGCAATCCCAAAATCTGAAACTACAGCTGTCATGTCATCATTAAGAAGAACATTGCTTGGTTTTAGGTCACAATGAATGACTTTGACTGGAGAATGATGATGCAGATAGGCCATCCCTTCTGCTATGTCACTGCAAATATTCACCCTCTGGGTGATACTCAAATCAGAAGATCCAGGAGAAGCATAGAGGCGGCTCTCCAAACTCCCATTAGCCATATAAGGCAAAACAAGAGCCTTAAATTCAGGTAGACTACATGCAGTGATAATCCTTATCAGGTTCCTGTGCCGAATCCTCTTTAAAACTTGGCATTCTCTGTTGAACCTCTTGATGGAATTTCCAGATTTCAAATGCAGCACCTTGACTGCTATTGGTGTTCCATCTGGAAGAACTCCTCTGTAGACACGTCCATAGCTACCTGATCCTACTTGTCTCTGATCATCAAATCCTCCAGTGGCATCTGCAAGTTCCTGGTATGTGATTCTTGGGAAGTTACTTATTAGTTCACGCTTAGCTGGTTTGCCAGCTAAGTCAGTTCCCTGGCTGGAAATAATCACTTCAAGACACTTAAATCCAATTATGCAGAAAATCATTGACAAGATTATGAAGATGACCAAGATGAAAATAATTAAGAATAGGCGATTTCTGAACCAATGTCTCTTTTCAAAGCATGATAGTTTGCCTGTAATTGTTCCACAAAGATGTGGGTTTCCTAAGAATGATAAATTTGACGATGAATCAAAGATACCACCAGATGGAACCATTCCTTGCAGATTGTTATATGATAGATTGAGGAAAGAAAGTGTATCAATTTTACCAAGAGTTTTGGGGATCAATCCAGACAATTTGTTTTGTGAAACATCAAAAGTTTCGAGGTTCTTCAGTTCACCTAAGGATTCGGGAAGCTCACCTTGTAGAAAATTGTTTGAAAAATTAATCATCGATACAGCAATGCAGCTTGCTATCTGGGGGAAGATATTTCCTATTAGGTAATTTGACGAAAAATCCATCTCTTGAACCTTTTCTAGCTTGCTGAGCTCAATTGGCAGGGGACCTTCTAGTTGGTTATTTGAGAGGTTTATGAAAATTCTAATTTCATGCAGGCCTGTGAGTTCTGGTGGGATGCTTCCTGATAACCTATTATAAGACAGGTCAAGCCTATATAGACCAATGCACTGGCCTATTGTAGAAGGTACTTTCCCAGTCAGATGGTTATTGTTGAGAAACAAAGAATTTAGTCGTCCCAACTTTCCCAGACTTTCTGGAATCCCTCCTGAAAATTCATTGTGCGACAGATCCAGCAGACCCAGATTTAGACAGTTGCCCAGTGCTTCTGGAATTGCAGTTTTGAAGTGGTTGTTTGATAAGAAAAGTTGTTCCAAGTTTGACAACTTGCTGATCTCCGGTGAAATAGTTCCATTGAGAAGATTAGATGTTAAATTTAGTATCATAAGGCTGGAAAGTTTTGATACACTGTCAGGGATCGATCCATATATTTGGTTTTCCTGCAGCAGTAAACTTTTTAGTTTTATGCCAACTTGACTAACGGTATTGGAGAACGTTCCTCCAAGGCCCATGCCAGCCAATTCAAGCTCCTCTAGACTGCTGCAGTTTCTAAGAGCAGCAAAAAATCGATCAAGATTGGTATTATGATCATGACTTACCATATAGTTGTATGACAAATGTAGGTAAAGAAGTTCAGGACAACTGCTGACAAACTCTAAGGGCAATTCTCCAGACAATAGATTGTACTCTACATCTAAGTTTACAAGTGACAGATTAGTAAGAGAGAGAGGAATCCGTCCAGTAAATTGATTGTTGTATAGATTGAGACTCAGCAGACCTGGACAGTTTCCAATCTCTTCAGGGATCTTACCACTGAGGAAGTTGCTAGAAAGGTCCACAATTTCTAGTGTGCAATTGGAGAAAAGAGATGGTGAAAGTGAACCAGTTATGTTGTTATCTTTGATATGCAGCACATTAAGTCTGGAAAGCTGGGAAAAGGAGTCTGGTATGCAACCATGCAAATTGTTCCCCTCAAGATGGAGTCTATGGAGGCGACTAAGGGAGCAAAGTTCTGGTGGAATATTGCCAAATAATTGATTGTCAACAATGTCAAGGGTGTGCAGTCCAGTGAGATTGGAAAGGAAGGGTGAAAGCAACCCCACAAGATGAGTTTCGGCGAGGATCAGTTCAGTAACTCGGTGCTGAAATTTATCGCATTTAATACCAGTGAAATTACACACATGAACAGCTTCATCCCAGTTAGAAAGTGTGGAATGTGGATCAAATATAATTGTTTTCTTGAACTCCAGAAGAGCATCCTTATCTGTGAGAAGGGAATGAGAAGGATGGTGATCCCTAGGATAGGTGAGACTAAATATTGAAACTGGGTGTTGAAGTAGGAAGATGAACAATAATGCCCCGATGAAAACCATGTTGAGTATGTTGAAAAAGCTCCTTGATAGTGATACAGTCATATGAAAACATGAATGAGAAGCCCTCTTTCTCTCACTGTCATCTATTTAGGTCGTTGAGAATGAGAACGCCCTAGTGTTTGACATTGAAGAAGAAGGCATGGGTCTAGGTGGAAATACCAGTACAAGAAAAAACATTCAATAGATGCAATAATTTGTGGAGAGGAAAAATGTGAGTAGAAGATGAGTAGATTCTCAACTAAACCTGAATTGAATGCCCTTTTGGAAGGAGACAGACAAGAAGTTGGTGGCAGAGACTAGCAGGCGTAATCCTTCTGTGTGGTACAAGCATAACATTTTCAAGCACTCAACTGGGGCGCACTGACGAAATAAACAGTGTTCTCCCAGTTGACATTTTCATTTTCACCTGCAAAAATAGCCGCTTGGCCAAATAAAAAAGAAAAAACAAAGGGTGTGAAAGTAACGGACTTTTTGTGCTTTTGTCATAATCATCATGTAAGCAGTTGACATTTTCAAGGCCTGAGCTCCTTTTTTAAGTGGAAAGCATGAACAATAAGACACCAAAACCTAAGTCAGAAGGGATGCTGTAATAATCTGTGTTTCGGAATGGCTGTTACTCTTAGTGGAAGAGAGAGAAGACAATGGACGATTCGAGAATGTTTTCTTTTTAAAGCTGCTGTTGTGATATCCAATTTTTTAATTTTAGATAATCATAATAAATTTTGCCAATAATATGTTTAAGTTCACTGTTGCAGTAATTTTATTTTATTTTTAAAAAAATATATCTTTTGGTTCCAACATTTTGCTCGTATTTTAATATAAGTTTAGACACTTTCATTTTTTAATGTTTTACATTCATTTAAAGTTCCTACACTTTATTTATTTTGTTCATTTAGAGACTTAAAATATTAAAAAATGAAAGTATAAGGACTCATAACATTAAAAAAAAATATAAGAACCTATAATAAAATATGATCAAAGTACAGGAATCAAAATGTATGTTTTTCCTTTATTTTTTTCATGTAACTGTTGTAGTAATTTTATCCTTATGCAACATCATATACAGAAAACAATAGGCAAGCATGAGCTTTCAAGGTTATCAAAGTTAAGGGCAATTGTTACTGGGGAAAAAAGAAGTAAAAAAAAAAAATCATATCTTGAGATGATTTGTTTCATGACCCTGGTGACCCTTCAGCCCTCTTCACCATGCTTGATCAAGAGCTATTTAGCTGTTTGTATCCAAAGTTTTTTATTGACCTTGGTTTTCTCATTTCTTAATTAAGCGCGATTGAGGATTAAGTCTTAGTGCCCATTTGGTTCATTGAGTCATAGGAAATGGAATGTAATATAATGATGACTATATGTATTTGTTTGGTATGTTATAAGATGAATATATTTTTTTAAGAAAAAAAAATACCAAAAGAATGATGAAATGTTCTTTCTACCCTAACCACAGAAACAATTCGACTCATCTTCCTCTTTTTTCCGATAATAGCTATCCGACAATATCATCCTCAATCTAGAAAATCGATACCTTATGCCAGTATAGATCACACAAAAGCAACATAATCAAACTCAAAAATCCACCATCTGGAAAACTAACTCAAAGATAATGAGGAATGAAGGAAGATGCAAAGTAGATAAACTTTTACATAAAATAATGAAATCATACGTGTCAGGCTCATAAGTTTTGAAATATTTTCCTATAGACTGGATCAATTGCACTTGATTTTGGATTGTTATTTTCATCATGCACAAGTATCTTTAATTCATCAATATTTCTAACTTTGACTAGAGCAACGTATAATTATTCACGTATAATGACTGGCTTTGATAGATACTTGCTCTGAATTTATTTATAACATACCTTTTAAAAATAATTTTTTTAAAAATATAAAATATATTGCAATAATTAAACCACTTTTTTTAATTTTATTCCTTCTTGATTAGATTGAATGTATTTAATGTAATTGTATTATTATTTAAAATTAAGGGTAAAAATGAAAGTACATTTCACTTTTTTGTGATATTATGAAAAAAATTCAACTTTTCTTAAAATATGTAAAAAGGTTGAAAGTATTTTATAATAAGAACCAGATAGCATATAAGCTAACATATTTATCTCAATGATTGACCTTAACTCTTGTTAATAGTCATTAAAAAAAAAGTATAATAAAGAATTGTCTTCATTGCATGCGGAATAATCGTATACTTTTTAAAGGATTCATGTGCATTCTATGTGTAGACATGTTTTGCTCTAACTTTAAATCATTTAAGGTTATTGCCTTAATAACATTTTTCCCAAGCTTAATTCGAAGATGAGTTCCATTGCATAACCTTGCTAGGTGACCAATGTTTTGTAAAAGCATTATTGGAGCACTAACTCAATTTGTGAGGAGGAAGATTAGAGCAATTAATTGTGTTTAAAAATTCAGTAATATATAAATTATCAAATGAGTCATTGTCTTGTGTTAATTTATAAATCAAGTCACAAATGAGATATTTAAAACTATCTCTAGATAACAAGGAACACATGTAATTATTGAGTTGAGTAACAAGTAATTATAGTTGCAAGTATTGCTATGTCATTGAAATAGTTATTGATTGTGAAATTATCTAATATATATGAATAAACTACATTAACAATACCATGCAAAAGAATTCTTGTAACCTGTTATCAATAATTCTCAAGATAATGCTAGTTTTACAACATTATTTGACAGGCCTAAGTTGTCATTTCTAACATCTAAAAGCCATTGTGAGAACTTCTTTAAGGCAAAATTGTCGCTAGAAAATATTTGTATTTGTTTGAATCAACTTGGTATAAAATGAAAATGGAAAAGAGCTCTACCTCAAAATGATGAGAATTTTTCTTTTTCTTTCTTAAAAAATCACTTTATTATCTATCAAATATAATTAAAATAACTTTTTCACCTTTTTTATGTTCAAATATATTTATGGGAACTAATGTAATTCATTCCACTATCCGTAGTTGCTCTTCCATTGGAAACGTCATTCATGATGGCTGTGGCATAATCATTGTGCTTTTTACTCCTGAATTTTGCTTTTTTTGTTGTAATTAATTAAGAAAGCTATTATCCTTGTGGTTCAATTAGGCCCACTTAATCACCAACCTAATACATGCGCGGTGAATTGGATTGGAGGACATATATAATAGTTGTGATATTGCTTACCAATCAATATGAGAATCGGAGTCACATTGAGTTGAGAGCTATAATTGCAACCCCTCACTTTAGAAAAAACTACAAGCAACAAGCGGGGCATATAAAATCTATAACTTTACAATCCTATTTTTGATATTTTGTATCATCTGAATTAAATGAAAAATATATAAGATCAAAAATTTATTAAATATATTATATTTTAACAATTTAGATAAGATATGAATAATATATAATATATTTATAATAAAAAATTATATTAATATTTTCAATATAAATTTTTTAAAATGAAAAATGATGATAACACTATTTATGTTATTATAATTTTAATCTTAGTATAATTATTATTTTTTAAAAATATTAATTTTTTATTAAATTATTTTACACCCCATAACTTTAAGTTTTGGCTTTGCCACCGATGAGAATCCTATATGCATATAATTAAATTAGAAACATTGTACCAATGAGGACCACAAAATTAAGCTCGAGGACCTTAGAAAACTAATAATAATGATTGAGGACCACAAAATTGCAAAATTAAATTTAAAGACCATAATCTTTTTTTTTGTAGTCCACAAAATTTAAATTAGATTTCGGGATTTTGTAATCCTCAATCGTTGTTATTTATTTTCCTTTGTAGTCCACAAAATTTAAATTAGATTTCGGGATTTTGTAATCCTCAATCGTTGTTATTTATTTTCCTAAGTCCTTAATTGTAATTTTCATGGGATTCACTACAAAGTATATGTTAGTTACTACTATTATTTTCCTGTAAGATCCCTTACTTTTATTAGATATTCACTATGCTAGATTTTCTAAAATGAAAAGGAAAACTGACACGTAATGTTTACTAACTTTCGTGGAACCTAGCTATGTCAAAAATGAGATTCACTATTATGTATTGGAGTCTCTATTCACTTTAATATACCATACGCGCAAGTAGGTTCATGAATAAACAAAACCAATTCACAATTATGTGTGACTTCGGAGGACACTCCAAGTGGGTGTAGTTTGCTGAATGCAAAATAAAGAAAGCTTAAATGTTTGGTGCTAAGCCGACTATAGATAAGTATTTATAATTAAAGATCTTAAATTTCTGAAATTATTTTATGGCCAAAGTGATACAAACATAAAAGGCCTACAGAGGACTACATCCAACTCATCTCAAATGATAGATTTAGCATAAGAGAGTCCGATGATAAGAGGGAAATTTTTTAGCTCAAAAGACATTAATTGGACTGTATATCTATATATTAAAGGTCCAAAGCAATTATATGCACATGAAAAGAGCAAAAGGGGCCTATAGATAGCCTTCTTTATTCAAGCCCAAGTGCATGCTGTAATAGGCCAAGAGCGTTTGAGAATGTCATATTCCAAGTTTAACATTATCAATTAGGAATCAATGAGCACACGATTGAGTTGGTGAGGAGCTACAATCAAACATTTTAAGGATGAGTGTTCGAATCCTTGGAGGTGACAACCACAATAATTAATGCAACTTGAAAAAGGTTATTTTATCAATACCAAAAAAATTACCAATAAGGATTAGGTATAGCATAAAGGGTTAGTCTCTTAATATATAATAAATCAAAGTTTGAATCCTAATTAAAAGATATGTTTATATTTAGTGTTCAATTATGCCTCGAACATGATTATTTCTAATAATAATTGCCTATAATAAAAAGATACTTCTGCATAATAATAATGATGATGATAAAGAACGTTCAAGTGGAGCAAAACCAGGAGCTAAAGTATTCTATAGAATAGATGTACTCTAAGGCAGGAAGTTCAAATTCAAGATCTGTTGCAAGAAGCTTAGATCTAAGGACTATGATGAGCATGTCCAAGAGTAAATGGTGAAGAAGCTTTGGTTAAAGAATAGTTGATTTCTTCTCATGGAGTTGGTTGCTTTGGTCAAAGGACTGCGATATCATCCACAAGTGTAAATTTCTTCTTATGGAGTTGGTTGCTAACAATGAACTCAAGCATCAAATCTTTTAATGTACCCATCCTTTAGAGCAATTCTGAACAGCACCTGAACCAGATTGTATTCATGTTGATGTTGGTGGTTCAATCCATTGTAACTATCGTGCAACTTGTGGAGGAGTTTTAAGAAACCACAGGGGAGACTAGATAATGGGTTTTCAACAAGCATTGAATTTCTGCTCTCCTATTGAAGCTAAATTAAGGGCAATTAAAGTGGGTTTGTTGATTTCCAAGCAACTTAATTTTGCCAAAAAGTCATGATCTGTTTTTATTCTTTGCATGCTATTAATTTACTTAGTTGAGATGCTTTGTTGGAACACCCATTGAGACCACTATTACTAGAGATCCGTGATATGCTTTATGAAGACTGGGATGTTTCTTTATGTTATACTAGCAGGGAACACATAATGTGTGTGGATTTTATGGCCAAGGGAGCTTATCAAGATAGCTCCGATATGTTTTTGATCCCAAATGTCCCCACTGGTTGTTTGCAAAGGTTTTGTGAAGATTAGAGGATTCCTTAGTAGTTGTCTTGCTAATGTTGCGACAATCTGTAGTTTGTAATTTCTAGTTTTTTTTATCAAGCCTGGGCTTGCGTATGTAATTAAAAAAAAAAAAAGAATGGTTGATTGATTACACTGCTAAAAGCCCAACAACAAGCTAGTCCCACATGAAGTCCATGGTTGAAGAATTTAAGCTAAAAAGGCGTGGTTCTGATCTTTTTTTAACATAAAACGACGGAAAAGCTGGACATGGAAAACATGTCATGCATGTTAAAATATGAAAGATTTCTACACCCAAAAAATTGAATATTAACAATTTTAACATTTAAATTATCATTAAAAACTTAATGTGCCAATCAATCAACAAAATTTATTTAATGAAAGAATAATAAAGAAGTCCTAAAGAGATTAATTAATTTAAATTAGGTCTCAAGTAACAATATTTAAGAATTTGTCAGTTTGATTTTTAATTCTATAAATTTATGGTGATAAATTTATAACTTGTGTTTTAAATTTTAACAAAAATTTTTTTATTTTTCAACTATATTAAAATTTTAAAAAATAAATTACAAATTCATTATAATGAAATTACAAAACTGAGAGATAAACTTATAAATTAATAAAATTTGACACTTAAAATTTAATTTAAATTAATTCACCTTAAAATTTAATTTCTATGTACATTATCAAAAGTTGTGGGAATCTAAAAAATTCCTAGTCCATCAGACATCATGGGATCTGACTGTGACAGTAATCCATCAGGCACCAAATATTGAGAGCCAGCTGGTTAAATCCAACTTTGGTTTCGAGCTTAATGGGTGAAAATTTGTTTTGAGAAAGTCTTAATTATCATTGATTCAGAAAGCATCTACCACAGCAGAAGCATTTTGGAATATCTAGATCAACGAGAGATTGAGACTTTTATGGACAAGTAAATATGTAATTAATCAAAAGGACAAAAGCATCAGAGATCCTTTTCAAAAATCTTTAGCAGACAATTAGGAAAATGACACTGAGCCAATCGCAATCTTAGACTAGCCCTCACTCAACAATTTAAAATAAAACTACCATTATCATTGTTGTTGTCTCTGTAATTGCGATGGAGTTTAATTTAATTTATTATGAGAGCTTGCGTCAAACATATGCAACTTTTAGTTGTACCAAATTGAAACAGAATAATAAGTTCGTCTATTATTTCCTTCAACTGTTATAAACGTTACATAATGTTCGAATAATCATGGCCATAATTAGGGAGCTTGTAACTCAAATATAATAGCGATAATAAGCAGCTTGTAATAACACCTAACCTCTCTTGTGTTTAATTTCTTGTTTTAAGTTTTAGACTAAATTAAGTTGCCTTATACGGTTAGTATATATCAAATATGCATGCTTCTTATTGTTGAGTTTATCAATCAAGTAAAAATAAGAATTTCCTTTTTCTCAAATTGAAATTGTTTTCTCTTTTTGCCTCGTGACTTACAAATATGATATAATCTTGTATTTGTTGGAATCTTAGATATAAATCCTGAGTGTAGCGGAGGAAGAGATTAGGGAATTAAAATTAGTGCAAGTTCTTAGCCCATAACCTACAACTCCCTGGTTAACCAAGTTTTTCTAGTTTGTTCAGCCGGAGCTTTGTATAACAAAGTTTAAGCCTTTTTTTATTTTGCTTCAATTTAAATTTTACTTAATAATTCATAAGAATCATTTTTGAGTTTTTTGGAGATTGAAAGAAGCTGGTTCGTTCTGGCCATACCTAACTTTCTTTCACTTTCAAGTTTCTTGCTTAGTGATTCACAATCACTATGAGTTTTTTGTCTAATGATTCATTTTCCTCCAAAAATTACTTTGAGATTTTCTTTAGATTCTTCATATCAATACAAGCTCTTTCAAACTCAAGAGATAAGTGGGGTGTTAGGATATATTATTTATGAAGATTTATTTTGTTTAGATTTATTATCTATTAAGATTTATTATATATATAGATTTAAGAAATATTTTATATTCATTGGATATTGTTATGATATTTATTAATTATTATTAGGTTTATTTATATATTGTAAGCTATTCATATCAATAAAGTATGACACTTTTCCAACTTCCTTTATTTCTCTCTTAATTTTTTTTCATTTAATATACAAAAAAAAAATTTCTTAGATATGAGATAAGTGCATTTCTCATTTCTTTTTTAGAAAGCACTTTTTTACCTACCAAACAATGGCTTAGAGTATATGTTTACGTTGGAAACTTTCAGGAACTGTGGTTGTGCTTAAATTATGGTTCTTGATCATACACAATAATTTGTAAACATATATAGGCTCAACTAATAACTAAAGCCTTCTGAAACTTTTAATTCGTAACTATATATATGTAGGTCAATGTATAATGTTTTCATATTTTATATTGATCGAGCCTTCAATATGTGTTATATGTAAGGTCATTCTTACAAATCCATACTTCACACAAAATCCAAAGCAATAATTAGATTAATCTATTTAGACTATCAAGTTCGTAATATTTGCATAGAGATGAAATCTCAAGTTTTCAATTTTAAAGAATAAACAATATCATTTTGCAAACTAGGAACACAATAAAATATAAATATAGAAGTATGGTATATACCTTCAAAAATTTTAAAACCGTGAAAGTCCTCTTGTTCCCCAACCCAAACTGGAAGATACGTCATGGCATAGCGCTCCTGCACCATGGCATATCTTCTCTGTGCTATGTGTCACGGGATGTTGCATGTTTTGATAACACTTTTGCTATCATTTTGATAGCATTTCAGGCAACTTTCATCTTGCCTCAAATCTTTATTTGATGTTTGATGGATACGATCTAGGTGTATATAAAAAGCTTTTTTTAAACCCTAGCTATTGGCACAAATTTTACTTTCAAAAAAATTTTATATAAAGGAGTTGAACTCTCAAACACATTTTTTAACCCTTCTTACACTTTTCTCCACCAAAGGGTGTCCAAAACCACATACAAATGCCAAGCTATATTTATCACCTAGACTGTACGCAATAGACTTAGTATTACCTGTGCAACATATCATATACACAAAATAACTACAAGAATTCATTATCCAAGCCTCAATCCCTTAATAACAAAAACAATTGAAAGTCAACCATTTTCATTTAATAAATATTCATGCATGGGGAACAATAAGAATCCTCCCTAAACTTGTACTAACATTTTGGCTATATTAACAATAATCAAATTTAATTACAACATTTCAAGGTCTAAAATACATCTACTAATCATAATCATCTCTATAGTACAAGTATAATAACAAAATGCATTTGTTTATTAGCAATATCCTATCAACTACACAAAATAAATAAGTTTGGGAGGTTTTATAGTAGGAATAGTAAATTCCTAAGCCTTCAGAGCTTATCTTTTTCCACACCCAAGCTAAAGTTCTTGGGGTTTAATTACTTAGAAACACTTCCAAGTTTTTTAAAATTGATGCTCTAGCAGAGAAAAGTCATGCTCCTTCATTTTCTCACACTTTATCTTTTAATTTTTTTAATTGAAGTTGCCTTAATATTTGCAAAACTTTGACTATGTGTCATGGTGCATGATGCTTGCATTGCGGTTGACACTTCTTGTACTATGGTGGATGGTATGGAGAGGCTCCCCCTCTCTATTTTAGCCCCTTACATTGTGCGGATAGTGAACACATCGTGATGCATGGCACAGACACACACCTCATGATTTTTCTCCCTCTTTTGCACTTATATGGCCTAAACTTAGTCTCAGACCTATTCCTAGGGCTAACCCCAACTCAGATGGTCCTTTAATCCTCTTTAACTGTCCTCTAAATCAATTCTACTTAATTAAACTTGATTACCTCCTTAATTAATTAAAGGATTGAAATTTTGGATGTTACATTATATACAACGCAATTATTATTTTAGAGCATTCACATGTGACGTGCAAAAAGAGAAGGGTTTAAGTAGTAGCAATAATTAACTAGAGAATGAAATAATATTTCTTACTTGGGACATAACTTCGCGAGATCACTTTGTGATTGATTATTGCACAACAAATCCATCTTGAATAAAATTGCCAAATAGACCAATAGTGTGTGACTACTTGTATACATAAACACGTTTAGGTATGTGAGTAATTAAGCCCGTGACTCGTCTATATATTGGCTTTGGTCCTTAATTTGTTATATAGTTTTATCGCTCTCTGCATGGCTTCTTCATCACTATACATGTAGATAAGTTGTATGTAAAGTACAGAATTTTACACATTCATATAATATAAGGAAACCCAAATAAAGAAGAGATGGAAGATCACTGAGTATATGATGAATAAATATAAGGCAAAATCATTATATAAGACAACCTCGTTAAGTCACACCTAGTGGCTAACCTAGTATTAGCAGTGACGTTGGATTTTCTTATATGCTTCATACGCTTTGTCTTGTACAAAAGGAAACAGAAAATGGGGTTGGATTCTTCTGGCCCTGGCTCCTTTATATGATCTGGACCCTTCAACTACTTCCATTATTTGCTTGGCTTTATATATAAGATCCTTATGCATTATATTAATCGAATCGATTAGCTTGTTAGCACAAGAAGATGATCCATGAAGCTCCTCCATTTTGTCCTTGTTGCTGTCTTGGCTTTCCAAGCAATGTTGTTTGGTTCGACTTTGATAGAAGCCAGACCTTTTCTGCCACCAGGTGATGCATAATTATAACTGTTTCTGTGTCACACACACACACACACACACACGCACACGCACACGCACACGCACACGTCTTTTGTTACGTACTCATGCAGATAATGATGCTTGTTATGCGAACTCGATGTATATATACATAATGTATGGTGCAGTTTTAAGAGGGAATATTTAAAAGAAAATAATAAGTATAAAGATGAAATATGTACTTTACATTGTCCGATATCTGTGAATATATGAAAGTTTGGCTGGTGCAAAAAAAAAAAAAAAACAGAGAGAGAGAGAGAGAGATATATATATATATATATATATGAAATCTCAGGGGCATTTATATATATATATTGGTTCGAGGCGTAAAAAGGTCCTCTGCTTGGGAACAGATAAGAGATACTGTAGCAGTTGCTGGTGGATGGGAGGACACGGAGGTTCACGGCGGCCGGCACCACCTCCACCTAGTTATTCAGGTGGTCCGACTCCGAAGCTGCAAGGTGGTCTGACGGTGACGAAACTTCATCCTCGACCACTTCCATTTTCTACAAATTCACATGGTCCAAATCCTTTATCTTCATATCATATCAGAGGCAAAACAACGGCCCAATATTATCCTGAAGCAGCTCCAGCCTGATATATCCCTCTATGTATGTATGTATGTATGTATGTATGTAATTGCTGTTGCTTATGTTATGATCCTATATATCTTTGTGAATGTTTTGCTACGAACATGCATGTGCATATGTGTGTGTTTTGGTGTCTTGAGTCTTGACTTTGGTCAGGATATCAAGTCGTTGAAGATATGAGATGTGCATGCAGAGTTTGGCTCTGACTGCACCGGATAAGACTACAAGTGTCTGTATTTGGGGAGAGAGGGAAGACCAATAGGAGACACGGCTCTCCCAATTTTTATAAATTTCTTTATATTATATAGGTATTATATACTTCTAACTCCGTTAAAATTTATGAAAACATCAAAGTATATATGTTTTTTAAATTTGGCCCTCTTATTTTTAAATCTTGGCTCTGCGCCTCAGTGTCTGACTTTTCTTCAATATTGTGTTTTAGTGTGTTTGTTTATGCTTCACTTCAATAATATAATATTGATTCAAATAAGTGCATGGCTGTAAGGACGTGTGTGCATCTATCTATATATATTGTCGGAGAAAATGTATCTATCTTTTTAGATATATATATATATATATATATTTTTAGTTTGTGTATTTTAATCGGTAAATTTGTTTTTTGTTTGTTTGTAGATACAGTTGTTATCCGATACTAATAAATCAAATTTAAATATTATCGGATCTAATTAAAAGTAATTTTTTCTCAAAAAAGTTTTTGGTTTGTAGTTAAGATGCAGCGGGCCTGAAAGAAGCTTTTGGGTTTGTAGATTTTCACAACAACGTTTATAACTATAATAAGATGAAATACCGGATCAAGCCTAAGCCACTCGAAATTTAAACAGGATCTTTCAAGTTTTTGAATTTGTAATGTTTAACAGTTTAAAATTTAGGTGCACAGATTAAAAAAAAGTACAATTAATACATCGAAATACTAAGTGTATTGCCAAATTAACTTGCCCCTAATACATCAAAAAAATTAAAGCTAAGGGAGTAAATAAAGGTATGTATAATAGGGAAAATATTAATAAACGCTGCTTGAACTGACGAAAAGAATTCTAAAAAACAACTTTAATCTGAACACTACACGTGCTTATCATGATTGAGGGTTGGGGGTGTTGAATTTAATTCAATCCTAGGGCCGAAAAGATAGGTTGAAGTCATTGGACATGCATTTAAAATCATTTCTTTCAAACTCAAATTTTAAAAATTGAAGTATTTTTATATAAAAAGCTAAGTAGCCCTACTTTTTTAAGCTCTAAAAAAAGGAATCGAGTTCAAGGTTATCTATTTAAGTCTATATTTATTTTAATTCTGAAAATTATAATACTTTATATCTTTAAATTAAATTTAAACTTTAAAATATGTGTTTATACTTTAAAATAAAATTTTTTATCACTTATTCTAAATTTTAGAGGATTTAAATTTGTACTTTGAAATGTAAATATGTAATATTATAATGACAGTCTTGATTTTAAAAAAAAAATAAAAACGAGATTCAAACATTAAGTAATCGATAACTCGAACTTAAAAAAATGACCCTTTTTTTTCCAGAGTAAAAAGGACTTCTTGCCCCGGGCTTATATCATCACAAATAGGAACGTAACATGTAATATAAAAAATACAAGTATTTTGTAGAGTAGTATTTATTTATGACAGATTTGAAGTAATTTTTTTTCTTTAGTAAGCATAAGAAATAAGCATTGTCAAGGTATTGAGAGTAAATAGTATAGATATTTTCTTAATAAAATTGTCATATCTATATATATAAGGATATATTGCGATTCAACTCAACCATGCAGGGCAGTGTCAAGGGATTTTGAGACCTAAGGCAAAATAAGTTAAACACTATAAGAAAATCAGTATTTAGTGAGGACCTTATTCCTCACTAAATCATATCTATTCCTTGCTAAAAGTAATTTAACGAGAAACTAATTTTTTCGCTAATGCGTAGCTAAATGACGAGTCACTAATATTTAGCAAGGAATAATATTTTCCTTACTAATTAGTGAGGACTTTTTATTTTCCTCTCTAATGTTAGCAAGGAATTAGCAAGGACTAATTATCCTTGCTAAAATTGGCTAGGCATCTAATTCTTTGCTAAGTTCATTTTTTAGCTAGGACTTTTTTTGTGAGGGATGTGTTCCTCGCTAAATTAGCGAGGAATATGTCGTCGCTATTTTCTCGCTAATAGATTATAATTAACAATAAAAAAATCAGGACAACAAACAATTAAAGATCAATTAATTCCTTGCAAATCAAATTAGTTAGAGAGGAATAATTTACTCGTAATTTCATCACTAAATTGCACAATGGTTTTGTAAGAATCAAAATTTTAATTATAAATAAATCCTGTTTAATCAAGCAATTAACTAGAAAATGAAATCTAAAGTGCACAATATAATATAAGTGGTTCAATCTATTTATAATCTATATATGGAAAAGTAATATCATAATCAAGTAGTTCAACATGTTAACCATATATCAAAAGTCATACAATATTATAAGATAGTAGAGTAATAAACTCAATAAGAGTTCTAAAGTATCTCATACATAAAAAATAAAGGAAAAACTTAGGAAATAACATGGTTATTTTGCACCACCATTTGGATCCGTTTGCTTGGAAGAATTTGCACTGCTAGCACGCTGCTCTAGAGTTAGGACTGTCTCACCTAAACTATGAATAGCCCTAAAAATATCCTGCTGTATGAAAAATCTTATCTCTGATATCTTTTAGATGAATATATGTTCTATCTTCTCTTCTATTACATGGTTAACAGCTTCTTTAAATATAGGTGTCTAAACAAAATATCCTACATTTGGCGTAGGATGTGAAGGTATAGGATGTGGAGGAGTAGGATGAACAATATTAATGTTACAAGTGGTCTTGCCATGATTTCCACATACCATAGCAACATGTGATCCAAGTCTATAAACTTTACCAGTCTTCTTCATCCTACCAACTGCCTTTAACCATGCTTGAGCCACTTAATCCTGTGAGAGAGAAGCTTGAGCTTCAATGAAGTCTCCATCATCAACATTTACATCTTGGCCTTCACCTTCATTTTCAAACACTGTAACATTCTCAAAATCTCTATGTTGCTCATCTTCTCCAATTGGCTGTCTAGATAGATGAATTTAAATGTTATGTTTGTACTTGACCTAATAAAATTCAAATTTCAATTAATTAGTAAGTAGATATAAATGAAGAAGTAAATTAATTATCATTTTTAACATTAAACTTACATATGCATTTTTGGATTTGTCATCAACCCATTGATCATCTTTTTTTTTTTCTTGTGTATTGCCTTGTACACTTCAGATAGCATAGGTTTCCTTTCTCTTTCTCCTACAAAAATAATAATCATTAATATAAATTTAAAATCAAAACATTAATGGTATAATATGAGAGTTTTACAACTTAATGACTCAAACCTTATCAATTTATAAGCATGTTCATGGGCAAGACGTGATCTTCTTGTATGCAAAGAAGGATTCACCAATCTATTCCTTGCATTAGTGGCTGCAATTTGCTTGAACTTTGTAGTATTCTAGTGTTATTTAAGTTCATTCTAATAGTCTGCACTAGTTCAATTAGGAATATAATCTTCTTTATCTTTTAGCTTTTCTTTCAATTTATAGAATGTGTCACAGAGTCTTTTAGAACCTATAACTTCAAAGGTGCCTCTAATTATATCTTTGTCATTTTCTTCCCAATAATATAATCTCTACAATAATAATCAAATTAACAAAACCAAAGCTTTCTAAAATTTTCTAATAATTGAATCTACAAATTTAAGAACAAAAAAAATAAAAAATCATAACATGCATTTAGTTGTTCAAACCATTTGTATCTAATGTGAGACGGGATTGAAGTCTAAGTAGGCTATGAGCCAGCAAATGACTTTTTGATTATTTTAGTGATATCACAAACTGTACAATATGGGGTGAACTTGCATGTAAAGACAAATGTGTTTAAATTAAAAGAAAAAAAATCTTAACAAAACTTTTAAATCAACATCAATTTAAAGGATCTTCACTTTATGATGTGGTGGAATTTGTTTCAACTCCATCACTAATACCACTCCCCTTACCCCCTTATATTCTTCTTCGGCCTCTCCCTTTTAGCATAGCTAGATAGTATATAGAAACCTAAACAATCAGTTAACATATCAAACCTAGACAATAAGATAGGATCAACCACATATCACAGAATAAGGGGGCAAAATTCAGATAGAAGCACCTAAAATAGTTAAAGTTAGCATACTTTAAAACAAGAGAGTGAGTCCAAGAACTTACCTAAATATAGTACTCACACAAGAACTCACGAGGTGGGTAATGGAGAAGTCACAGTAGACAGTGGCTGTAAAAAAGGAAACAAAATAGCAACGAGCATGAATGGAACTGTTCATAGTTGAACACATCTTTGTGTAATGTTAGTCTCAAAATTATTACCAAAATTATTGCCACTCATCTTAAAGGGGTTATGTACCATCTCATTGCTTCTAAGTAATGCAGTTTCATTATGGGCAGAGGAAGCTGTGATAATATTATCATAGCTCAGGAACTCATACATACTATTACATGAGTCTAATTGTCTATATTATGTCCAATGCATCTCAGAACTCTTTGACTCTAGTTCAACAAAGTATGGCCTTCTTCTAATTTCTTCTCTACATATTCCTTTCCTATGTAATTCCTTGTTAGGCCTAAACCTTTTAACTATTAGGAATACTATTAGATATGGAGATGTAAATTTATAGCACATTGTTCCAAACTAATCAATATAAATCATATCTGTTTCCTTATATCCATAATTTTCATTTAACAAAGTATACATATATGTCTATATATGCACATTGACATGGTATATGCATTATTTGACATTGTAAACAATTTTAGTATGAAAAAGTGTTTTGTAAATGATTATTGCTTTTAATTGAAATATATATAATATATATACACTATGTATATAAGTGAGAAATGGAAATGTGATGAAAAGTAATGAAAATTGTGAAAGCATAATTATAGGGGGTGGGAGTTCACCCGAGATATGTGAAAATATGTGTGTATGGAGATTGTGAGTGAAAAATTCATATAGTCAGGCTGACACCATGGGATATCCAGTGCAGCAATATATGGGACTGTTACTATGGGACATCCGAGTAGTCTGGTAACTCCCTAGTACCCGTTAGGGTGTGGTTAGGAGTCAACACTCCTCTATGACAATGTGTGAAGAGGGAAAAATCATAGTCCGTAGGCGAGTTAAATTACCTTTGGTCGGGTATTTCTACCATCGAAAGTATGCTTAGGTCAACAAGTGATTGAACCAGGAGAGCCTATGGTTTCATGTCGGGGAGCATTGGAGGTTTGGTGATTAGATGATCATGCTAGTGTAAAACCATGTGTTTTATTGAGAAAAGATACGCCTATCTCATAATTATAGTATGCTTGTTAATACTATAGTTTTGGTACTTTTGCATGGTTATTTGTGGTAATAAACATTTTATGAGCTATATTGGTTACTGAGATATTTATCTCATCTCATGGTTATATTTTACAGGTGAAGGTTACAATAGGGGCAAGGGGAAGGAAGGGGCATTTGAAGAGTGAAGAGCATCATAGTATAGCTCTTCCCAATTATCTTTTTGTGTGTCGTAACAAATATTGTCGATAATTATTGCCAACTTAAGAATATGACATTATTTGAATATCACTTGTATAAAATTGTAATAAGTATGTATACCTTGGCCTAAAAATGATGATACGGATTAATTGTGTGCTTGGCCAAGTTGCTTACAAGTGATATATATATATATTAAATGTTTTGAGCGTCAAAATGACCAATTGATTGATGTGTTAGATTTTGTCCACCCATTATGTTTTTGTCCAATAAGGATTGGGTGGTCATTTTGAGCGTGATTACTTAATTGTGTAATATGAATGGATTGTGATATGGTGTATGGTCCATTTAAAGTAGTCAAGTTGTCTCCGAGGCTAATGGTATTGTGTGTTGTGAATTGGACACTATAGTATGTGGTTGTTGTGAAAATGAATCATTTTAGATTCGGGTGTTCATCTTTTAAATGGATGATTGTATGAGTGTAAGATCGGTGCCATTAGCTAGAGGGCTTACAGAGTTTTATGTGGACACTTGAATCGCTCAAATCGGATGTCGAATGGTAAAATGACGCGCTCTAAAAATTTAGAGAAAAGTCATGACAACAGGTGTGAGTCACGATGCACGATTATTGCGCCATGGCGCACGAGAACCTTGAGAGATTCGTCTCTCTGTGCCATCCGCGGCGGCGAGCACAGCCTACGCCACGGTGGACGGAGCAGTAAATGTTGGAAAAATGGTGTTTAAATCAGATTTTGCTGTAGTTTATTTCCCATGCTTCTGTATTTGCTCTTAATCAATTTTTAATCATGGTTTGAGCTCAAACTATATATTAAAAAGGATTTTCTTGAGATCTCAATATTTTAACTAATTATCTTTCAACCCTTGAGTTGTGGTAACTTTTTTTGAGGATTTTATTTAATCCGAGTTATCACAATGATGTGTGAATGCTGTTCTGGTAATGTCAATGTGGACATTACATATACCACCTGCATACCCAATAGCTTCAACATGAATCTAATCAGAAAAACCTAATTTTCTAACAATATTTTCGACCCTGGAACCACTAGCTCTAGTGTCAAGTAAAATAAGAATTTGAGTATTATAAGAATTAGTGATTTCTTTGATATATCTAGTAAAATTTTAGCACAAGTACCTCTACTATTCTAATAAATTAAATTCATAAGGAAAAATAAAAAGGGGTAGATAAACCTGGAAAAATGTTAATCTTCTTGTATTTCTAGATGTTCTTCAATTTGATCGTCACTAAATTCATCATCCTCCAAATCACCATTCTAAATTGGTTGACTAAAATCTTCATCCAGGAGGTCATCATCAAGAATGTCATCTTCATCATTGAACTGAATGAGTTCATTTTGATTATCTTCCAGATTCATAGTTATTATGTATGTCTATAGCAGGGTCTATATCAAATTGAGTTTTAGAGACAATGCTATGGTTTATATCTGGATTAGGAGGCTTTCTAAGGTCAACTCGAGAATCAAAAGAAGATTAAGAATTCTACTGACCAAATACTGCCCCATCAAAATTAGAAGCTTGCCAAATTTAAGGATTAGGGGAGAATGATGTGATTTTACCAGTAATTTCTTCAGTGCTATTCAGGTTATTTTTCTCACATAAGGGCTTAAGGCAAGAGCCCATATCTCTTTGATTTCCTTTTATTACATTGTGGATTTGTTTATTAGGCCTTGCTTGTCGTTATTGGGCTAAGTCTCTTTTGTTGTCATTTTTTCCAGGTTAACCATTTTTGGGCCTTCCCATGTAAACTTTGGCCCTTTGTGCATATTATTATAGGAGTTCCCTTCCTCATTTCTGAACTTAAGCCTTACATTTTCATCAGCCTCTTTTTACTCCTTAGACCTAGCTCTCTTCACCCCCGACACTTCCTTCTTTCTCCAAATTTTTCTGACAGACTTCGAATTAGAGACCTTAGGTGGAATGTTGGTGGTGCTTTCTTTCTAATTTGTGCCATCTCAGTCATGATCAAGGTCAGCAAGAATATCAAATCTCGTCCTAGAAGTGAATCCCTGTTCACGATTGTGACATTGAGCCTAAAGATCCGGTGGGTATCTCAAAAATTAAGTACTTTTTAGGTATTTGTACTTCATGCATTTGCCGTATTCTTCCTTCGGCAAGTTGAAGTTTCAATGAGTCCCATGTTGGTTGATTCTGGTTATCTTTATTAGCTTTCTTTGATATTTGCTAGTTGCTATTGCTTTGATGTACCTTCTCTTCGTTTTTGTTTCTGTTCTTCAGATTGTGAGGGCAATTATTTTTGTTATGCCCATAACAACCGCATCCAAAACAAATTAGATTCAAGCTTTCATATTTCACATTATATAGTTTGTCTCTGATCAGAAGCCTTGGTACTATTTTTTTTAGATCAACTTCAACATTAATCCTCACAAATTTTCCCCTTTCAGTTTTTCCTTGTTCATCCTTTGAGTCAGATTCTAACAGAAAATTAGAGACAACTTAGTGTTTTTCCTATGCAATTTCCCAATCTTCAGAGTATCTCCTTGTCATAGCATTGTATTGGGATATTAGTGAGTCTAATTTATAAGGCGATCTTACCCAAGATGTTGGAATTTAGATTGAAATTAGGAGACCAACATTGCACAAGTATATAATGGTCAAAGATAGTCTAAAGGCCACCATTAAGGATTCTATCATAAGCAGATTGATCCTTGGTTCTGATAATGTAATAGCTATTGACTAGGTCGATTAATTCAAAATCTTTTAATAGCCACATCTTAGCTAACTTGGGCTTGAGAGATTTAGGATTGAGATGTAACCCCAGGGTATTAATGATTATGGCATCCATTCAAGGTAGGCAGATTTTTTTCCATTTTTCATTAGTAATCTGGAAGGTTAGGTATTAGTCTATAAGCTTTTTTCTTCTTTCAGATGGTGACCAATCCTGATATAATTCTTTAGCAAGAACTTCAAGTGTCTCTGTCTGTGTTGATCCCAAAACATCTATCGTAACCAATTAGTAAGTCTTTGTAAGAGATAGGAGCTTTTGTACCTTGAAAGGATGTTGTTTTTCTATCATCTATATCAGTTGCAGCCTCATCTCTATTTTGGATTCCTATTGGCATATTAAATCTCTCATGTTGTATCTAGGATTTTGACTGTTGTAGCATATCTGGACCTTTATCAATCATCTCTTCATCTGGTTTGGAATTGTTTCTGAGTAGTAAATTAGTTTCTTCCTTAGATGCAGGGGATTCATGGTCTCCTCATGGGAAGTGGAAGCTGAGAAAATGAAATTGGAATCAAGTAATGGCTTTGTGATCATGGGGAAGAGATTAGCAGTAAGGAGTCAAGGGAGAAGATGAACATTCTCTCTAGGAAACAAGAGAGAAGGTAAACCTTCTTGCTTTAAAAATGCAATCAACTCATTTTTTTTTCCTTTTCCATTGGTCAATGTCAATCAACAAATAAATTGGTGGATGAGTTTAAAGGTTCAGATTTATAACATGGAGAAATCAAAGTTGGGAATAATTACCCCACACAATTTTCGTAGGTCAATTTCAATCAACAAATAATCCTTTGTTTTTCTTACTTGTGGATATATTATATAATGTTCTCTCCTCTCTATTGGAGAACCTTTGAGATATATATATATATATATATATGTCTCAACTTCAGAGTGTTTCCAACCTCTTGAGTGTGAATCAAGCAAAACAATTCAAACATATTATCTTTGCAAAATCACGTATTTTAATAAAGTTCATTAAGTATACTTTGTAATTTTATTTTTAAAAAAATATAAACTTTTAAAAACACACATCTTATACTTCATTTTTGAAAGAATATTAAAAAGAGAAAATATAATGAGAAGGGTGTTATTGAAAAAATATTATTAATAAAAAATTATTTATCAAAGTGTTTTACCTTCTAAAATGCCCAATCTCCCCTAGAAGTATCTTTTAAATTAGAAAGAAGGTAGTAGTACATTATCAAGTATCAATTGTGTTAAAATGTTAAATGATTTTTTTTACTCTAGATTTTAATTGCGGCCTCCTTGACAAGTTTTAGGCTTCTTTCCCAAAGAACAAAGATAAATAGGGACACAATTGGAATTTTATGGGATGTTTTTAACAAATAAATTCATCTAACAACCATTCTTAATTTAGGTGAAAATATTTAAAATATTTTATTTTTCTATTCAGTATTAAAAAACATTTTTACTTGAATTATATATCTCAATGATGTAATCAATCATCCTTAAAATTATATTCTACAAAAAAATGAGTAAATGAGCAAATTATCATTATTTTAAAAATTGAACCGAATTGGACAATTGACCCGGTTGAACCATCAACCAGAATCATTAACAACTCAGTTTGGATCGAAAAATTATTTGCCTGATTGACCTAGATTGGACTGAAGTTGAATCGCTATTAAATTTGAAACTAGAGCAATTTTTAGAAAACTGAACATTTTTAAACATGATAATAAAAAAAAGCTTAAAAATTTTAAAAAATAAAAAAATTTAAAAATTAGATCCTTACTAAAGGCCAACTCTATTTTTGAATAATTTACATGTATAAAATATGATTTAAAACTATTTTTTTATAAAGATATTGAGAGTTATAAATGCAAATACTACTTTTGAGTTTGTTTATATCAAATTTAATTAAGATCTACTTATATTTGACAAGTTATAAAACTATATTCATATTTATAATGTTGTTAATTTACGATCATGTTATATCATTTCATTAACAATTAGGCATACCTTATATATGTTTCTTATATTTATCATATCTATATATATAAAATATTATTTTTATTTAATTATTATATCATTGGTGTAACTGCTAACTTTTTCAATTCAATGTTTGATTCAGCTTTTAAAACATTTTGAATTGACCCCTAAATTTTAAGTCCAATAGCACCATATACCTTAAACTATTTTATCATACAAATCAATCTCTCGAGTTTTAAAAATAATGCAATTTGGTCTTTATCATTAACAAAAATTAATTTTAACCGTTAGTTGATTAGAAAATGATAAAAAAATCTTTTTTTGTCTTTTTCTGTAATTTTTGGGTCCTTTATTATAATTTTTTTGGTTCTTTTATGTAATTTGAGGTACTTTTTTGTCATTTTATAATTATTTATCAGTCAAAGTTAACTTTTATTAATGACAGAAGATAAAAGGTATCATTTTTAAAAGTCAAGAGATAATTTTCACAATAAACAAGCTTATGATCTATGGTACTATTGGATCTAAAATTTAAAAAGTAATTTGCTCATTTATAAAAAAAATTATGTATAAAACATTTTTAATTAAATTACATATATCTTAACGAGTTAGTTGATTATCTTCAAAAGTACATGATTAATAGGATATTTTAATTAGAAAATATTATTAATTACACTCTTAATTAAAGGTGTTTTTGAAAAAAAAATTATTAATTACATTTCAAAAAACTCAAAATGTTTTATATTTTTTAACATAATACTTTAAAAAAATGTCTTATGATATTGAATTGTGAAGAAGTATATATAAGTGAAATATTATTTATTTTTCAAACACCAAGGAACCAATAAAGCTTTTAATTTTATTTTTAAAACCTTGAACGGTTAAAAGTTTGAACGCTCAATGTGAAATTATAGAAGGAAATACAAGATGTCAGCAAAGAAGGGAAGCAAAAAAAAATAATAAAAATAAAATACAAGAAGCTTAGTATGACTTATTTTAAGGTTATTAGATGACACCAACTATACTAACTAGCTATTACCTTTGGTTTAGAATAGAAGGCATTAATAATTAACCTTACACGTGGCGAAAAATATAACATTCACCTCACATGGACTAATAGTAATAACAAAGTGAACACACACCACAACTGTTAAAATAAGGCTTTAAATAAATTCCCCTCATTCAATCAGTATTTCATTTATAGTTATTAAAATATTTTATTAATATTTAAAAATTATCTATACATATTATTTTTAAAAAAATTCAAAACAATTATCATAGTCAAAGCACCCTTCACATGTACATATCTTGTTCCATATTTAATATTTAATACTTTTTGAGTTTTATATGACAATTTCTTGCAACCATTCAATTCAATTAAATCATTATTATTATACATATGAAATACTTATTGACTGAGTAGACTCGGGTTGCTTACCCCATCTAAATCTATAGAAACAATAAAACAGGTTCATAAAAAAGCAACATAATTAGAAAAACAATTTCTGAAATATTGCAATGCATGATGAGATCCTAGGAAAGGACTAAGCTACATTTGTTGAACCATGCTCCTCCTGCTTCATTAAAAAACACGAACTAACATAAAACCTCACATCAAACCAGCACCAAGAGCAACAAAATCAAACCAGAGAGCCATGAAAATGCAGAATGTGTCTTCATCAGATATATATATAGCTGCCGCCATGAAATTGCCTTGAGAATATCAGAACCGAAAAACGAAGAATCCTGTAAACAAGAACCGATCAACCACCATAAAACACTAGGAGCCAGAAAAACATGTAGTTGAGCTTGGTTAAAATTTAAAATGACAGACACCACCCTCACCTCCTCAGTACGTACGTGCTGATGATGTAAACACAAGTTTAAAAGAAGAGCTTATCTTAAAAGACAAGCTTATTAGGTAAAAGAGCTTTTTGAATTTATAAATCTCATTTCACTTATGATGTTACATCTACTTGACACGGTACTCGTAACACTTTCACATGAGGCCAAACAAAAAACAACAGTTTATATATATATATATATATATATCTTGTAACCTTTTTCTTGTTTTTCTTTTTATTAACTAATATTGCTCTAAAATCAGAATCTATATATTAACTCACCAGAGCCTCTGTGCTTCGTGGCTCTATAAATAATGCAAAGGACATCATTCATCACCAGTAACATGCACACAGCCACGTGTATTAGATGGTGATGAGTTATTGGTCTTATATATACACACACAGACACAAGGCATGCATTGTTGATTAGATCAATAAACCATGGCTGATTCTGAGGTTCAGACCAAGTCCTGCAGGTAAGTATATCCGTCTCTGAGAGAACTTGCACAATAGCTTATCCACTGCTGATTCTGACTCGATCTCTACACTTGTGTGTGTGTAGAGAGAGAGAGAGATCAGAATATTAATTAGGTTACTAATTGTGATGCATGTAGAGGGGTTCATGTGTGGGTTATTGCGGAGAGCACAAAACAAGTGCTTCTCCAACGACGTCGTTCGGGCTTGTGGGATGTCTCTGCTTCTGCAAACATGGCTGCTGCTTCTTCTTCCTCTTTCTTCACTGCTCGGTAATGTATTCTTCTGCATTTCTCTTTCTTCTTATTCTTACATTTAATTTTCCATATCAAGGATCACTTTGATAATATATTCTCCAATGCAACTAATGAGGAACTCTTTCTAAATCGGTTGAAGCTCAGTTCTTAAATTTTAACCTAATATAATTTTATTTTTATAATTTTAACTATTTAAAATGTTAGTGACTATATTTTAGAAAATAAAATTATATTAAGAACTACTGTGTTTAATTCAATTGGTCGAGAGATTGTTGAATCAACTTATTTTGATGTTTTAAGTTTGAATCTTGAAATATTTAGTTACATTAAATAAATATGTTAAAGGTATCACCAAGGTTCCTATGAGGTTACCATTGATAATAACAGTCCCACACAATAGGGGGTTGAATTAGTTTGGATGGAAGGTGGTACTAACTAACAATACCTCAAGTTTCCCAATATACTTTACGATGGAATTAAAAAAAAGTATATTAAGGACTAAAGTTATCTTTTGAATTTTAAGGATTAATGTTTTATATATACTCTATAATTATAAAGCTCAAGTTACACTGAATTAAAATCCAAGAAAAAAATTATAGGAATTGAATTGTATTGAGTTAAAGTTGAAAGATTAAATTATAATAAAGTCAAAATTCTAAAAACAAAATGGTTAAATTTTAAAAAAAAATCACAAAATTCAGATATTCTCACGAAGAGAGGGTAGCCATTTATCATTGATATAAGAAATTAATTAATATGTTGTTCACGATGGTAAACCACTAAGATGTAATGAAGTAATCCTCCGGTTTTAAATATAGGAAGAATGACATTAAAGTCTTAAAACTTATAATAGTTAAGTCCTTGACAAAATTTTTTAAAAAATTATTTGTAAATATTGATTCAAATTGTCATAAATTTAAAAGTTCTAGCTACATATAAGATAGTTAAATTAAATTTTAAATACAACTCTCTATTTACGGTTGAGATTCCTATATGCAATTGTTTGAATCAATATTTGCAACTTATTTTTTTAGCAAATTTTATCGAGCAGTTAATTGTCATAAATTCAAAGTTTTGGAATTTTATAGTCATTCTCTCTCACATATAAGCAATTAATATGCCTGAATGTTGATATCATACATATTGCTCAAATATAAAATTTTGTAATCCTTGCTAAATTTTGCTTACTAACGTGATTAATTTAATTATTTTCATCATTGATTTTAATTTTCAGGAGGGAGGTCAAGGAGAAGTTAGGCATAACCCTTCCAAATGATGCGTTTGAATTGTTATTTATTTTCCGTAAAGATGGGTCAGTAGTTTAAAACGCTTTCTTATATCTAGTTTGCCAAATAATATTTAATTTCCTTTAAACTAAACTTCAATATCAAATGATTTGGCCGTTTGGACTTATAATTGCTCTAGTTAATTATATTAATTTAATTTGAGTTTCAGTGTCATAAATGATGTATATCTGGTCACAACTGTTGATCCAATACCATTGGAAGCCTTTACTCATCAGGTAAAAATGGACATATTAAAATGCAATGGAATTAATACCGTGAATTTGTTTCTATGATATTGAGAATGATACAAAGAATAATTTTTATATTTGATTAAATACCAGTAAAATAAAAAAGGACAAAATATATTCCTCAAGAAAAAAAAAAAGACTCCACAATGTAGTAGTTCCTTAGAATAGGGGTATTTGTGAAAATGGGGTGATTCCAGCATGAAGGAATCAGAATTCATCACATTTTTGGAGAGAATTATCACTTCAACAAATCTGGTAAATAAGGCTTTCCATAGAACCAGGATTTATACAACAAAAAAAGCAAGCCAAACACAACAAATTAGGGAATGCAAGCAATCAAGATTATTAAATAAGTTAGCATGATCTGATGCAAGTGATTTTTTTTTTTAATTATTGAAATGACAGGAAACAGGAGTTTCAAATGTCAAATACATCTCTTATGAAGAATATAAAAGGCTGCTGGCTAAAGAAGATTCTGATTATGCCCCTTACGATGTTCACGGACAGTACGGTCAACTTTTTGATACTTTGAAATGAGGTATGTCACATTTCTTAAAATTTCTTATACATGAAGCAAATGTTCCTTCTGTTTTCTGATTATCCATGTTGGACAAATTAGATTATTTAACGGCCTGTTTGTTTTTAGTTTTTGAAAACTGTTTTTGTTTTTAAAAATATAAAAATTTCAAAATTTGTTTGGGTAAGTCTTTTTTATTTAGCCGTTTTCAAAACTATTTTCATTTTTTGTTTTCAGAAAAAAAAAATAAAAACAACTTTAAGTTGTTTTGTTTTATTTTTTATTTTTAAAATACATTACATTTGATCATTAAAAATTATAGTTATTTTGACCAATTTTTATTATTAATCACTACAATTAACTGCATATAACTATTCCATTTTTTTAATTCTACAACCGTTTTTTAATTAAATAATCAAACAGATTTTCATTTTATTTTATTTTTAAAACAATTTTGAAAACTATATTACAAAACAGTTTTTAAAAATAAAAAATGAGAACAAAAACCAAACAGGTTCTAAGTATTCTGTTTTCATTTCTTGTGTTGGCAGCATAACTTCAATCTTAGTTCATGTACATAGCTGTCTTAACACTAAATTATTAAAAATTGGACCAATCATTGAATTATTTAAGGCACTGCTTTAAGGGTTAATAATCAAAATCATAGTTAAACTGTGATTAAACTAGTAAAAAAACAAAGCATTTTATTAAATCAGTTAGTAAATTAATTTAATGGTTTACTTGTTCAACAAAGTAGTTGACTTGAAATTCCATATGATGGTCATTAACACAATAGCTTGCTAAAAAATACAAAATTATGAGCTGAAAAATTTATTACGCACTGATCATGTGCTTATTTTTGGTTTGTCAAGGTACAAGGAGGATACCGTAGCTCGCAGTTTGACTTTACAGAACCAACTAAAACGTTATGCTCCTATTTCTCTCAATGCAGAGGTTGTTGAATTTTTCATACATATGATACCATAACTTATTTTTCCAAAATTTAATGTAGCTCCTTAATTAACCATGAGAAATATATTTTATTTTTATGTCTTGCAGTTGACAGGGCTCACGGAATCAGACAAAAGTGCTCTTGTTTTTCTTGTCAAGGCTGCAGCTGTTATGAATGAAATTTTTTATCTTCAGGTCAAGTTTACATATTTTTAAAATGATAAAATTGTTCAAGTATTATTTTCTCTATAAGTTTATCTATAGATTTTACATTGCAAGTTACATTATGTGGGCATGTTCAGATCTAGTTTATAAAATTATTATTTTTTGAACAAATAGTTTATAAAATTATTGTAATATCATTTTTATGATGCTTAGTTTCTATGCCTACATATAAGTTTGGAAAAATAACAAATAAGAATCTCAAGATGTCGCAAATAAATTTTAGGATCATGAAATTATGAAATTAAATTTTAGGACCATGGTCCTTTTATATAGTTTTAAAAATAATACTTTGACTAAACAGCCTCTATTTGAAATGCCAACTTAAAATTCAATAGTGCTTAAATCACTTTAATTAAATTAGAAATTTAGTTAAAAGGGATTATGAGTCACTTTATTTGAATTGAAAAAAATTTTACTCCCAAACTTAAAAGCTATCTCCAAACAGGGGCATTTTAGTGAAATTACTATTTTTAAAACTATAAAAAAAAAAGACTATAGTCTTAAAATTCAATTCATAATTTCGTGGTCCTCACTGGTTATTTGCAATATTCTAAGGTCCTTATTTGTGATTATCTCTATGATTTTTAATGCATTATAGTGTTGGTCTGATTTCAACTTTTGCATTCAATGTTATTATGGGGGAATTTCGATGCTACTTTTGTGAGACACTACAAATGGGAGCTTTTGAAAAAAAGCACATTTGAAACGCAAACCAAACAGACCAATAATGATAGATTGTGAAAGAATTCAGGGAATATTGTGTTATTTTCAATAGAAGAATGTGTTTATATGCATAATAATTAAATCAATTGGCTCAACTGACGTAACAATCTAACTAACTTAATCTCAAACTCCCTTAACTACCTAACTACCCTTACAGATTGCTTTAAGCACATTACATAGTTTGATTGGAAAAAATTTATTTCTTTCTTCATATGGTTGTGTGGTAGTTCACATTAATTACTAAAGTTTGTCAATTTGTTAAATCAGGCTTGGCACAGTAATCCAATTCTAAAGGATTGGTTGAAGAAGCATGCTCGTGGATCAGAGTTACATAAGTTGAAATGGTCCTATTATCAAATTAACAAGACCCCATGGTAAGTCACAATAGATTACTCTATTATATTATTAGATGGTATACAATTTTACATCCAGAGATAGATAGGTGGATTAATTTAGGCCTAATTTGGTATAAGGGAAAATTATAGCACACCATGAGAAGTCGAGAATTCCATATAAATTGGGGCTGTCACAGTTTTCAACGCAATATTGGTTTTTATAGTTAGAGAAATGAAAAGTTACTTTAAATTATGGAATCCAAATGAAAAAGTCAAAAATATCTTTGTTGGATTACTTTTAAATTTAAAAATGAAGGATAATTTAGTCTTTTAACTTCAAATTATTTCCTTTTGTTAATAAAATGAAAAGGTGATTGGGGAAGAGATAATTTGAACTGAAATGAAATACGCATTTGAAGCTTCTTTTGACAAAATATGAACATCCTACTACCTTGACTTGAGTACAACAAATTTGTTTGTTTTGATTTCTTGGGCAGAGTTCTTTTTTCTTAAAAAAAAAAAAAATAAAACCAAGTTCTTTAAAGTATTTGAATAACTTTTTTTTATTTCTACTGTTGATAGGTCAAGCCTTGATGAAGACAAGGCATTTTTGACAACAGCAGATTCAGCAATAAAGTTGCTTCCAAAGGCAACAAGGCCAGTTAAAGGGTGGAAGGGTCTGGAATATAGAGCAGCATTTCCTGTTCTGAAACCACCTGGTGCAAACTTTTACCCTCCGGACATGGACAAAATGGTAAATTATCTAAAAATAATAATAATTATTATTTATTATTATAATATACTGCAGGAAAGAATTTGATTTTCAAGCACGGAAAACAATATAAGCAAATGTCTTGTAGGAATTTGAAGCATGGAAGGACAGTCTAGAAAAGGATCAACAGAAAGAGGCAACAGGATTTTTCAGCGTTATCAAAAGGCACAGTGAGTTTTATTTGGATTCTGATAAAGCAGATACCAAAGTGGGTGCTACACCTGATCTTTATATAGCTCCTTATTCACAAGAGTACAAGTCTCTTCTTGTTAAAGCTTCAGAGTTATTACATAAGGCTGGAGATCTTACCAGCTCACCAAGGTATGCTTCCTTCTGAGTCCCATTATTGATCTGTCATTAGGTCTCATGTAGAATATTGTTTTATGTACAGATATTGGTGACTAATTAACTCTTTCTTTACAAGTACAGTTTGAAGAGACTGCTACAAAGCAAGGCTGCTGCTTTCCTTTCACATGATTATTATGAGTCTGATATAGCCTGGATGGAGTTGGTTAGTCATTTTCTTTAATCAACTTTCGAACTATTATTTTGCTTTCCTTTTCATTTTTTTCTTCAATCTGTTTCCATATCTTCCCTATTTGTCATGATAGCCTGATAAGAGTACAACGTTTTTTTTTTTTTTTTGGGGGGGGGGGGGGGATAAAGCTTCTTGATATTGCTCCAACTGGCTTTTATATGACTACCTATAGGTTGTCAAAACAGGTCAAGCCCTTCAAACTACCTGTTCAGGCCATGTACTTGGAAAAAATGAGGGATTTTGCATGAAAAAAGTTAGGCTCAACTGTTGTAAGTTCTTTAAAAACAAGCTCAGGTTCAGGCTAATCCTTTTAGATCCTGTATTTTTCTCTTTTATTTTCTAGTTAACATGAGGTTGAAATTATTAATATTTGCAAAATAACATAGTTGAAATTGCTTGGTTTATTTTAATTTTTAAGTTAATATATAAAAATGACACAATTTGTTGAATTATATATTAACATAATTAGAAATTTAAATAAAAAATTAAAAAAATATGCAGACTTTTAAGCCTGATCCTAAGCCCCACCAATGAGGGCCAGGCTTAAGAAACATGTTTAATTTTAAACATGCGAGCCAACTCTTATTAACAGCTCTCGATACATCAATGACTTGTGTACCATTAAGTGCTTTATAATTTTTACCGCAGTGTGGTTTACTTCACTGAAACTTTGAAGATCATACAATTGTTGTTGATTTTTCCCTTTGCTGTCATAGGACTCAAAGTTGGATGTTACTATTGGGCCATACGAGACTTACACGGATAAACTTTTCGGATACAAGGTAAATTTTACAGTATGATAGAGGTTAGATAGACAGTGTAAGTTTCAAAGCTTGATCATATTAGTTATTTAGATCTTTTCAAGTGAAATGTGATCATGCTTCCCACGATTGTTTTATGGTACTATTGGTTGAAGTGATCGTTACCATCTAGCTAATTCACGAGAGTTCTGAATTTTTTGTCACCAAAATGCAAGGTTCATTCACGAAATGTCTATTGACATAGGATATCACATTCATGAAATGATTGTCACTTTAGAGTTTCTTACATAAATAAATAAATAAAAAAATTATCTAGGATTGAAAAGTTTATGTAAGTTGAATCTCAGGAGCTCACTAGGGTCAATGCATACCTCCAGATTTCAAGAGGGTTTATAAAAGTACTTTTAAATTGTCCACTAATAAAGTCCTTATATCAGCAATGAGATTTGATCCCACGACTTTGTGAATTATGAGTCAAATCTTTGTTAACTGATCAATCTTTGTTGGTTAAAAAAAAGTTACTAAATAGTCTAGATTGTACCAAAATCTAACAGTATTTGATTATTTTATATTAACGAACTGCCAGCAATCTCTAGTGTTTGTCATGCTGCAACGTCAAAGTCAAATCTAAGCGTAGTTCTAGCCAGTGAACTCAGTGTAAACAGTATCTCAATTTGAGATAAATTAGCATCTTCTAAATTAGGACTCAGTAATTTCATTGCAATTTTTCAAGGCTACTTTTGAAGCATTTATTGGAGTCCGGGACGATAAAGCTTCAGCTCAACTCAAACTCTTTGGTGACAATTTGCAAGTACGCATTTCTCATCAGATAAGACTTCAAATTTATTTTTCCCCCTAAATTTATGAGCTATCAAAATCTTACTAATTTCTTCTTCTGAAGGTTCTAGAACAAAATCTCCCAATGGACAGTGCATACAAATCAAAACATGTAAATGCTGCACCTATCCGCATTATCCAGCTTATATATAATGCCGGGGTGAGTATCAATAATGTAATATATTCATCATTTTCTTATGATGTTTATTGATTAACATAGATTTCTGGGTTATTAAATTTTTAAGTTGGCGAATTCTTTGTCAGGATGTGAAGGGACCACAGATTGTTGCTTACAATCTACCCAATGATGAGCGTATAGTAAAAGATCGAGGAACATCAATGGTCATGCTTAAGAATATTCAAGAGGCTAAGTAAACATTACATTTTTATTCTGATAAAGTAGCAAATATGAATGGATCTCTTCTCGGTTTGTGCATGTCATCCTTGCACAGGGACTATGTGTTGATTCCCATATTAGGAGCCTTACAAGTGAAGTGAGGTTTATAAGCTTCTTTGTGCAGTTCCACCCTTATTGGATGTCCCCAAGGGGACTGAATGTATCTCTTCTGTTGCATTTCTTCTCTTTTCGTTTTTTTTTTTTAAGGGTAAAACTTGCAGCCTATTATAATCAGGTTTAAGCATATTCTTCTGCCCATTGCTGAAGTCTGTGTTGCAAAGGAACAACAAGAGCTTGTGGATTTTGAGTCATTCTTCACCCATACAATTTGCCATGAATGCTGCCATGGGATTGGACCTCATTCCATAACACTCCCAAATGGCAAGAAGTCTACAGTGATATTGGTCAGTTGCATGATGCGTGTTTTATTTGAGAAAATTCTGTAAATTTTGAGTACTTTCACAGAATAATCAGTCACTTCAGGTTTAACGATTATGTCAATAGCGCAGCTAACAAATCATTATATTTCATAAAAAAGGATTTTAATTCTCTATTGCAATAGTACGATGTTATGAGGAGAGAGATAGACACATAGGATGGATAAGTCTCACCTAACTTGTAGGACCTGCCACCCTTGTCAATTTTGTTTTTGTTCAACAGTCAAATTAAATGTGGCTTTTATTAGGAAGAAGATATTGATGTTGTAAGGAAAGAGATAGACACGTGTGGCTTAATGATTGGGTTTTCACATTCTAGCAAGATTATTGAGGAGACAGAGAGAGGAAATACAAGTCCCTAAACACCATTAATTAGATGTTCAAATATTGAGAATTGAAGAATTAATAATTCAGCAAGTTACAATTCTGAGAATCATTTAATTCTGTTTTGATTTTAATTTTTATAATCTCTTCTTCCTTCTGATGCAGGAATTGCAAGAATTCCACTCAGCTATGGAAGAAGCAAAAGCTGATATAGTTGGTCTCTGGGCATTGAGGTTTCTAATCCACAAAGTCAGTTTCTAATAATAACATTTATCACTCAATACATGGGTCAATGTCTCATTTTCAATGGCTAATCATGCATGTGACATGTTCTGACCTGTGCTTCTGAGGTTGTCTTCATCAGTAAAAAATTTCTGTTCTAATAGTCACTTAATTTAATGGATTAGCTGAATACTTTAGTCCTATAATTTACTTCAATTAGAATTACAATTCATGTTTGATCACTCCTAAATTTTTCCTCATAGAAACTTTTACTGATGCTAATTTATTGTTTGTGCATGTGGAATAGCAGGACTTGCTTTCCAAGAGCTTATTGAAGTCCATGTATGCTTCTTTTCTCGCTGGATGCTTCCGTTCAGTACGTTTTGGCTTAGAGGAAGCTCATGGGTAAGCAAATTATGCGTTGTTCTTCCATTTACTATCCAAAATCGTGCCCATTTACTATCCAAAATCGTGCCGGCCCAATTGGCTTGGTTCAGTTTAGTTTTTGCCCAAAATTAAACCAAGTTGAACCTTTGAACACCTTCAAGCATCTGATTTCACTATATATTTTGATTTTTTTTTTTTGGGTCAGAAAAGGACAGGCATTGCAGTTCAATTGGTTATATGAGAAAGGGGCATATATCTGGCACACTGATGGCACATTTTCAGTTGATTATTCCAAGGTGTGTTTGTGTTTTTGTGTGTGAATGTGTTTTGGCTCAAATTCTCTCCAGTTTGTTTGTTTGACCGTTTGATTGGTTTCAGAGAGAATAAATTATAATTTTGTTCTTGTTTCAAAGATTGAAGGCGCTGTTGAGAGTCTGAGCAGAGAGATACTGACCATACAAGCCAAAGGTGACAAAGAGGCTGCAGGCTTGCTTCTTCAGAAATATGGAGTCATCTCAGAACCACTCAAACTTGCTTTGAAGAAGTTGGAGAATGTTCAGGTAACCATAGGCCTATTTAATAGAGTATTTTACACTAAAATAAATATAAAGTGATTTATTTAATAGGGGCATTTTTGAAAAAGAAGGCAATGATTACATCTTAAAAGATTAAAAATGCCTTATATTTTTGAACATTTAATTCCTAAAAAATGCCTTATATTTTTTAACAGAGGGAATATATATCACTTATTAAATTCAATTTTATCTCACATGAGACTTTTCATATCCACTTAGGTCCACCCACATTTGGATGATCTAATAATAATATATAGAGCCCACAAAATCTCTTTATTTCTTCTCTTCCCACCTGGACTCTAGATCTATCGAGTGAGAATCGAAGCAACTCCTAGTATTTAGCTCTGAAAAATCTGGAGGTCACTTGTTTACATGCTGCTCAATGCTTTTTTGAAATTTCAATACATGGATAAAAAAGGTGGACTCAAATTGAAGTGGGAGATTTACTGTGTTTTACTGCAAACTAATTTTTTCCCCCTTAGAGTACACAAATAAATAATAATCCAACAAAAATCTCGAGTAAAAAGAGATGCATTGATCGAATAAAATGTTAGATGGGAAGTTTTAAATTTAGATTCTAATAATCAAAAATAGAGAGAAGAATTATAACAACATAAAGAGAAGCAGATTCTAATATAAATCCCCCTTTTCTGAGTTATTTTTTGCCTATCCCAACTATTCATGAGGTTTTGTTAAATAGTAAATTATAAACTTTCAAAAAAAAAAGTAAATTATAAAAAATAATGTTATGCTATTAAGTTGTAAATTACAACAATTCCTCTAATAGCTTCTCTTGTGGATTTTACAGGTTCCTGTTGACATAGCCCCCTCCTTTCCCATTGCTGAAAAGATCTTGGAGTAAATTGACAAGAGCCAGGGCACTGAACTTTCCATCTTTCAGGATAACAAAATATGCTTCAAGTTTACTCAAAAATAAATAAATAAAATTAGCTTCAAGGATATGTACTGGAAGCTCATTTGCATGTTATGCCACTTGTTCTTGGCAAAATAATTGAACTTGCTGCTGTTGTTAATTTCAACTTCTGTGGTTATTAACTTCATCATGCTGGAATAAAATGTTGGCCATTTCTAGACCTTTGGAGGAAATTAAGGAGAGAGAATAAAATTTTTCTCTTTTTCTTTTTCTTGAATAAAGGATCAAGTTATACAGAAAGATAAAAAGACATTACATAACAAGGTTTCTGAGGTTAAGTAATATAGTTCTACTTGATCCTGAAAAGTTGGAAACTCAACTTCTGTATAAGTCATGAAGTAATTTGTCAGGTAAATCTAGAGTTTTATATTAATTTTTTGAAAAATGCCTTTTATAATTAAACCTCTTAAACAACCAAGTTATTTATGCCATTGATATTATACATAAAATAAATTTAATTTTTTTAAAAAATATTAAATAATCAAGATATGTATAAATTTCTTGAAATGTTACACTCATATAGAAAACTTACTTCTTACGAAGTAATTTTTTTTTTTGGAAGTGTGAATAGTTGTATCAAGTGACCTAAGGATTATTTAAACTAAAATTAGTTGGCGATATTTTTACTTTGGGTTCACATATTTAAATTTTGATTTTAAATTAATAATTTTATATTTAAAATTAAATTTGTTTATTTATATAGTGTAAATTTTTTTTGATAAAAAGAAAAGAGTTGAATCACATGAAACGAAAGATTGAGATAACAAATTTGTTTTCACTTTTCAATCGGTAAAAAATAAAAACAGGAGATGGAAGAAAAAACAAACCAATAGCTGTTCCTGTTAAGAAAAAAGATCAAAGAATTCACGTATAATTATTTTTAAATTACAATTAATTTTTGCTGAAGAAGGATATTTTAGTAACTATACATCAAAATTAATTACAATTATAGTCTTTGTGACTTGAGAGTTATTTATACATTTCATTTTGAGAAAATTAGAATCTATACATGGGCCTTCTATGTGAGTTTCTCAAAAATGTTCAGAGAATCTGCTTTTTCTTTTTCTTTTCCTTTAGTCAAATTAAAAATTTGAATTACCTCCTCGTATCCGAAAAGTTGTCGCTTTGTGTTTTCTTGTTGGAGAAGCAGAAAAGCTCGGACAGTAAACGCTGTAGACACTAGACAGGGCCTGGATGACGACTTCAGAAACTTCAAACCTAAGCCGACCACAACGAGGTAAACAAATTTTCTCATGCTTATCCTCGAAATTTGTTCGTTTTCAAGAAAAGAAGAAGAAGAAGAAGAAGAATTGTTGAGGATCTTGCAGAAACAGTGCCAACGGATGATTTTATTTTCTCAGCTAACAAGGGTTTGAGAAAGTCAGAGGGTTCGAAGGAAGGAATTTGCCCACTTACTAAGAAATATTGGCATCAACGATACAGGCTGTTCTCGAAATACGACCAAGGCATCCAAATGGATGAAGAAGGTTGGTTCTCTGTAACACCCGAAGAAATTGCCATTAAACATGCTCAGAGGTGTTCAGATCATGACCTTGTGATTGATTCCTTCTCTGGAGTTGGTGGAAACGCTATTCAGTTCGCCGCAAAGTAAATTTATTTCTTATTATTTTTGCTTAAATTCAGTACTTGCTTTAATATTCTGAAACTTGACATATAATGCATCAGGGATGATGAAACTTTCACTAGCATAGCATAGTATTGAAATCCTGACTGTTTGAACCGGTAAACAGTTGAAGCCATTCCTTTGACATGTTTAATAAAATACCTTGCATATGGCCGATGACTATGGTTCTAATTTTTAACTTTTTGAATAAGTGTCTTGAGTTCAATGACCAATCTGCTTTATTACTTAAATTTTCCTTAGTTATTATTTTGTTCCCTCAAGTTTAATTTTTATTAATTTAGTCCTTTAAAGTTATATTTAATTATCATGTTAGTTCTTTCAATTTTAAAACACAAATATACTATACTCTTGTAACAGAAAAAATACAAATATACTCTTAAATTAATATAATGTGTAAAGTATGTTGGTGACTTGACAATTATACCTAGCTCAATGAGAACAAATTAACCTTAAAATCAGTGTAATTTTTATTAACGCAGTCCCTTATCCTGTTTGTTGTTCTTTTTGTTTTAAAAAATTTATGGGTGTGTTTTTTTCCTATCTAAATAATGACACTTCTTTTCATTAACTTATGTAACTACCATCAATATTTTGCTATTTATGTCAGCAAATTTTAACAATGTTACATCCTCCTTAAACAATAAAGACTAAATCGATAATTGAGATATACTTAAATAATCAAATCAGTAAAAATTAAACTTAAGGGGCCAAATTGATAATTGAGGCTAACTTAAGAGACTAAAAGTTTCACTATCTCAGTATATTAAAGTACTATTTGTTGCGTCATATTCTAAATTGAGTAATTGCTTTCCTAGTCTGAGCCTTGAAGTATACTACATTACATTATTGAAGGCCACCTTCTCCTTGGCAGCATCGAATTGCTTGTGTGCTTGTTGGACTTGGATTCCTCGCTCTTCCTAACTCCATGGAGTGCTCAGGATTAGTTATAAAGTTAGAATATTTGTGTTACTTTATAATTTTATTTTACTTATAATCAATTCTTACAAACCTAATACACTGCACTTGAGCACTTGACAAATTTTGACAAAGCAGATGAATTTTTTTCCCCCAACATTTATAAACTAAGCTGAAAATGGTGCATTGTAGTTTTATGGTAAAAATGCAATGCAAGAACTCTGCTAGTGACCAACTTAAATTTATTATTTTTAATATTGACTTTGGTTGACTGTGTTTATGTATAAAAGTATATTCTGTCGGAACAGCTTGTATTTGTTCATGCAGTTTGCACCTGTTTGGAGCTATTGATTTGAAAGCAGTGCGATGGGTTAGAATTGGTTACTATCTTAAACCTTCATTTCCATGCTTTTGCTTTGGAACCTTACAGGAACTAGATGAGACACACACAAAAGGAAAATACTACTTTGGGTCCCTATACTTTAATTGTATTTTGTTTTTAGTCCTATAATTTGTTTTTGTTGTTATTCATCCCTTCTATTTGATCCGTCTGCAATGTTAGTCTTTTTAATTTGAAAGATACTCATAATGACCATGAGCAAATCCAAATGGTTTTTTATTTTACTGACATGGACTTATACAATTTATAATTAACCTAGCCCAAAACTGCTTCTTCCAAATTATCACATAATTTGACACTGTTAAATCTGTGGAACCGTGCAGGAACTAAATGATGAGCGTGTGCGCATGTGTGTATAAACACAACATAGTATCTTAATTCTCATAGTTTGTTATATCAATTTTCAGGGCCTGTCATGTTATTGCCATAGACATAGATCCTGTAAAAGTTGAGCTGGCCATGAATAATGCAAAAGTATATGGAGTTGAGGAATATATTGATTTCATTGTTGGAGATTTTTTCGCACTTGCTCCGTCGCTGAAGGCAAAATTTTATTGTCACTTTTTTGAGAATCATGTTCATTCACAATAACTCGATTCATTTTACTATACTATGATGATACTATTACTTTTATGCTTTCATTCTCAGGGGGATATAGTGTTTCTTTCACCGCCATGGGGCGGTCCTTCTTATAAGGACATTCAAACATTTACACTCGAGTTACTTAAGCCGATAGATGGGTATGTCACGCTTACTTGTACCTTGAATGCTAAACTTTCCTAGAAATTTGTGTAATCGCTTGTTTGATTTTGAGTCAGATTAACTTATAGCCTTTTTTTTTTTTCTGGGTTATAGGACGAATTTACCTAGGAAGTTTTCTGCTAGGTGCAATTGGTATTCTTCACTTTCAATTAACACAATGTTATCCTGGAAGTTTAAAAAGTGGTGCAATGCCATTGTGTTAACATCTGACCAGCGTTAATTGCTAGTCAAATGTTATTATAGGGTGACACTGCCATTTTTGAAACTTCCAGGATAACATTGTGCCAATCAAAAGTTAAGGATACCAACTGTGCTCCATGGAAAACTTCCAAGACCAATTTGCCCTACAACCTTTTTTTTTTTTTCCTTCTTCCCCTTTGCTGCCTTCAATTCCCATTTACATCAGCGTGTGGTGGCCTTTTCTTTTCTTTTTTTTTTTTAATGCCAAACAGAATGTCAGTGGCAGCTTAAAAGTACTGTTGATCTCTCTAGTTCCCTGAAAGTTATATTTGGTTCCCCTGGTTTAAAAATTAGGCAATGTGGTCATCTTATTTGTTTAAAATAAGTCAGTTTCCTTTCTGTATCTTAAACCTATACAAATTTAATGTTAATAATAATTGTGGACTTATACAATATTGTTTCCGAACTTGACATTGAAGTCAATATATTGAAATTGTTATGATATTTTATATAAACAAGAAGGCAGAAGAACAAATTTGGTTCACTCTTTTAATAGGAGGACGTTGTTTTTTAAACTACGTGGGCTGAAGTGAAACTTGCATGAAACTAGGGGAACAAAGATGTGTTTAAGCCAGTATTGTCGCCAATTAGATATTCAAACTTCTGTTACTGGTTTTCATGGAATTGTTATGCATTTATGAATCTGTAATGATTGAATCTCACTGAAACCTTAGATTTTATGGATCTTTTGCCTTTGAAATCTAGCCAACCATTGCTTTTCTTTTTCTTTTCTTTTTGGTTATTGATTTTTAGGCTGGCACTAACTTCCCTATCTCAAGACATATTTGGATCCATCTTTAGTTGACTCAAATGTAACATGCCAGTAAATGTTCAGGGTGTTGGTGGATCTCTTTTTCTCTCATTTAGGATTTAGTTATTTATTGATAAAATACAATGATGTTGTGTGATTCATTCAAGGGCTGAATGGTAATTTTGCCCTTAGATGATGAGTTTAGGAGTGTTAAGGACTCAACTCATTTTTAATGCAATATTTTTTTTTTTCAACATTTGAAAATGGTGCAATGTCACCCTTACCATTAACAAATGTGAATTTTGAATATTAATTGGCTAGAAATTACAAAAAAAGATGTCAAAAATTACAGAAAAGAGCCAAAAAAATTATAATTTTTTATATGATACTTTTCTATAATTTTTTAGTCAAGTAATGGTCAAAATTAATTTTTATTGACAGTAAAAGTAACATTGCATCATTTTTAAATGTTGAACAGAAATATTGTATTAAAAATGAGTTTAAGGTTCCAAACGCTCTTAGACCTATAATTTAAAGGTAATTTTACCCTTTAACCACTTATTTAACTAACCAATTTGGTGACATAAGACTTGTTGTTTTGAGGTGGAAAAAGGTTAATCCTTTTTGCAGTTATACTTTGTTTCAGGTTGCTCAAGCTATCACTCCCAATATCGTCATGTTTCTACCTCGGAACATAAACCTAAAACAAGTTCCGGAGTTGTCCTGGTTGTCTTCTCCTCCTCTGGAGCTTGAGGTAAAATGTCTGCAATATTTGGTTCATTCTAGAATTGTGTTTCCACTTACAATTTTAGGCTAGAGACAGATTACAACAAAGGTGAACGGTCCAGAACTTCCTGTCCAAGTACTATTGTTTCAACTTTGCAGGTTGAACCAAATTATATACAGAACCATCTCAAGGGTGTTACTCTGTACTTGGTAGTACGGTAGCTGCTTTGCCGAGATGTTCTACCGATGCCGATGATCTTGTATAAATCACAGGGAATAAAGTCCTTCCATATGAAGACAGTGTAATTAAAAGTGTTGAACGCAACCTTCTTTTATCAGCAGAAAAATTGGATGGTCATGGGATGAATTATCAGGCATGCAGGCTTTGACGGTTTTTTTTTCCCCCTTGTTTGGAGCTATCTCAATTGAACTAAAATGGCAATGGAAAGAAAGCAACAAGAGGCAACATATAATAACCTTTATTATTAACTCCTAATTAACTCCACTAACTGATAATTTAAAAAGAATGGTCAACTATGACTTTAAAGTTTAAAATAAATATAAAGATCGGACTTGAAATTAGGGTCTTACATAGGTATTTGAAGAAATAAATAATATTTTTCAGCAATTAGAATGATTGAGAATATTTGAAAACATGGAGTATGCAACTTAGTATTGAGAGAGGGATAGTGAAGAACATAATAGTTTTTTGGAGTTTGCACTAGCTTGATGTAGCTAAAGCTTCCTAGCTGCGGTTATATGTGAATTGACACACTAACCCCAAACTAGAGGCATGTTTATTGCAGCGCAAGTCACCATGACTCGCTCATTGCATCTAGCAACGTTACTCGTCACAATCAGCATGTACCAAGCACTCACCACAAAAATCCTGCGTTAATAACAAGTAAACATGTAAAAAGTGACTTCAACCTTACTTGATTAATTACTTGGATCCCTAATTAGGGTGATTTCAAGAGTCTAAATGCAAACAAATTAAATAGTTAATTACTGCTACTAATGAAATGATATAATTATGCAAGATTATATCTATTCCATCTTTATTTCTCTCTTATATTTTCTGACTAAATTAATGGAATATTAAAATATGTAGAACTAACTTTGTGTGTTAAATTAGCTTCACTCTTCAAGTGTGAGGGGGTGACCCAGCTAAGGCCTCATATTAACTTTTGGGACCATAGATTCTCCCATTTTAAACCCAACGGGTGTCATTTTGCCCAGTCCAAGTAAGTATCAAGAACCAAAATATCAAGGCATTGTAGTGCTAATGAGTACCACATGGATTTTCATGATGTCCTATTATCTCGGTGAACTCTCAACCATTCATGATCATGCATATGCTCACATTATTTAATAACTTACCATCAATGTTGCTCGATTAACTTATCTTATAATTAAGCTCATCCTATTAAGTCAAGGATAATTAACCAATATTTAAATTTCATGCCAATACCCGTAAACTCATGCACAATAATACATCATCAATATATATATTTTACAACCTTACTCATGCATATGATTACCCTATCAAATCATATATCCTTACTCAACTTATAACATCATGCCAAACAAGCACTGAATCACTTAATCACACATCCACTTTTTCATATCAATGCTTATACATTCACATACAAAAATTTATTTGTCAAATTATAGTGGTCACAGACCAATAAACATTATACTTGATAACTGCATTGAAATTTATTCAGTCATGCTATATAATTAATGCCATCAAACCTTAACACATGGCAAAACCATTCAACTCAAATCAAATTAACATTTCTATGTCATCATCAACAATCTCATAACCACAAATCACATGCTTCATAACAATTAATGCCAATATGCTTGTATAAACCACATTATCATTTTTATCACAATTAACAATATATAACTTATAATTGCAAAAACAATTATCTAAAAAGAACTTAACTCCTAGCTACTTCAACTCTTAGGTTACCACCTTAAGAGTACACTTTGGACTCCAAGAAAGCTCTTAAGTAAAAAAGTTCTAAGAGTTAGTGTTAAATCCACAATAGAATTATAAACTTCTTAATGGCTAATCTTCATTAATTAGCTCTCAATCACGATTAAGGTCTAATACCTCTATTAAGTATATTAATCAAAAGCAAAATCAAACTTACTTCCATTAACTTATTTAAACCTTCATTAAGTTTTAAACTTAATTAATTAGCATTGCAGTTGACTCTAAACCATGGTTTATTATTGTTATTAACTTAATCTAATCCAAAACAATCCAAGAATTTTGGAGTTAAGCACGCTTTTATGATAAACATGGCTGGGATTGCTTTAGATTTGAATCCTAATTTAATCACTACTAAAACTTGTTTAAAGAAGAGATTAGAGGGTAGGAGATATATTACAAATGTTATATTGAGTGATTGAGAGCAAAAGTTCATGCCCTAATATCAGGAACTCCAAAACTCTAGCAAAAGTCCTTCAAAATCGCCCTAAACCTTTCAAAAACCTCATTTTTGCATTTTTTTTTTTGTGAAAGAACATTTAAGTCTGAAAATGTGCTGTTCATCGCAACCAAAGTGCACTCATTAGCAACCATAGTATCATTTCACTAACCCAACTTCATAATTAATTTCACACACATTTTCAAAATTCTGAATTAAAAATTTATAGAAAGTTTGGGATGTCTACTTTTTATATTATCATTTGCTCCTTAAAAAATTTTATTATAAAGACAGCTCATTCTTATCTTCTTCTAAGCTTTAGTTGATTATAAATCATTTTCTAATTTATTTAAATACCCTTTAAATCGCTTAAAATATCATTAACATAATTAAATTGAAGGGTAAGTATTTATGATATTATACAACACATCTTTTGTCGTGTAGTGGTTTGGCTCTACATGTGGCTTCCAAGAGAAAATTAGGCTGCATTTTGAGATTGATATCGGAAGCTGTTAACTAACATTTTCTAGATGTTAACTCATCAAACTTTGGAGCCTCTGTTTAATGTTTATTGATTGGGATAATTTATATACTTAACTTTATATCTTTAAAATGCTTTGTTTTTAAATTAAATTAATATATATATAAATTTTTAAATTATTATTATTATTTTTTATTATATAATAAACTATTGTTATTAATATTATTAACACACTAAAATTTAAGAGCCTTGCATCTTTTAAATCAACATAGGTGTATAAGTGTTCATTAACTTTGTAAAGAGACTAACATTTCATAATCCATTAAGTTCTATTTTTAAAACTTAACGGTCACGTCACACGTTATTTTAATGAATTGAAAAATATTAGCTTCTTTTATAAAGTTAATGAATATAAATATACCATTGTTGATTTAAAATATTAAGAACTTATAGAGAAAAAGTTTTTGAATATTTTACCATTTTTATAAATTTAAAAGAATTAAGCATAAGTCCACTATTTAAGACTTGTTGATGTATTGACTGTTGTTATATTTTATTTTCTTTTAGGTATTAATATTGGTTCAAGGGTATTAAAAGGGAGGGAAGTAAAATTTTAATGAGTTTACTTTTTTAAAAAAATGGGCAAGCAGGGTTGTAAAATTTTAATAAAAATAGAAAAATTAACTAAAAACGTTGATTCCACTTCTCTCTCTCTCGCTCTCGTCTCTCTCTCTCTCTCTCTCTCTCTCTCTCCCGCTCCTCTCTCTCTCTCTCTCTCTCTTCATGAAGTGATTAAAATTTTCCTTCATTCCCCTCGCTTATAAAAAAAAAAAAAGAGTCAATGTTTTTGCGGATATGAAAATCAGAAGGTACCTCTGCTTAATCTAAATTCATGTATGAAAAGGGCAAATAAGATAGGATCATTCATTAAAAATCACAACTATGTCGTTTGAATCATGATAGTGGCCTTTCGGGACAAAAAAATATAAAATTCCAGTAAAGGGTCATTACTCATTAGTCTTAATAATAATAATATAAAATTGTATAATTTCCCCTTTCCTAAAATGTTTCGTATTACATTTTAGAAAGCTGGTTGCAAATTACTAAATGGTTAGTAGTAAGTGACAAAATTTGAGTTAAAATCTTTGCAACAATGCTTTGAGATTTTGCATTGACTTTTTAAAATTAGATATTGACATATGAAAATTTTTAATTTTGCAATCGATGTAAGATCTTAATACAAAAAATTTTAACAAATTAATTAACTCATACATATAAACACGGGAATTTCACACTAACTTTCCAAATTTTAATATTGATATGTGGAAAACTTGCAACTAATTTTTTTAAATTTTAATATTGTAAAGACATGTTGCATAGATTTGATACTCATTTTTGGTAATTTACTAATGTTTCAAAAGTTAACACGAAATATTTAAAAAAAAAAAAGATAATTATGCAATTTTATGATATTATTAACTATCAAATGTTCTTCACTTAAATTTTAAAATTTTTAGTCTTAAATTTAAGAGTTAAAGTCTAATTTTACCTTTATACTTATTTTTAAAAAATATTGGGTATTCTATATCTTTAAGTTAGACAATTCTCTTCCTAAACTTTTTTTATCAAAGAAAAATTGCCTTCTATTAGTGTTAGTGTGCCATTTGTTCTCCCATTTTCCGGCTATCCAACCTATAAGCCATGACTCATCGTTCACTTCTGATGTGGCATCCCATTACCAGTGACATGGCTCTACTCATAGCAAAAAGAAATGGCAACGCCGATGAATTTAAAGTCGAAATACATTTGCGGGAAGTGTTCGGAGAAGGGGAACATGGTATTATACAGCACGAACTCGTTGGCAAAGGCGTCCATAGACCAATGGTTAGAGGCGGAAGGGCAGAGTTTCAACTCACCCACCTCAGTTCTAATAGTTTAGCTCGCGTTCAAGAAATGAAGGCTACGAAGACAAGGGAAATCATAAGGGAAAGTGCCGTTCAAGTGGTTATTTAAGAGATCTAAGTAATTCAATGACTTCAAAACAGAGATAGGTTTGACATTTCCTTTGATTTCACAGTTTGATAAGTTAAGGTGGTTCAAGTTGGTGAGTTTTTGAAAACCTACAAAGCAGGTATTTCATATTGTTATGAAAAAGGTCAAGAACTTTCAGCTTTGAAAACCTAGAAAGCTGAACATGATTCGTGAACCTATTGTGCGAGAGATTAAGCATTTGAAGAGCAGAGGCGGCCAAGGAGCCATTAATGCTACCTTTGAACCTATTATAGGAAAGGTTGACCTCTAGTGAGTCAAAGCTTGCCCAAAACCAATGAGGCACTTGACCTTTAAAAGAATTCTTAAAGAGATCATGAACTTGTAAGTCTGAAATATTCTTCAAAAACTTCCACGGAATGGCCCCACGGAGATTCTTGGAAGCAAGCTATTAGAGCCTTAAACTGATCATCGAAACAATGGGATAACCAAGAAATGTTGAATCCAAAGACTAATTTGAAGGGCTTGGACACAAGGTTGAGGTCTTGTTGATTGACTTTGCAAGAGGAGGAAGAAGATTTAATAGAGCAAGCATAGGGGAAGAATTTCCGTGAGAAAAGGTCCGTGATACGCCACATCACTAGATAATGGAAGACTCTACAGCATGCAAATAGAAGAGTATTTTTGCTCCTTTAAAAAATAATTTAAAAAAAGAATTATCTCACTTAATTGTACAGGATGCCTAACATTTTTAAAAAATAAATACATGAAAAAAATTAAACCTTAACCCTAAATTCATATTAGGAATAATGAATTTTTTTTATCCCTCAAGTTTACTTTAATTATTGATTTGGTTCTTTAAGTTTGATTTTTATTGATTTGATCCTTTATGCTTTCTTATATTATCATGCAAGTCCTTTAAATTTTAAAACATAAATTAACTCTCCAAATAATCAAATGTGTAAAGTATATGAGTTAAGAGTCATTTTTGCTCATCACTTATACGAGAAATGTCACTGAAAACTCTAAATTCAACTATGATTTATTTGTATCTCTCAAACTCAAATATTCTTTGTTTTATCACCTTACTTTTTTTTTTTTTTTACAATGTAGCTTACATTTGACTTATTTAATATTTTTATACAATATTGCGTAGTGGGACCCGCCAATATTTTTTATAATATAAAAAAATTTTATTTTTTATAATATAAAAAATTTTCTCTCCTTCCCTCCCCCTCATCCGACCAATATCTCTGTCTCCATCCTCTGATCACCTTCATTCCAAATCATCCTTCAACTAAGAACACACACAAGCTGAGATAAGGGAGTGCTTGAGGGTGATGAAGTGGAGAAAGTAACATCTATTGTCTCAGCCAACTCTCTCTCCTTGTCCAACTCCCCCCCCCCCCCGGCTCCATCTTTTTTTTTTTTTCTTTTTTTAACCAGCTTTCTCCCCTGTCCGCCATGCGGTTCACCTCATCAATTTCTGGGTTCCTTACAATCCCTAGATCAAAAAGCTCATCGTCTCTCTCTCCTCGAAGATACAGGCCCTTCGTCTCTATTTCTAAGGAAAAAAGACAAGGGAGAATAAAGACAAGTTTGACTATGAGGTGGAACATGCAAAGAAGGTGGAACACAAGGTGAAAGCATGAAGGAGAGAGAGTGAAGTCTTGGAAAAGATCCTATACGTTGAGGGAGAAGGGATCGAAGATATTGTTCTTGCGACTCATCATCACCTTTGTCTTTGGCACCATGAAGTGCGGTATCGTTCTCTACAACACATCATCACCACCGTTCATTCAACTACAAGAGTATTGCATGAATCCACCACTATCGGGTGATTGAGAAGCATGAGATTGAAGTCGCTAGTCACAGAGAACACATCACTAACACCAATTACAACAAGGTGATGAAGCAATTGAGAGTGGCATTGGAGGCAATTGAAACATAAAGAGAGGGAGCTTCTTGGACAATAGTAGAGCCGTTAGTGGGAATGAAACCCACATTGTTGGTGTTGGGTTTGGTAACGTCAGGAGAAACGATCATGGACATGGTTGGCCATCATATTGGTTTAATTTTTATTAATATAATCCTTTACATTATTTTTTTTATTCTCTTTTTTTTTAATTTCAAAGTCTGTTTTTTGATTTTTTTCTTACTTAAATAATTATACCTTTTATTAATTTACATGGCTTCCATCAATATTTTATTATTCATGTTAACAAATTTTGACAATATAACTTTCTTTTTAAATAATAAGAACCAAATTAATAATTAAATTAAACTTAAGGGATTATATTGATAGAAATTAAACTTAAAGAACAAAATCAATAATTGAAACAAACTTGAAACATTAAAAGTTATATTATCTTTCAAATTAAATCAAATTTTTTGTACTAAAAGATTATTCTCCCTTATAAAAATATATCATTTTATAATTATGAAAGACGATATTTTTGAATTTTAAGACAGAAAATGAAAATTCACCTGAAAAAATATATAACGGAAGAGGGGGGAAGGGGGAAAAAACAGAGAAAAGGAGAGTGAGGGGGGAGGAATGTGATGCGTTGCGTCCGTCTTCTCAAAGGAAGCGAATATCACACTGGAATATATATATTATATGCATATATAACGTATGCACAGAGAGAGAGAGAGAGAGAGAGAGAGTGACAGTGACAGTGATGCGTTGCGTCCTTTTCAAAGGAAGCGAAGATCACACTGGAATAATATTATATAGGGTCCAAGCAAGAAAACGATATAGATCAGTATCATTTCAAGTTCGTTGACTGTTGGTGTGGGCTGATTATCAATGGCTGATTCTGCAGCTCAACACATAGAGAAGCAAGAAGAGCACCTCGACGTTCTCACCAAGTCTGGCCGTAAAACTGGGATTTCCAAGCCCAGGTAAGTTATGACTCCTTTGTCTTCCCCTTTCACTCCTCTGTTTGGTCGCCGAGAAAACGCACGAAAATTTTGTACGGGATTTGAGTTTTAACGATGGGTATTGAGATGTTTGCATTTTTATTCAAATTAGCTTATCATTCTCCGTAGATTATAGTATTCGGTTGCAAATTCTAAGGCTAGGGATTGTCCTAGTCCTTCTACCAAGTTATCTAATCGAGTTTAGTTGAATTTCTTTTATTCTGCCACGACATCTATGGTGAACAATACTTCCATTCATTCTGCTCTTAGATTATTGTTTGAGTAGAAATATCAGCTCCTTAATTCTAGTCTGTCACTTCATGTACAGAGGAGATGTACATCGAGATGGGGATTACCATCGAGCTGTTCATGTATGGATTTTTGCGGAGAGCACTCAAGAACTGCTTCTCCAACGACGTGCTGACTGCAAGGATTCGTGGGCAGGCTTGTGGGATATCTCCAGCGCTGGACACATAGCTGCTGGTGATTCCTCGCTGATAACTGCTCGGTAATGGGTTTCATTTCCATCTAAATTTTGTTCTTGATCTTACTTTTGGCAGATTTTGAACATCCTTGTTGATCCTAGGTAATGAGTATGGGGTCTCATTTCTTGTTTTCTGGCAAGGATAAATTCTAAAGTTAAAACAATGAATACGGTTTACTAACTAAAAACACTAAATATGTTGTTTACACTGCTGAACCACTAAATTTTAAGAAATGTTTACTCTTCAATTTAGATTTGAATTATATATTGCAGCCGGGAACCCTTTTATCTTATTCGTATGTTGGAGATGCGGGTATGCTTGAATGACATTAGAGTTCAAGTAGTTCTTGCCTATTTGTTTTAATCTCGATCTTGAATGAAATATACAGATTGCCTATATAAAATATAAATGTTGTAATCCTTGCAGAATTATGCATATTAAAGACCGAGTTTTGCATGACTCTTTTTTTTTTTAAAAAAATTTCAGGAGGGAGCTTGAAGAAGAGTTAGGCGTAACCCTTCCAAAGGATGCATTTGAATTGATTTTTGTTTTCCTTCAAGAGTGGTCAGTAAATCAAAACACTTCCTTTGTGGTAGCCCTGATGTACTTTGTCACAAAAATTTTCCTTTAAACGAAACCTTGAATGCCTTAAACATTCTCTATTCTTATCGACTATTGACCTTTTAGTTTCTGTAGTGTTGTACAGGAGATTTGGCAGTTAGCTTGAATGGTAACTAACATAGAAGAAAGTCTTGCATGCTCTCATTTTTCTCCTCCTTTGGAGTCTGGGGAAAATTATATGAAATTTGTTCTTTTATGGTTGGTTAAAGTTTTGGAACTATTGGCAGATGCCAATATCACCATCATTGCCATCACTTGCATCCTATTACATCAACCTACACATGTGTGCCCGCACACACTCATAGCAATACATGCCTAAGATTTAAGTACAAGAGCACAGCTAATTTGGGACTGTTTCTTATTTGATCCAAAGTAGCAGCTTGTGCATTTGTTCTGGATTCAGTTGATCCAAATACAGATCTGTTTGACTAAGGTCAATAATAGCTTTTATGAAGAAGAGTTGGAATAACAAAATTTAAAGTTGAGACTTCTTGGGCAATTTGGCTTTTTATATGGTGTGAAAGGACCATTTGAACAAAAAAAATTTAAGTTTCAACCAAGGATCTCAAGAGTGGCTTGTCTAATTTTTACTTATATTTTCTTCATGTTGTTTGACAAAATGTGATACTGCATACAATTTTAGCATTTAACCTCAGATACTTGAACAAGTCTTGAAATGCTGAGAGCAGGTGGATTGGTATAGTTAATGGCATAGCCGCATAGCAAAATATTTCCATACTGTGTATTACAAAGAAGAATTCTTTCCATTACTGACTAAGATTTTCTTTATATCTGACTGCTTGACTCCTGGGGATCTAAACATTATTGATAAGCTAATGTCTTTTCAATTATGAATCGCAGCGTCATAAATGATGGAAAGTATATTAATAATGAATATAATGATGTATATCTAGTGACAACTCTTGATCCAATACCACTGGAAGCCTTTACTCTTCAGGTGAGGATGCTTTACTTGTCAACAAAATGGATTTTCATATATCACATATTTTCCATTATTTCTTAAAATGGTAAATGTAAAATGGTAGGTATATTGATGTTATGATGGTTATTTCATCAGATGTGGTCTATGTGCTTTTTTTTTTTTGCAGAAATATAATGCTCCATAGTTTGTTCGATATTCATGATGATGTATAGGATTGATGTTTTCTATGAAGTATTTGTAAATGACTATTATCTGATAATGAAACAAAAATTATTGTTTACATAATTGCTTACTTAACCTATGAACCAATCATATGGCATGTGTATGTATGCACAACTTAATTGTGAGTGTGGCATTGTGGTTGTATTGATTAGAGGTTATTACATTAAGATCAAGGTTTGTCTATTATGTGCCAGAGAACTGATTTTGGGCAACCTCTAGATTATTGATCTGAGTTTTATTGTTGTGAGAAGCTTGTGCTTTTTGGAGCATCAAGTATTTAATGCACTAAATGGAGATTGCTCTTAATAAGCTGTGATGGGGGAAATGTTCACATGAAGTTGTAGTTAATCAAAGGCATTTTATTTTATGGAATTTTAGTGTTTTATAGAAAGAGAATTTAAAATCATGAAATAAAGCGTGATACTTTCAAGGTTAGACTCAACTGAAGGTGTCATCTTGTGCATTTATGGTTTCGTCATGTTATTTGGGCATCAGCCGATATTAACTGGGTATATCTCTCATGTACTGCATCTCAATCAATGTTGAGACTGGGATTCAATAGATTACCCAGCATCCAAGTGGAGCACCATGCGACCTAATTAATATTTTCATGTTCTTCAATTTACCATGTGCATTGGTTTTTCTTGGATGGTTTTTTGTCACAGTAGCAGCATTATTTTATTATTTTTCAGGGTAGTGCTACATAAGATAATAGTGAATGATAATAATATTCCTCTGTGTGTGTGTGTGTGTGTGTGTTCCTATATAAGCAATCATGCTTAAATATGCAAATCTAATTTTAGGATTTTCGTTCATATGTTTCTTTAAGTGCATGAGTGATTGGCATGGTGAACTTACATGGTCTGATTCAAGTGAATTTTCTATTAAAATCATAGGAAACTGAAGTTTCTGCTGTTAAATATATCTCTTATGAAGAATACAAACAGTTACTTGCCAAAGAAGATTCAGATTATGTCCCTTACGATGTTTATGGACAGTACGGTCAACTTTTTGACATAATAGATATGAGGTATGTTATTTCTTAATATTTTCTTGCTATTAATGTATTATACAATTATACAACTCCTTTGTTTTTTATTATGCATGTTTATAACCATTATTCTGGTTTGGTTCCTTGTACTGTTCTATACCTTTATTATTAATTCATATGGTTGTCTTAAAACTGTGCTGTCTTGGAAACATTATTTACATGCATTCAGTAAGGAAAGCTGAATGAGTTTAAAATTTTTCCACATTGATTATATGCTTATAGTGGTTTCTTGCAAATACGTTGAAGGTACAAAGATAATTCTGTGGCACGCAGTTTGAGTCTACAAAAACAACTCAGACGTTATGCTCCTAACAGCCTCAGTGCAGAGGTTGTTGAATTTTTGGTTATTTGCCTTCGTTATTTACTTTTTTTATTGGATTGGCCTCTATTTATGGTCTATTTTTACTTTCAACACAAAGTTTGTCTATTCCTCTTGTTGGATTGAGGTAACATTAGCCCGTCAGTATGACATTATTTTTCTACTTCCTTTATCATCACATTCCTCTTTAACTAAGATGCCTGTGAATGTAATGTATTTTGTATGGAGGATTTAATACGGTTGATGCACTTGATCTGGTTTTAAATACAAGGAAAAAATTATTAGCAGTTTCCTGTTCCCTAAAAGTTTTTTTTTTTTTTAACACAACCATAAAATTTGCTCGATTCTTTATTCTCTTAGAAATAGAATCTTGATCCAAAATAATGCTTCACACTCCACTCACAAACCTTATATTAAACATTCATCCATGGTGGGCTAATGGTTGAATATTTCATTGACTTTTGGGCAAGTAGAAAAGAATATGGTGAGATTACATATAGTTGACTAATTGTTATGAGATGTATGAGATTATTTCTTCAATTGAAGACATCATACTACAGTTAAATCAGAGTAATCAACTAGGAGGATGTTGGATGAATTTTCTACAGAAATAAATAAACCAATATATCAAAATTTAAATGAATATGATCCCTCCATTAGTTGCTATTGCTCGTAACTTGTTAGAAATCCTTGAACTACTCACAAAATCTTTTCTCCAAAACTTGACCTAGACCCTTAATCCATTAGAAGTAAATTTACTTTTATATTTTGCAGCTGGCAGGGCTCTCTGAATCAGACAAAGAGGCTCTTGTTTTTATTGTCAAGGCTGCAGCTGTTATGGATGAACTCTTTTATCTGCAGGTTGGTTTGCAATACACATATAGAAGTGCTTTTATGCCTTTGTTCAAGTTTTTGTGCATGCATGTACATGTCTGGTGTATGACATTTGTAACATTATATTTATGCTGCTAAAACTTTTATGTATGTGTATTGTTGTGCTGGAGACCATGTGTGATGTTTAATAATCATATTATTCTCAGCACATTATAAAGTTTGACTGGAAACTTATTTCTGGCTTCACATGGCCATTTCAATTTTTTCCTTTGATTTATGGATGCTCGTAGTGATGTACGTTACTTATATTTGTCTTTTTTACCTGTTTACTTCCAAATCAGGCCTGGTACAGTAATCCAGTTCTAAGAGATTGGCTGAAGAAGCATGCTGATGGATCAGAGTTAGATAAGTTGAAATATTCCTATTATCAGATTAACAAGTCCCCATGGTAAGTCGTGGCAGCTTACCCTAACATTACTGATGCTGTGTTAAGCTATCACTACTGATGCTGTACTGCATCTGTAAATACCTCTGTCAGGTTATTTCAGCCTATAATGGATAAATAGTACCAGCCAATTCAGTGTCACCAGATTGTCAGCAAGACAGTTCCAACTGTTAATTGGCCCCATTGGTTAACAATTTCTTTGACAAGGCTCCTATTTAATGCCAAACAATATGGCTTACAACGATGTTACTGACATTGATGCATTTGAATAAAATGGTTTGAAAATGATGAAGTAATGGTATAAAGAGTATTTCTCTTGTTGATCTCTTAATCAAATAGAACCAGCAGAGACACATATACAAGGAGCCAAATTAGAGGTGCTAAAACTGATTCATGCTCAGCCAGCCTAAAAGTGAAAGAATTTGAAAAAATAGATCAACCATAAATTAATCTGAACAATGAAACCATATTATCACTTATAGAACAGCTAGTTGACTAGCTTAGAGAAGGAAATAAAGATGAGTAAAATGTGTTGATGAATTTGAAATTTAATAGGAATTAATTCGAGATTCCATAATATTGATATATTGTACTGGTGTCATCTTAACATATATTCTCACTATTACTTCTGTTTGAGGGAGACATTGCTATATTGCCTCAAGCAAGGTTATGCCAGCATAGTTTTTTTTCTCATAATCATTTTATGTACATTGATAAAGGCTCAGATCATTGTACTGGTAGCCACCTATCCCCGCAGATTGGGCTTTTAGTATTAAAAGCTCAAAATTATCAATTATGTTTTCTTCTAGAGTTCTTGACACAGTTCACCTTGGCAGGATAACACGTCATTTTGATTTTGTTACAATTGACTTCAATATTGATAACCTTTGTTTGTATTGACCCCAGTTAGATTTCTGTCACTTCAAGAATGTACATTGTGTAACTTTGAATCATGAACATGATAACTTATTTTGGTCAATAAAATGAAAAATAGTTGGGGAAAGATAATCTGAACTGAAATGGCTGTTCTCATTTGAGGTTTCCAAAAGTATATGGTTCTTTTGAAAAATATATAAATATCATGCTACCTTGCGTGCTGCAATTCTGTTTGTTTTAATATTTTGGCTTGATTAAAAAAAAAAATCTCTTTTCAGCATGTTTAATAATCTTTCAGTATGTTGGCAGGTCAAGCCTTGATGAAGACCAGGCATTTTTGACGACTGCAGATTCAGCCATAAGGTTGCTTCCAGATGCAACAAAACCAGTTAAAAATTGGAAGGGTCTGGAATATAGAGCTGCATTTCCAGTGCAGAAACCACCCGGTGCAAATTTCTACCCTCCAGACATGGACAAAATGGTACTAATGCTAATAATATGATGTGCTGGGAATTTGATTTTCCAACATGGAAAACAATGAGCTTCTGTCATGTAGGAATTTGAACTATGGAAGGACAGTCTAGAAAAGGATCAACAGACAGAAGCAATAAGTTTTTTCAGTGTTATTAAAAGACACAGTGAATTTCTTCTGGACTCTAATACAACAGATAACAAAGTGGGTGCTGCCCATGATCTTTATATAGTTCCTTACTCTCAAGAATACAAGTCTCTTCTTGCAAAGGCTGCGGAGTTATTGCATAAAGCTGGGAACATCACTAGCTCACCAAGGTGCAGTTTCTTATGCTCATTATCAATCCATCATTGGGTGCTTCATGCTGAATATTTTAATTTATAAATGTTGGCTAACTCATTTTTTCCACATCTAGTTTGAAGAGGCTGCTACACAGCAAGGCTGATGCTTTCCTTTCAAATGATTACTATGACTCAGATATAGCCTGGATTGAGTTGGTTAGTCATTTCTGTAACTTCCTACTGCAAGATTTTTCAACTACTCAGCGAGAATGTAAGATGAATACAGTCTAACCAATCCCTTGTTTTAAACCCATTTAAAGATTATTAAGAAAACATTCAACAATCTTATTTTTATTATCATTATTAGCATGACTAGAAAGCATATTAATGACTGCTGGGTTACTTCTGCTTAATATGTCTCTGCAGCTAGACATGCACGTTTTGCTTTAATCTATTTCCAAACCCCTTCCTATTGGAATGATTACTTGATGATCAAGCCCTTTTTTTTTATATGAACAAGGCCATTTTATTCAGGCTATAAATGTCAATGGCCTCTTCATCTCAAAAGCTTAAGCTTCTAGATAAGGCCGAGGAATGGTTATATTCCATATCTCTAGCGTTCTCAGTTACTTGAAAGCCTGTTGGGCATCAAGTGATAATAAAGCAAGCACAATCCCATCATTCTTTATTCTGAAACTTCCTTTAATTAGGAGAATTGGATGACAAGGATTAAGCTTTTGTGTGTGTGTGTAGAGAGAGAGAGAGAGTTGCACCACCTTATTTATTTACTTCGTTAATTTTAACTTTGCGCAAGCATTACTATGTTCAATTCTTTTGCTCTTCCCCCCTTGAAAACTTCAATTAGATGAAATAAAGTTCTTGTTACATTCCATTCCAGCCTCAGAGGAATTGCAATTTGGGTTCTGCAATTCAAATCAGAAGGAATTTGTTTAATGGGATTTGTAAAAGGAGCTAAGGTCTGTTTTGGTCCATGAACAACCTGAATTATTTGCTATTGCTTTGTGTAGTCATTCACTTGCCTGCACTCTATCTTTTCTGTTGCTAGTCATCAGTCTTGCTAGGACGGAGAAGATAGTCATACACATCATTAAATAGTGACCTTGGCCTTTGAATTCAATAACTTCTTTCCTTGATTAGGCTTTTACCAATAATGCACAATATGTGGAATAGACTTCATTGCATTTAAATATTTAGCGTTTGCAGCAATGCGCTTTACATATGGCAAATTTCAAGATCATATAATTGTTGATCTTCTTCCCTTTTCTGGTGCAGGACTCTAAGTTAGATGTTACTATTGGACCATATGAGACTTATGAAGATAAACTATTTGGATATAAGGTAAATATTAATCTTTGATTGAGGCTTTGTACTGCATACAGATCACTTACACAATGTAGACTCCTGTGCTAGTGTGCTTGATTTTTTTAAAAGGTTAAAACTTTATATCTTTTTCCACTATAAAATGATCATGCTTCACACAATTAATGTGAATGCATATTACTATTGAATGAAGCTATTGTCATTACTGGGAAGCTAATTCAAAGAATCTTGATAGTTTAGATTTTTTATTTCAAATATTCATGTCTCATCTGTGAAATGGCAATTTTGTTTTATACTTAACACTATTTTGTGGCATGATGTGAGGATTCGTCTGAAATTAAATTGAGTGTTCCCCCCTTTTCAGTGGCTTCAACCTGAAGGGGAGTACCCGCTCAGGTAGAAGTTTAAAACGCAATCTCCCTCTTTCCCATAATCTGATGAGGTCCTTGATAATCCCAGTTAATCTGGTGTTGGGACTCACTTGTGCAGTGAAAATTCTGAGACTACCATGCCTTCTCTTTATGTCCCTTGATATAACTTATCCAATAATAATATCCAGCAAGATTACATTAGCAAGCAAAATATTAGGTATATCAAGTTATTTGGACGAAAGCACAGGAGTGGCTAAGTTTATTTTTTGAGGTGAATGAGGCTAGAAAGTTAGGCTACTCTTCCTTTAGCATAAGCTTCAATAGCATACTGACAGACACTACTAAATTTAGAGTATGGAACTTTGCCTGTAGCCCTTTAATCAATCAATAGTTATTTTACAATTGCCATTTCCTTCAAGTGCTTATCTCTTTCAGGCATGGAAAGAGGAACATTTGAAGCACATACACTTCAGTAAAAAAGGAATAGTGTCCATGCCAGACACATCTGGGACGTAACACTTGGAAAATGCCTCAACTCTTTGGAGTTTGCTATGTTATAGTGTTTACGTTATTATTAGCAATTATTGCATTTTCCACATGTTGGGTTGATTAGCCAACTTCTCGTAAGCAGTCTCTTTGAAAAATGAGTATCTTCTAACTTTATGATTCAATAATTCAATTTCTATTCTTCTAGGCCACCTTTGAAGCATTTATTGGAGTTCGGGATGATCAAGCTACAGCTCAACTAAAACTCTTTGGTGACAATTTGCAAGTGATGTCCTACAACCAATTCTTATCACAGAAGCATTTTATAGTAGTTTTTATATCTGCTATCAAATCTCAAAAGATTTCTGCTACTGAAGGTGCTGGAGCAAAATCTCCCAATGGACAGTGTGTACAAATCTGAAGATGTAAATGCTGCACCTATACGTGTTATCCAGCTTATATATAATGCTGGGGTGAGTATCAAGAATAATGTGATATTCATAATTTTCTTATGATGCCAATTAACGAAGATTTGAGTTATTAAGAAAATAATTCTATGGATATTTTATTTTGAAATAATTTTTTGTCTCAGTTACTGGCTGCAAGCATGATTTAAATGGGTTGCACTTGATAGAAACCTAATGAGTGAAGCATGGTTATAGTACATCATGACAAGAAACACTATGAATATATGATCTGGGAAAACAGGCTTAAGAATTTATTATTTAAGACGCATTCTTAAAATGCAATGCTAGTCTCACCTGCAAGTACCATCCAGTGTCCAGATTTTCTTGCTTTTAATGAGTACCACAGGCTAAAAGTTATTAAAATGGAAATTTTACATTCATGAATTATTTGTCAGGATGTCAAGGGACCACAGACTGTTGCTTTTAATCTGCCAAATGATGAGCGTATAGTAAATGATCGAGGAACATCAATGGTCATGCTTAAGAATGTTTCAGAGGCAAAGTAAAAACTCTCATATTCAAATGCCTAGTTTGTTCAAATTACCAACACGAATGGTTATCTTTTGTTGATAATTTTTACAAACCAGCTGCCTATCATAATCAGGTTTAAGCATATTCTTCTGCCCATTGCTGAAGTCTGTGTTGCAAAGGAACAACAAGAACTTGTAGATTTTGAATCATTTTTTACCCATACAATTTGCCATGAATGCTGCCATGGGATCGGACCTCATACCATAATACTTCCAAATGGTCAGAAATCTACAGTGAGATTGGTCGGTTTTATTTATGATTTGCTTTGTTTCAAAAATTTGCGTAGATTTCAGAACTTCTGCAGCAAACTCTCATTTTTAATGATGGATCAATATTTTCAATTTGACTGTATAACTAATGCATGATCTTCTTTCTTTTGATACAGGAATTGCAAGAATTCCACTCTGCTTTGGAAGAAGCAAAAGCTGACATAGTTGGTCTTTGGGCATTGAGGTTCTTTATCTACAAGGTCGTTGATTAAAGCTAATTATCATTGAATACATGTGTCCTGTGCATATTCTGATTGGCTGTGAACCCTGGGCCAACATCACAATGAAGAGAAGAATAGGATGCCTGGACAATGAGAAGAAATAAGAAATAAGTGATAAGGGGAAAGGAGAGTGAAAAAGGAAAATTAAAAACTAGAAGTAATGAAGGACAATGTATATTTATCTACTTGACCAGAAAGAGAGACAAGGGAAGTTAATTTTTAACCTAGGATCCCTCGAAAATTTAGATTCTCAAAGATAGTTTGAGAAATAAAATTATCCTAATGAATAAGAGATGCCAGTGTAACTCGTTAAGATAATCTCTAAGCTCCACGGTCATACTAGAATTAACTAGTCCTCTGTGACAGATCAAGGATTTCATGAATTTTTCCCCCCCGCCAGGGGGGGGGGGGTGTGGTGTGGTGGGGATTGAAATCAATAATATTGAATGTTTGTGGGGGGAACCCATTTTAAACTTTTTTTACTTGCAAAACAATTTTTTTTTCTAAATACCAATTGATTTTTTAAAAAAACAAAATTTTGGGGAGGGAGTCCTTGCCCTGCGCTACATCTTTCACTGCTGATCCTGTTTGCTATCACAAAGTAATTTTTGTTTTTAATGTCCTTGCTTGAGTTATTGTCCGATAAGAAATTGATTGTGAATTTTAAAATATTTCAGGGCATTGCATTTACTTGTTTTATGCTATGTTTAATTGATATCCAAAATATCTTTATCAAGCTGTAGGTTAACCTTCACAGAATAATATAAAATTATTAGACTTTTCCTCTCAGTCGACATTGGCCAGCCAAATTTGGCCTTCTGTGATTCACTTGAACTAGATTTCACGTGGCTTTTTAGCCATGTGGAAGTTACAATTCACGTTTGACCATTCATTCCATAGATTTTCTCGACAGCATCTTTTGTGGGCCATAACTAATGCTAATGTATGGCTTGTTTGAGTTCAGGACTTACTTTCCAAGAGTTTGTTGAAGTCCATGTATGTTTCTTTTCTTGCGGGATGCTTCCGGTCAGTACGTTTTGGTTTAAAGGAAGCTCATGGGTAAGCTAGTTATACTCTGTTCCTCAATCTGTTGTCTACTGTCATCCATAATCTGATTTTTCTGTCTGTTGTCATATTGTTAGAAAGGGGCAGGCATTGCAGTTCAACTGGTTATTTGAGAAAGGGGCATTTATCTTGCATAGTGACGACACATTTTCAGTTGATTTTTCCAAGGTATAAATGACTTAAAGTCTCTCTCCCTCTCTGTCATTTATCTGACTTAGTAGATTGGTGCAGTAATTGTATTTTGTTTCTTCAAAGATTGAAGGAGCAGTTGAGAGTTTGAGCAGGGAGATACTGACCATACAAGCCAAAGGTGACAAAGAGGCTGCAGGATTGCTTCTTAATAAATATGGTGTGCTCACAGAGCCCTTGAAAGTTTCTTTGAATAAGTTGGAGCTTGTTCAGGTAATTATAGTGCTCTGTTATTTGCGAACCTGATAGGTTGATGTGCAGTGGGACAATGCTTTTTGACAATCAAGTTATATGTTTCTTGTTCTTATTTTGCCAAATTTGAAGTGTATCTTTGATAAATGATAGAGCACAATGACGTCTTGCAATCCATGTAGCCGACCCCACCTAATGGGATAAAGGCTTGTTGTTGTTGTTGTTGTTGAAGTATAAGTGTATCTTAGCATCCTACAGAAAAGGAGCTGAAAATAAAGCAAGAAATTCACGTGATTAATTCTTTGAACATTATCATGATATTGCCTCACTTAAACATTGATTAATGATAATGATTGTGAAGTATCAACAGATGATGGCATGATGCACAATCCTTGTAATTAATTCTGTATATTATTGAAAGAAATAATGGTATTCTCATAAGTATCCTCATAATAATTAATTTTTCTTTTTCCATACAAAGCAGTATTGAGAAAGCTAGTTTACAGAAGAATACCTGCTGCTCAAGGCTACACATAAAAAACTACGTGCATGTTTCATACATGGAAAAATATTTTTTAGAAAGAAAATAAGAAATGTACCTAGAAACAAAATGAGATAACTGGATTTACCATTTCCTTTCTAGAAAGCACCTTTCTACCTACCAAACATTGCATAAGAGTTGTTTTATTGAAATGAAAAGTTATAATTTAGATGCTGCACTTTCGACTATAACTAAATAGTCTTTTTGTTGTATATTTTAGGTACCTGTTGACATAGCTCCCTCCTTTCCCATTGCTGAAAAAATATTGCAATCATGAAAGAAGATCCGAAGCAGAACTTTCCATGCAGTCATTGTCCTTGCATCCATCCTTCAAGTCAAATATGGAGCACATGCAAGTTCTTGCTAGAAAATAATTATTTAAAGTTAAATAAAAAAGATCTTCTGGTGTACTTAAATTTACAGTGAAAACTAATGGCATGATGGAAGGCTTGTTACATTATCTTCTAAAGCTAAGTGAAAAGGTTGTTCATATTTGAATGCTAGTTCTATTTGTTCCAGTGATGAGATCCCAGGTCAATGATTTCTTTGAAAGAATAGATTTAGGAGATTTATCACAGGCTTCATGATGGGATATTCTGTTTGACATTGTTGGACTTGCTTGAAGAACTTGGATTAGTTATTCTAGTTTAAAGACTAGGGGTGATTGGATAACAAGGCTATTTGGCAATAATGTGTACCTTCCAAGTGTGATTGTAGTTGGGAAGAAATATTCAAACCAATGGAGTGATACTGGTTGAATGCGATTGTCGAGTGAATTATATTAAATTAGTTGTTTCAACTAAAAAAATTAGTAGATGTAAGCCAAACTTTAAATGAATAATTGAGTCTGTTAAGGCATTTTAGTCCCTTGTCAAACAATGTATTTTGGTCAATTCAAATCAAAAGTATTTCCACCAAATATATTCTTCCTTGGCTGACAAATAAGGTGGCCTGGAAATGGGTAGTTTGAATTTAAAGTTGAAGTATGTCTGTGATTATTGCAAATTTTGTAAGGGGAAAATTATTGATATGTCTCAAGTAGGAAAATTAAATACAGATTGGCCCCTAAATTTCATTTATTATTAGCAGCCCTCAAGGGACTCGGGGGTAGTTTGGAAAAAGGCATTGATCTATTGACCACCTTGAGCTGCGGTTAACTGATTGTTGACCATCGGGCAATGTTGATTGGTTACCAGCAAGCATTGACTAGTCCTTGATTTACCATCGCGCATTCATTGACTAATAATTCGTCAACGGTTAAACAATGATTATTTGAATCATACTTATAAAATTGGTAAAGTATACATTTAGTTTTTTTAATTTTATACAATATTTTATTTTAATTTTTTAATTTTATAAAGTATCTTTTTAGTCATTTAACTCTAACATTATTAATTTTATCCTAACAAATTTATATTGAATTTTTAAATATTGATAAAACATTTTAAAATATTAACATATTAATTTTAATTTTTTTAAAACAACAATAATTGAAACAAAAATAATCATTTAAAACTAACGATGTTAGAGTTAAAGAACTAAAAAAAATATTTTATAAAATTAAAGGATCAAATTAAAACTTTATATACAATTAGATAATTAAAAGTATACTTTAACCATTCTCAAATATATATTTTTGTGCAGAGAGTAAAATAATTATGTATTGGTTAAATACGGAGTAGAAGGGATTGCAATTTATTAGAGGTTACAATGATGCATTTTTGGTGGGTGCTCTTAAGGGTATTCAAAATCAATCCAAACTAAGAAGACTCCAAACTAACCCAAATCAAAAGAAACCGATCAAAACAAAATAACAATAATTCTGCTTCAGTTTTTATAATATGAGAACAGATTAGTTCGGTTCAAGTTCAGTTTTGAGTATTAGAAATCGAGCCAAACCTGATTAAAAAATATTATTCATTTATTTATAAAATATATAACCATTTATCTACAAGAAGTTTTTTGTTTTGAATTTTATATAGTAATAGATAAACATTTTTAAAGGACTTGAATGAAAATGCATAATATTAAATAATTATAATAATCATGCTATGACCATCATTTAATTATTTACAATTTGAAAGTCTTAGTATTCAATTTATCTAGAAGAAGCATTGTGTTTTGAATTTTGTAGAATAATTTTTTCATTATTTATTAAAATATAGATACATAGATAAACATTTTCAAAAGACTTGAATGGAAATGCATAATATTAAATAATTTTAATCTTAAAAAATTATATCAATTTTTATGATTAATTATCATTATCACATTGAAATTTTATTATGTTTTTATATCTCTATTTATGAAAAAAAGGATCCAAAAAGAATTAGATTTAATTTTAATACATAGCACCCTTATAAAGATGTAAAAAAGGAAAAAAAAATTAAATAAGTGCATTGAAGCCTGATCCAGACTTAAACCAAACTGAAAATTAAACCAAACCAAATTGAGCTCTATAAAAATCGATCAAGTTCTAGTTATGAGTAAATTAAATGGTTCAATTTGGTTTGATTTTTGTCTAAAATTAAATCAAATCGAGCTTATGAACATTCTTAGATGCTTTACTACATTCCACATACTCTTTTTTTTGGGGGGGGAGATCCTCGCACGTTTTTTCTGTTTTGGATACTCTGACATTCTGCCTGATTACATACATTTTTTATAAGTTTATTATGAATGGCTAATTTGGGGAAAAAAACAGAAAAGAAACTCATCTTTTCCCACAATTGAGCTGTCCCATGCCTTCATCGAATATTAGAGGTAGACCCTTTTTCTCCCGTTGTTGCTGATGTTAGTTCTTTCATAAGCTTTGACACCTAAAAATATAAGCATTATTAGCATTATCTCATAGCTATTGGATGTGACAATACCTTGGGAAACAAATATATATATATATATATATATATATATATAAACATTAGTGAACACATCTAAATTCACAAGTCTTTGATGTCTGGAGCTATTACCAACTCTTGCTCAAACTAACCAAACCCTTATTGTGCAGGATTTTTATTATCAATGATAGCTTTACAGATTTTTTAAAAATGTTTTTAATACATTTATTTAATGTGATTACATATTGCAAGATTCAAATTTAAAACCTCAAGATAAATTAATTTAATTCTCTCAACCAATTGAATTAAGCTTCCCTTAATTTTTTGGACATAAAGTTTCTTTGAATATCAATTTGTAGATGCGTACTCTTTTTTAAAAGCTAAATTTGGGCTTTCCAAATTCCCTTTGTCTTTTTTTATGATTTATTTGTTATTGAATCATCGTCCGGTCACCAAGTGGATGTGACACAAGTAATAGTAGTATGAATCCCTTAAACATCATTATAAGGTTCAACTCTTAAAAATATGTATGAAAAAGCCTTACTTGGAAGAAAACAAATCCTTACATGATATTTAAATTTCTCAAAAAATTAATCTCATAGCTATCATTTATGAGAATACATTGGGTAATCCAAAAAAAAAAAAAAATCATCCTCCAGTCTAGATAATATTGATGTTATTATTAGTAATTTTGATTGTTGAAAAATTATTGAATGATTCCATTTTTATGGGAGACTCCATCAAACTTTTCACGTTGCTATTAGGATATTGAGCAGGCAAACTAAGCAATTTAATATATGTGAAATATTTGAGCCTTCACTTTCGTTTAACATCTTGTGTCTCATTAAACCAAGTTTAATTTGTCTGTTTTAGAATTATTTATGGAAAACTTTTCCAAATTTCATTCTCAACTAATGGGTATGGATTGGAGATGAACTTATGCTAGTTAATTGTTATAGGAATTAGGAATACAAGTATTTGGACTGGTTTGGCGCACCAGCCACCAGGTCAAGGGCCTGCTTTGTCAGAACTAAGTGAAACATTGCATTTAGGGGCATCACAATCTGTTCTCATCCACTCATCCTACTACCCGACATATATGGTGCTCTTGCCCACACCTCTCCACACGATGAGTCAGCATCCTCTTCTAACTAATGATGCGGAAAAATAACCCACTCCCTTCAAGCTGAAATTCAAAATTGAAGGAGCACGCCACCATCTTCTTCTATAAATAGGCAATGAGCATGTAACTTAAAGTCTTTCAACACTTCAACGATTCAACCTCAAAATCTACTTGTTCAATGCAAAACTCAAATGTTGACCTAGCATCACCCAAGTTCATTCGGCATGTTATACCGGCTTAGGCTCCTTAGGTTAGTTCTACTTTGCTTTTCCCTCTATTTGATGGAGCACCAATTGTACTTGCATGCTTCTAATGAAATTGACCCTCGTGTCTCACTTGACGTACTCCCATTTCTTGTATCTCTTTGGCACTCTAAGGAAATTGTGATAAAAGATCTTGAGAATCCAGAATTGTTTGATCTAAATTCTTTCAAGGATCTTAATAATTTTAAGCAAAATGTGAACGCACAAGCAAAATGGTATCCCAACTAACTAACAAAACTACTGATCCCGCAAACCAGAGGATACATGAGGCCTCAAGCTCTAAACAACCTTTAACTCTTTTAGCCACTGGGTATGCAGAGGACATGGGTCAGGTTTTCCTTGTGCCATAGCCTTCTCAGAGATAGAATAAAACCAACCATTTCTCCATTTGAACTGTAAATACACCAAGAAGTTGGTAACTTCACCATGGAATTTCAAAAAATGTATGCTAATAATTTGTCTTCTTTTACCTCCTTCACTGCAGTGGGAAAGTGGGCAACAGCTCGGGAATATGCACATAAACGCTCAACCATGCCTTCGTCAAATGTTAAACCCTTTTCGCCTGCTGCTGCTGATGCTAGTTGTTCTATAAGCTTGGAAACCTAAAATCATTATAAACATTAGTCAGAGACATGTTATCCATAATTCATTTCTAGAAAATAAAATGTTCCTTTTTCTTTTGGCCTCAATTATCATGCCAAATTTGACTGCAAAGCACAATTCATCTCTGGAATCCAGTGCATTATTAGGACATGCATTTAGGTCAAACTCATCATAAAATGGATCTAGGATTGACCCTCCAAATCAAGTGATCAATCCTAGCCAAATAGAAGGAAAGATTGAGCTTAATCCATGCAAATCTGACTATTAAATCCAGAATCAAGTGGTCAACTCTATCAGTTCATGCAATTTGACAAAAAGTGAATCCAAGATCCATCCCCTCAAACCAACCCTAGCAAATAAATTGAAACATTGAACTTAACCCATGCAATCCTGATTTCAACTAACACTCATATTCACCATTTCATTTGTAATCCTACTAGCATACAGAAATTAAATATGCCAAAATGATAATATGTACCTCTCCTCAATTATTTTTCTTTTCATTTTTTCCTTCTTATTTTACCTTTTTCCCTGGAGCCAAGTTAGTCATTGCACTTCTTGACATCCTAGAAGAATTCCATATAACAGGTATGTAGCATATCCTTCCTTCATATTAAGGTCACAAACAAAAATGCAAAATTCATATGCTCATGGCTCAGTAGTCAGCAATAAAAAATAAAATAAAGAACACGCCACTATTTGTGGATGACAGGAGGCATTAGTTTCTAATCATGCACCACCAGAAACAAATACAAAAGAAAAACTTGTATCCTGGACCAAAAGCAAGATATTAGAAATAGAAAGACAAAGATCCCCTAAATACACAATAGCATTAAAAAATGAAACAATTTACTGATTACCTTTTTTTAACCTAATGTTAATCCATTCAGTGACAAGTCTATACTAATGTAGCTAATGTAGCCTCTTTAACTTAACTTCCACCCACTATGCGCACACATGCATCCCCCATTGTGTCTTGAAATTACACTAAACATCATCGGCTAACTAAGGATAACTTCTTTTTATTTTCTCGGCAACAACTATAGGATAACTTCAACTGACACATTACTGACTTTCTTGAAATTACGACATTTCATAAAGAATTAAAAATTAAAAAATAATTGAATAAAAATAAAAAAGATGGATTTACATCCACTAATGTGCAGGTCAAGCCAGTAGTGTAATTGTATCCTCGTCCACCCATATCATCTTATATCTTGGGAGAATTGTCAAGCGGTTAATTGACAGAGCAAGCAATGTCTTGGAGAAATAGTCAGACTGCAAACTTACATCAGAGCGGAATTCTTTTTCCACAGCACCTACAGACACCCCTCCATTACGTGCTCCAACAAGCATGAATGAACAAATCCATATTAGCTTCTCTAACATCTGCTTCTGAAATGCTTCCTTTTCAAGAACCTGGCTTTTTTTTTTTTTTTTGACACAGATCAGTATATGACAAATTATTAGTCGTATTATAATATTTCCTTTTAACAATTATGCATGAAATGCTATAATTTTAGCTTTACAAGACTTCAGCCAGTAAAGAAACACCAGAAAAGAAAGCTAACAATACATTATTCATAATGAAAACAAGTAAATATCCAATATATAATACCTTGCAAGAGAGGCCTCCAGCAAGTAGTCGTCCCGCCACAGCAGATGCCCACTTCCCATAAGCAGCTGTAAGCCCTTCAGGATTAGTATCAGTCTTACCATCAATAGGGGCTTCTCCAAGTTTTGACACAGCGAAATATGCCAATACTTGGTCTGCATTATTTAAGCCTTTACTTTCAAGCCATGGATCAAGCATTCCATTCTGGAAAAACACCAAATCTGCTACATTTTCAAACTCTCGTTAATACATAACTAGTAAAATTAACAAGGAACAATAATTCACCGTAGAAATACAGAGACAAGTAGCAGAGCAGCCACATAATAGCTCATAAACCAAAAGAAATTATTAAAACGATAACAGGATAACTAGACAAATCTGGGAATGATAATAAGATATCAAGTATTTTCCGAAGAAATTACTAAATTCTACCATCGGCTAATACGCTCAGAGAAGTGCATGCTAATGATATTCCTTCCTTTTTTCTTTTTTCTTTTTTGGGGTAAGGAGAAGTACGTGCTATTCTGCTCAACAGTATAACGCACATGGGCTCTCCTCGCAGAAAACAGAAACAACATCGAAATCCGAGCTTAAATGATATAATTAAATCACAAATTGAAGTGGACTGGAATAACAAGGAAGTCTTAGTTACCACTCCATCTAGATCGTGGAGTAGCTTCAAGAACTTGATCGAGATCGTCGTTCCTTGTGCAGACCAAGATAGGGCCTTGAAAATCGAGGGGCACAGGGTCTCCTCTCTTGACGAGAAAGTCATGGCCGGAGCCCATGTCTTGCAAGGCCCTTCCGACTCGTCCGCCACCGACGATGACGGCGGGAACAACCTGTGTGGGGGTAGTGACGCCGCCGGAGGCCATGACAGAGAAAGCTCTTGAGAAGGGAAGGGGGAGGGTGGAGCTAGAAATGGCTGAGGAGAGGAAAGAAGCCATGTTTGAGCTTGTGCGTGGAGCCTATCATTGTTTTTGCCATAATATTTTGGAAGGTGCGCCGGAGCTCTGAAACCAGTCCACTCGTTTTTACCACCCCTATCCGAAATAATCTCTCACTCGTTGTAAGAGATGCCAGTATTTAATCAACTATCACGAATAGGTCTGTCCCATGTAAAAGAATAGTATACGTATCCGGGAAAAAAAAAATTTAAATAAATAAAACCAATACTCCCTTCATTTTTATTTATTAAAATCATGCATTTAAAAAATAATTAATTATATTAATTAAGTCTAAAAATAAAATAACTTAACTACAATAAATTTTATTAATTGTTTTAATCAAACATTCATTAATTATTTTTTATGATTACAAATAATTAAAATTATGAGAAATAATTTAAAAAATTTGTAATAAATGCCTATTAAAAAAATGTAATTTTGCTCATTAAAAAATAATTTAAAAGTGATATTTTTTATATAAATAAAAATGAATGGAGTATATTAAACATGAAGTGTAATCCATCTGTTTTTAATGTAAGGCAAATTTTTTTAAAATAGTTTTATATTATTGTTATTATTATGATTATTAATGATAAAGGAGGGAAAAATTAAAAAGATATATACATTTTTTTTACAATTTTAAAGATATAACTAATACTTTCTCCTAATTTTATTATAAAGCATTATCTAAAATAGATTGATGGTCCTTAATATGAAACAATTGATATGATATTAATTAAATTTTTCAATATAACCCTTATTTAAACTCCTTCACCGTGAGAAAAAAATTAATGTAATTTTAAAAATTTTTCATTTAAATATGAGTACAATTGGAAATTTATTCTTGTTTAAGACAAAATTAATGATTTAATATTTTCTCTTTAGTGCCAGTAAATTAGTATTAAAAATGTTTTATAATAGAAATTGAATGGAGTATTTTTCAATAAATACAAAATGGGTTAACTTTGTATTACATTAAGAACATGAAAGAGTATATATAATGAAATAAAGGCTTAGTTTGGATTGGATAGAGGGAAAGGTAGAAAGAAAATAAAGAGGAGAAAAAAAACTAATGCCTCATCCAGTATGATGAAAGAATTTTTGATAGAATCAAAATTAAAATTAGAATTAAAATAGAATTAAATTTTAAAAGTGTATTTGATATGATAATGAAATTCTAACATAATTTTAATATAAATATTTATTTAAAATAGAAAAAGACCAAAGGGTCCATTTCAATTTTTTCAAAAAAAAAAAAACTCATCCTTGTGACTGTGATGGTGCCTAAATGATTTGCAAGCCGATGCTAATGTATGAAGAGAAAATCATTTCTTCCATGAACAAAGACTAGAGAAACTACAATCTAAAACCATCACATAGGTACCTTATTCTTATACTTTTTCAAGTTCTTCAATTTCAAGATGAGCGTTATCATCAAGCCTACATAACTTTAACCCCTCTTCATCGATCATTGCCCTTTTACACAACCTAATGGCATGTTAGTTGCCACTCTAATCCTCCAACTACCATTGTGGAGATAGTTCAGTTGGGAATGCCTTGATTGCTCCACTCTACCCTCCGATTACCATCAACAAAGTTGTACTCGATGAGGTTAGCGATAGGATGGCTACAATTTGAGCGATTGACGCTAATGCTTCTCTAAATGAAACTAGCAAAGGCCAAGAAGCTTCAGCAACTCATGAGTGAGAAGGCAAATATGTTGGTTTGGAGTAAGATGAAAGAGATGATGGTGAAGACCAAAATGTCCAAGAGAGGATTCCATGGAAATTAAACCAATTCTATGATGGTTTTGATGGAATTTGATTCTAACTTTTTTGTTAGAATTGAGATTCTAGAAAATCCAGATATTACTTTACCAAACATGCTAAAATTCAAATTTCATGTCCAATTTTGTTTTTGCATTTAGGATTCTCACACACACCAAACAAGGCCTAGGAGAAAAAATTTTCAAAAGTAGTTAAAAAAAGTTACTATTTTGAAGAGTTTTCAAGCTTGTTTGTTTTCAATTTTTAAAAACCATTTTTTATTTTTAAAAATAGAAAAATTTTAAAATTTGTTTGGCTAAGTGTTTTTTATTTAACTATTTCCAAAACTATTTTAATTTTTTGTTTTTAGAAATAAAAAATAGAACCAACTTTAATTTATTTTTATTTTATTTTTATTTTTAAAAACATTACATTTGACTATTAAAAATTATAATTACCTTAATTAATTTTTATTATTAATCATCATCATTAACTGTATATAACCATCACTATCAATTCATTTTTTTAATTCTACAACCTTTTTTTAATTGATATAACTAAACAAATTTTTATTTTATTTTGTTTTAAAAATAGTTTTGAAAACTGTATTATAAAACTGTTTTTAAAAACAAAAACCAAACAGGCTTTCTTTTCTAGTTTTCTTGTTTTTCTTTTTTCTTATTTTTCGTTCGATCCATCCAAACCAAGGCAAAAAAATAGAGTTGGTATAGCCAGACCTATTTAGGTCTAACTTAATTTGGGTTGGGTTTATTGAAATCGAGTTTAAAATATCCTAATATATAAAAAAGCTCATATAGTCAAATCTGACTCTAACCCCTCAAGCTTGTAGGCTGGCCTAAATACTCAAATTATTAAATTTTATTTTATTTTTTGTAATTTCAAATTTTATTTTTAAAAATTTAATATTTTCAATTTTTATCTTATTTTTATGTTATTTCACAAATAATAAAAAAATAAATTTGGATATTCAAGCTAAGCATGGTCGGGGTTAAATTTGGCCCGGATTTTTGTCGGTTTATTCTGGTGGCCCAAATAAGGTTGGAGTAAAGAAAATTTTCTAAATTATCAAGCCTGACCTGAAGATTTTTTAAGTTTATTCAAGCTAACATGTCAAGCTTGGCCTATATTACCGCCTCTAGGAAAAAGTAAAGCTTTTGGCAAATAATACAATTTCAATCAAATTATTAAAAAGTTATAAATGAAGTTCCATCCAAACTAATCAATTTATTTATTGTTATTTTTTTGGCCAAAATTAATCAATTTATTAGAACTAAAGAAAACTTTCAGTCAACAATTAAAGGAACACACAATTCCTTGATATAACCTATTAGTTAGGCATGTGGACTTGAAGAAAATCCCCAAAAAAAAAAAAAGGAAAGGCAAGTCTTATGACTTTTGAACAACAATGAGACATTAATTTATTCAAATTTTTTATAATATTACCATTGTTTTTTAATATAATTGTGGTTTCTTTTATTGTTCTATGAATTTTGAGACATGTTAATAATTAAATTTGATTACTTATTTAATGTTTGTGGTACTAAACAGATTGAAAATCTAATGTGAAAGAGAGAGTGGTCCATCAGGAGCATTGTGGTCCGTTAATTTAATTAATGAATTATTGAAATGGACTTGACTCCCAACCCCTTGCTCTTGTAAACGGACATAATTTGGTGGGTGAGGCCGTGTCGGGCACATCACATGGGCTTTTATACTTGGGACCAAAAACAATCGGATATATTAGTCAGTTTTATGGACAAATCATTTTTAATTATTTCATTAGAATTAAGAAAAGGTCATTAAATTATGTTGATATAGTTTGAAAAAGAAAGAAAATCTCAATTTATATTTAGAAATGTATCGTCTTTAAAAATGTTTTATCTATCAAATGTGCTCCCTCCATATTTTTGTTGCAGGAGAAACAGTCATATCCTTTATTATTATTTTTATAAACAAGATTATAAAATTCAATAAATATGTATTCCATTTTTTAAAAATTTCTTTTCAGAAAATGGAAATTTATTTTCACAAGATAAACTTGTTCCATTATATTTGGATTTTTTTGGGCCAGAAACGGGATATTGGGCCGAGGTAAACTTGTCTCCATCAGTTAGGCCCAAACGATCATATAGGGTACTCATATATAAGACAAAAGGAAGTACAGTAATAACTAAGTGTGTGTTTGGTTTTCAGTTTATCAAAAGTTAATTAGATGAAAATTTATTTGATAAAAATCAGTTTGGTGAAAGTCAATTATTGAAACGAAATTTGTATTTGAATATATATTTTCAAAAGTCAAATTGACAAATTAAAAGTTGTTTGGATTAATAAAAAATTATTCTTTTGAAATGTACTTTTTAATATGTAATGACCAAAAAAGACATTAATTTATAATAATTTATAATTTTTATTATACAAATATAATATATTAGCAATGTTTAAAAAATGTGAAACAAATTTAAAATAACATAAAATTTAAAATGTTAAATAATAAGAAAAAAAAATATAAAATTTAATTTTGGAAAAAATTATGCAATAAATAATTAAATATTCATTAATATTGAATAATTACATATTAATGATTCAATCTATAATATACAATTTGATCTCTAATAGAATTCCAAACTCTATTCATCTCTCTGTTAGAAGCTGCTAGTGTTAATACGAACCCCAGCACGTATTACTTGGTGGACTCGCCTTGGGGGTGATCTCCAGATGAATGAAGAGCCAGCACACCAACTCCAGTGGTGAGCAAGATGACAGCATTTATGGAGAAAAGGGTGAACTTTCTCCTGATGAGAAGGAAGGCAAAGGCAACGGTGAAAGCCAACTGGGTAGTGATGATCAGAGCGGATGTGGAGATGGGGAGGCGAGTTAAGCCATAAGCATGAGGTAATCGTCGAGGTCGGTGAGAACACCGATGATGAAGGCTAAAAGGAGCAGGCACACGTTGACGGAGACAAAGGGCTTGGCTTGTCGGGAGAGGTGATTGCGAATGAAAGAGATGAATAAGGGAAGGAGGCAGACAAGGAATCTGCCGGTTTCGAGCCAGCTGGAGAGCCAGGCGTGTTTGCCGCCACAGAGGAAGTAGAGGCAACTTATGAGAAGGCCACCGCTGGTGCCTAGATGCTGGAGATGAGGAGCTTGGGATCTGTGACTAGACGGCGGAGGAGAGAAGGAGGAGCAACAGACAGTTGACGGACACACGAGTGAGAAAATGCAAAATGAGACAAGCCAGTGTCGATTGCACGTGAAGAAGGAGAAATATGAGGGTATCATAGTTTTTTATAATATTAGGTACCAATCATTAATGCTCACATTGTCTGATTTGTGTTTCAAAAACTCCCAAATGTTGCTTCCTATTTTTTTAGTTTTAAACCCATTTAAAAGTCCTTTTGAAAAGCACATTTCATCTGAAAAAAAAATCCCAAACAACATCCCACATCCCAAAAGTTAAAAATCACATTTGGGATGTGAAACGTGAGTTTATTAAACGCACCCTAGATTGTAATTACAAAACCTTTCAATTTGTATCCAAACAGGAAAAAAAGGAAAAATACAACCTGTTGGAGGAATTTATTTACAGATAAATATCAAATGATTTTGAAATTATGCTACAGGATTGAGGAACCAAAACATAATTAATTTTTAATGTAAAAAGATAAAAGTACTCTCAATTTAAAAAAAAAAAACTCCTCAACCACCTGCCGCTGAAGGTCCAATATTTTCAAACTTTTTATTTCACAAATGATTACTTGTTAAATTATTAACGGAGACTTGTTAAAGAAATTTAATATGGAGTGGGTTTTATAAATGTTTATTTTTTTATTATTAAAATTTTATATGTCAAAAACTCATAGGAACTTGTTATTTTGCTAAAATTTTCTTGTCAAGTTATGAAAAAAAATTTTCAAAGCTAGTAATTGAATTTGTCATTTCACAAATGGTTACTTGTTAAATTATCAATGGGAACTTGTCAAAGAAATTTAATATAGAGTGTTTTTTATAAATATTTACTTGTTTTTATTACCAAAAGCTTATAGAAACTTATTATTTTACTAAAATTTACTTATCAAATTATCAAGAGAAATTTTCAAAACTAATAATGAGACTTGTTATCTCACAAATGATTACTTATTAAATTGCTAATGAAAACTTGTCATTCCTGGTAATAAAAACAAGTAAGCATTTATAAAAAACAGTACATATTAAAATTTTTAACAAGTCTCATTAGTAATTTAACAAGTAATTATTTGTAAATGACAAGTAACCATTGAGTTTTTGATAAATGTTGACATGAAAAGTGAAAACAAAGTTAAATATATATAAAACTTTGCATTATATAATTAAAAGAATTTGTTAACCTAGTGGCTGGTAATTTTTTTGGTAGCCAAGAGGATATGGGCTCAAACCCCATCTTGGCCACCTTAAAAAAAGTGGCTTGCCTCCCTTGCCAATTTTATGATCGATACCAAAGCTCAGATGGCCGGTTTGGTGGGGCGGTCCAATCACCTACATCAAAGCTTCGGTGGCCAATGGTTGAGGAGCTTTTTTTTTCAAAAAAACATTTGAGAGGCAATTTTGTCTTTTCGTATTAAAAATTAATTATATTTTAGTGCCTTCATCATGTAACATAATTTCAAAATTATCTGGTACTTGTCTGTAAATAAATTCTTTCAATAGTCCTTGGTTGTAATTTTGCAAAGAAAAAAACGTTTCAATTAACCCTAGCCACCTATACATGTACGATATATAGTCGCTACGTAAGTGCGTATTATATTTTGCTTTCAGTACTTTAATGTTTTGTGGGGTGCCAATGACACTTGTCTCCCTCTTAATTTCATAGAACCTTTTATGTGAGAATCAAATTTAACTATATTTCCAACAGTCTACTTGACTCATCAATATTTAGTGTGACTTCTTGGTTTAGATTTAGACATTTATCAACCACGTTTTTTTTAATAATAAACCGTTTTTTTTTCTATTTTACCTTCTCAATGTTTATAGTGACACAAATGTGTGTACATGTGATTTGCACATCACCGCATGAAGCATGGACTTGTTGTTCGAAAGTAAGACGCACAATAGTTGGCCAAAAGAAAAGAAAAGAAAGATGGTGCATTTGTATATTAATTGAAGAAACACGAATAGATAGATATTATGTTTAAATATAATTGTCTTAATTTGTTTTTTTAGATATGATAATCACAAATTTTGAAAATGAGTAGAAGAAGTGATAATAATAATCATGTTTATTCTTTACCTAATAGAGGCAAAACTAATAATACGTACTGAATTATTTTTTAGTAGTTTTAAGAGGGAATAATTCAAGAACTTGTCGAACAAGCTATTATATATCATGGAAGAATAAATAAAATGCACTTTGCTATTTTTTTTTTTTAAAAAAAAACCATTGAACCCTCCGCTGCTATCACTAGTGTAGGAGCTTCGGTAACAAGTTGTAGTCTACAATTTTGAAAAAATGTATTTTAGATTTTGGTAAATTACTTTTTAAACATATTAAGTAGTTATAGTTTAAATTTTGATAAATTGTTCTTCAAACGATCTATGAATATTGACTACTTATTCCTAAAATACTGATAAGTTATAATTTAACCTTTAACAAGTAGTTGTTACTAGACTATCTATTCAAAGACTAAGTAGTGAGATAAGTTATCAAAATAAAAACTAAAGCTTGTTAATATTAAAAAACAATTAGTTAACATTCGAACACGATTTGAAAAAATTGTCAAAATCTGAATTACAAATTGTCGCAAGATCTTTAGTGGCCGTTAATAATAGGGCTTTAGTGATTGTTGGGGCTTTGGCACTGATCACAATGGTGAAGATTGGACTTTTTTGTTTAAATATATAGAAGGGAAATGAATTTTAATAATTTATCAATGAAATGTGAATGGGATTATAACTCAGATCCTGGCATGTTATTTTAGATTGTATTGGTCCCTTTTTGATAATAGAGTACTTTAGAGGTCATTAAACTCATATTCTACCTAATTTTAACAATAAAGTAAATTTTCGTGTGATTTTGTTTAAACCAATTTATAGTGTATATGTATAAAAGATAACAGACTCATGAATAAAGTTGCAAAAATCAAAAGTTGGAATGAGATTGCATGCCTCTCCTTTCCTCACAAATGTAAAATATGATACTCCTTTTGTTTAAAAATATAAAATATTTTTAATCGAATTTAATCCCCCAATAAAATAATTATTAATTTTTTAATTAACTTTATCTTTTCATATTTACCCCTAATAAACACTTTATAATAAATATAAAATCATTATCAATGGGGATATTTTTGAAAAAAAATGCAATGATCACACTTTAAAAGATTAAAAATATTTTATATTTTTGAACATTCAACTCCTTAAAAAATACTTTATATTTTCGAACAGAGGGAGTAGATACAATACATAAAAACAATAAAAAAAATAGCAAATTTTCATACAAGCAGGAAAATACTAGTGTAAGTATCATTGAAAGAATCTTATCCTCTCATTTGTTTACCCTTGCCCCAAAGATTTTCTTTGGAATTCCTGTCCTGACGCCTCTCTGTTTTTTTCATAGCTGATCATGTATTTTGATTATACACCTTATAAAACCAAGGTACAACCGAATCTACCAAATAAACATAGTTCTATTCTTCCAAACTTTTGGGTTGAAAAAAAATTTTCTAAGCATCAAGCTCACAATGGAAAATTGGAGCAGCAATCGAGCACAAATCACCAAATATGATGTCATCAGTTTCAGTATAGCTGCTTGAATCATGACAATCAAAGAATGTCTGAATATCTTCAGGAAATGTACGACGAGGAGGCTTTGATTCTGAAGTTGCTGTTGCAGAGTAATTATGGTCTCCAGCTGAAGTCCTCTCCAGCATTTCCTTGAACTTTGATGATTGCAAGAGAAGCCCTAGTGCAGATGATGACGGAGCGCCACCGCTGGATCGTGGTGGGGCCACCATTGTCTCACCAGAGTTTGAATTGAGCTGGTGGGACACAAAACCTAATTCAAGCTCAGGCTTAGGGTTTGTTCCTGACTCAGTGCTGTGATCACTTGTGGGGTTTTCAGGAGAGTCCTGGGCTTTAGGAGGGAGCCAATTGATGTAACGGCTGAGGTCAAAGTTTGTAACGGCGTTGAGTCCTCTGTACTCTATGGCTGCCATGTCATATGCCGTGGCTGCTTCTTCTTGTGTAGCTGTACCGTACAATGGGAAGAAAATCATGATGCAAAAGCATATTTCATTTCATTTTAAATAAGAATACCAATAATTTTTAACATTGAAGGCAGATTTCGGTGGAAACTTTGGCATTACTTTGAAAAGAATGAGATCATGAATAAATAGCTTTATTAAGTAGTTGAGGTTCGGTGATCTACATCCCAACCAACTGGATTTGATTGCATGTACATAACTTTGACCTCTATTGTTTTGTCCTATTATTTTGAACTGTAGGACCATTTTTCTGGTCAAGTGGGAATTTACTATTTGGAATGCAAACTCAAATGCAATTATGTTTATATACATATAATATTCTCTATCCTGTAAAAATAATTTTTCTAAAATAATTAAAATAACTATCAAGTTTCTAACATTAAGCTAATTAGGTGGTAAAAATAAGATGGAATGTGTGGGGATCCAAAATATTATGTATTTAAAAAAATTGATAAGTTTCTCCTAAGGGCTGGCCTTAATAAGTTGGCAAGTCGTGAAACATTGTTCCGATTCGTTGCCATGTGTCACAAATAAATATGAATCCTTATTTTGCGTCCAAATACTAAAGGCCATACATGGTGGTTAAAGGAGATATAGAAGAATGGTATATTAAATGTATTGAAAGGGACGTTTTCGTAAGGTTTCTCAAAAACTCCATATATCCAAAAGTTTAAATATATATATATATATATATATATATCTATTATCTACCAAAAAGAGGTTATAAGTAAGAAAAAGCATATGCACACGTCTTTTTCAACAAGAAGGAAATTAAGCGCACAAATTTTTGGCCATATAGTTTGTCATTGACTGATTGGGGGAAAGAGATTAACCACATAATGCAAATAATATACATTCTCTGTTCATGATCCACATGAAGCGCAATGCAATTTTGAGCATTTCCTTTGGGGAATTATTCGTCTAGGTTTGATATTCTTTGCAATTTGTTTATGTTACTGGATTTTGATTGAAATTTACACCTATGACACACGCACGCACGCACGCACATACTAACTACCCTGGTTCCAAACCTAAACCAAATAAAAAGTTGAGCAATAGGGAGAGAGTTTCATAGAGCGTTTAAAGGTCAAAGGGGTTACCGTAAGTTCCGAGATAAAGATATTTGTTGCCGAAGACTCTGCCGATTCGAGCCTCCCATCTTCCATTATGATGGTGCCTGAAAAATTTTTAAATTTAAAAGTCAGAGCATTTCTAAGTTGTAACCAATTATAGATGGATCCGTCATGGAAATTGCCCATCCATCTGTCATCAATTGGCACTATATTGTGCCTTCATTAATATGATTCACCCATGATCATTAATAACCGAACTTGTGGCTAGCAAGTAGCCAAGTGAACAAGCGCAGCTTCCTAATTAAAACTAATTTTAACAAACATTTGACTATATGTGATATATTTATCAGGATTACCTTGCTACGCCTCTATACTTTGAGACTCCTCGAGAGAATCCACTGCTTTTTCTGTACATGAAAATTTGTTTATTTACAGTTAAAATATGGTTTCGGATCAGTAAAACATTTCACTGCTGATGAACAACTAAGAACCTTCTTAAGGATCCAATGTATTCTTCTTTTGATTGACCCTCCATCTCCTTGAGCTCTTCTTCATAACTTGTAAGCTACAGTAAATTCATATCATATATGATGAGTAAGATATAAAACAGAACATATATTTCATCTATCAACTTTTATTCATATAAACATATAACGAAGAAGAAGGATAGAAAATTTTACAGGAAAATTGAGGATGGTGTCTTGGCCCCAGTACTTCAATGCTGCCAAGTCATAGGCACGTGCTGCAGCTTCTTCATCATCATATGCCCCTGAGAGACCCAAGTTTTGGAGCCATTTATTAATATCCCCATCCAATCCTACTACCCACAGGAATGAATTCTCATACCAAACTAGCCAAAATCATGAAGGTAAATATGATCCACGATTTCCCAAAGTCGTTTAACATACCTAAATACACTGCATATATATAACCAGTTGTTTTCCCCATTGCGTGATCGATCGAATTGACAAGAAATCAACCAAAAAAAAATAGATTGATCAGTGGAAGCTAAATGATTAATTAGACTTGCGGATCAAGATAATTTAACAGCAATAACAAGAAGGAAGAAAGAACTTCGTCTTCCTGTAGAAGAGGGCGATGATCTAATTTAAGTTAAGAACCTTGTCTTCCTTTCTTGCTCTGCGATTCATTCCAGCAATTCTTATCCCAGAGATGAGCCTCATACCGACCCGTCCAACGATGCCTGTATAGTACACGCACACAGCATAAATCCTCACTCTGGAATTAATGGGAGCAAGAATTGAAACAGAGCAGAATCCTACAATTGCAGAACGAACGAAAGAACGAATAAATTGAAGGGAATATATAAAATTAATAAATACAGACCTTGTAACACCCCGATAAACGGAGCTCCGTTGGGAAGGAGAGTCTCTGGGAATGCTTTTGCGAGTCCGCTTCGTCTTCGTCTTTGAAGTCGTGCTGCCATTTTCAGCGTTCTTCACCTTCCTCTGTGACATCTTCGCCATTATCACACACCTTCACAACGCAGTGCTGCAACTTCACACACACATACACACACAAAACACACGCAGTTTTTAAGAGACTGAGATAGGAGTGAGACCCTATATCAATTGTGACCAGGTCACCCAACAAGAAGGGCATTAATGGAAGAGAAACAGAGTGAAAAAGTAGGTCTTATCCTATTCCCTACACGCTTCTCTCTCTCTCTCTGATTCATTTTTCTTCTTTAGGTTGTCTAACTGTTAAAATGGCAAATTTTTAAATTCGATTTTTTTTTTCTGTTGTCACAGATATATAATTTTGTAAGAAAATGAGCTTAGAAAGAACATAGGAAAAATCACTACAAAGTCCCATACCAATTCTAATTATCACAAGGGCTCATACAATACATAAACTACTCTCAAGTACCAAATTACTTATTTGTAGATATTTTTTTATGTATAATTATCAAATACCCTTATTCTTTTTTAAGAAAAACTTAACACGTTAGCCACCGGTTGTCAGAGCTCCGGCTGGCCACCAAAACTCCAATCAGCCATCATCGTTTGTGTGTTAAGTTTTCTTTTAAAAAAATATAGAATAAAGATGACTTGGTATAATTATATATATAAATATTTACAAGGAAGGGATTTGGGATTTAAAAATAATTTATGCAATTTATAGGATTTTGTGATAATTAGACTTTCTATCAGGAACTTTGAAGTAGTTTTTCAATGTATACTGGGTTTGTTGTTATTGACTATTTGTTAATAGAATGTGATGGAGGAAGGTGGGATCTTGGCAGTTAGTGGTTAGGAAAGTGAGGGTGTTATAGAAGAAGAGGGAAAAAATAGCCGGCGAAAATTGGGTTTTAATTTGTTGTCGTCTTGAAGCCGTACTCGTCGCATACTATATTTTTGTTACCATTATGGGATATGATATCGGTTCGGCTTGAAATGGTTTTCGTCTATTTTTTAAATGCCTAAAAAAATTATATTCGAAGTCGTTTTGACACTTAATGTGCGTTTAGATAGATCTGAATTCCCGGGTGGGCGGGGGGGGGGGGGGCACTGAGAGGAAACTGACTATCATTTCATTTGTTATCAAGTTCATGTAGATTGTGAGCCTATACTTTTATAAATTGAAAATCATTATTGCGCACTATGTCTACAGTGGATGTTGTTGTCATATTTCTGCAAGGGTTTTTTTTTTTTGTGTTTGTTTGTTTATAAATGTACTTTATCCATTTTGATATAAAGTGTTTTTAATTAAATTTTATATATCAATAAAATTTTATAATCTATTTAAAAATTAATAAAATTATAATAATTTTTTAGTTTTATCTCTAATAACTTCACAACTAATATCATGATCATAAGTAAAGCATGCAATTAATATCTTTTTTCTTGTTTGAGATAATAAAAGCAAAATTATTTAAATATTTATAATTTTTATGGCACGCATTACATTTACAGACAAATCAAACTTTAAAAAATATACTCTCTATGTAGGGAGGAGGAAGTGTAGACCATGTTTTTTCATTAAAATTATTTTTTAAAATTTATAAGATATTTTAACTAATTTTTATTTAAAAACAATTATTATCATTAAAAACTACCCACTCTTTTCCATTTCTCTTATTTTTTTATAATACCATGTCTGCCTTTATTTAATAGAGCAACTTAATTATAAATACTCTCTCCGTTTAAAAATATAAAACATTTTTAATTGAATCTCACCTCTCAATAAAGTAGTTACCTACTTTTCAACTAATCTTATCTTTTTATATTTGTCCCTATTAAACACTTTACAATATATATAAAGTCATTATCAGTAGAGGCACTTTTGAAAAAAAAAAAGCAATAATTACACCTCAAAAGACTAAAAATGTCTTACATTTTTTAACATCTAACTCATCAAAAAATATCTTATATTTTTTAACGGAGGAAGTAAATATGAAAATCTCATTAATTTCAAATGTTAATTAAAGACCTTTTAAACTAGCAAAAACAAATTATGGACATTTAAAAAATAAATCAATCTTAGAAAACATCAAAATGTCTTATATTTCTTCTTCTTCTTCTTCTTCTTCTTCTTCTTAAAATGTCTTATATTTCTAAACATAAAAAAAAGTAAAAGATGTCTTATAATTTTAAATCAAAGGAGTAACTTTTATATTCATCATCTAGTATTATCAATGTTGTGTGAAATTGTTATTTTCAAATTCATGATACGTGAGACCATTAATATCAATGATGACATCATGGTTGCTGGTATCTTGGGAATACATTTGACATATTTATTTAATGTGATTGTATATCTCAAAACTCAAACTCTAAACCCTATGATAAGTTGACTCAATTCCCTTAATTATTTGAACTAAGTGCCCTTCAAATTTTTAATATTTTATATTAATAAAAATTGAAAAAATTATGTATAGGCCCTGTAAATTAAGCTTATTTACAAATAAATCATGCAAAAGTTAGAAACCACAAGCAAGTCCCTTGGGAAGGGACCCAAGTATAATTTAAACTTGGAATGTGAAGATAATAATGTCCTTACTTATTGAATATGTGAAGTTATAGTTATAAAAAAATTGAAGTCACATTTGTAAATTATTGATTAGTAGCTACAAACAATCAATATTAAACTTTGTTAGTAACGTATGATCGATTTAACTATTAAATACTTCATTCATTCAAAAATTTAAAGCATTTTTAATCAAATCTCACCTCTCAATAAAGTAGTTATCTACTTTCAAACTAACCCTATATTTTTATATTTACCCCTATTAAAAACCCTACAATAAATATAAAATCATTCGTTAATAAGGGCATTTTAAAAAAAATAATGATTACACCTCGAAAGACTAAAAATGTCTTATATTTTTTAACATCCAACTTCTTAAAAAATAATTTATATTTTTTAACAGAGGGATTATATAAAATTACAGTTATAAAATATCAAAGTAATAGCTGTAAATTACTAATGAGATAGTTGTAAATAATTAGTGTTAAATTTTATTAGTAATGCATGATCAATTTAACTATTAGATATATGAAATTATAGTTGCAAAATATTGAAGTGGTAGTTATAAATAACTAATGAAGCATTTGTATGCAAATTAATATTAAACTTATAATGCATAATCATTTTAACTATTGAATACTCCCTCCTTTAAAAAATATAAAGCATTTTTAATCAAATCTCACCTCCCAATAAAGTAGTTATTTATTTTTAAACTAATATTATATTTTTATATTCATCCCTATTTAATAGGGTGTTTCACCCTAAAATAAATATAAAATGATTTCTTCAATAGGAGTATTTAAAAAAAATAATAATTACACCTTGAAAGACTAAAAATAATTTATATTTTTTATCACCCAACCCCTCAAAAAATGTATTATGTTTTTTAATGCAGGTAGTATATAAATTATAAAGTTATAGTTGTAAAAAGCTAAAGTGATAATTATAAATTACTAATAAAGTAGTTGTAAATTACTTAACTGATATAATGTACTTTTAATAGGGGTATTATTGTTTTTACATCTTAATTTTAAATTATAATCATATTTCAAGGGACCTAGCTATGGTTTATAAATTTCACAGGACTTATTTGTAATGAGTCTACTCCATAAGACCTATAAGTAATTTTTTCATAAAAAATTTATAGGAAGTAATACTATTTACAAGAAATCACGAGATTAAATTCGCATAAATGTGAAAAATATTTTTGAGAGAGCTACTCTTAATTGAATTTGATAATATTTGAATATGATTCAATCAGATGGTTGCATAAAATAAAGAAATTATACATAATGTAATTATCTATAGAGTCCATCTAATGTAAACCCTGCCTCTGCTTGTATATAAAAATTGATATGTATTTGAATATCTCTATTATTGGATATTAAGGCCCCATATGCCTGGGTGGGTGACCTAATAAAACATGTAAACTAATCCATGTTTTTTTATTTAATTTTTTTTTACTGTTTCTTTCGTCTGTTTCAAGAACCTATTTCTCGTTTTGCTTTTTCTTCCTTGCTGTTTAGTTGGGGTACGAGCATTCATTTACCACGTAAAAGCAGCAGCTTCATGTCTTCTCATTATTTAATTACTTGTTATGGCTATAAAGTCATGATATATATATATTAGAAAAAATTACATATAAGTCTCACCAAGTTGACTTATTTATAAATAAGTCTCTTAAAATTTAGAAATCACAACTAGGTCTTCTAGGACCCGAATATAATTTAAAATTAAAATAAAAAGATAATAATATCTCTGTTAAACATATATATTCAGTATATCAATTTAATAATTTATAACTATTTTCTCAATAACTTATAACTATAACTTCAACTTTTTATACGTATAACTTTATATATTTAATAATTAAATTAATCAGTTTAACTATTAAATATATACAATTATAATTATAAAAAGTTAAAATTATAGTTGTAAATTATTGATGAAGTATTTGTAAATAATTAATATTAAATTTTGTTAATAATGTATGATTGTTTAATTATTGAATATGTAAAATTATAGTTAAAATTGTTGTTATAAATTATTGATGAAGTAATTATAAATTAATTATTTGATTTATATGTTTTAGATGGTTCTTATTGTCTTTACAGCCTAATTTTAAATTATGTCCAGGTCTTAAAGGACTTGGCTGTGATTTCCAAAATTCATGAAACTTATTTATAAATAAGTATACTTTACGGGATTTATACATAATTTTTCTTATATATTATTGAAAATTAGGTCAATCTAGCTAGCTAAGCTAGTAAATCTTTGAATTAATGCCTAGATCAATTTAATTTTTTTTTTGTTGCTCATGACTAGCTTAATGACGATTCAATTGTAAGTATATAACAATGTTTTGAAACTTAGACTAATTTGAACAATTGAATTGGCCAAACTGTCACTTGGTGAAAAAAGTGATTTGGTTCAATCATTTAACTCGTTCTAATAGTTGGCTTGAGTTAGCCTGTTATGCCTATGCAAGTTTTGAAAACTTGACAAAATTTGAAATCTGAAATAGTTGAAACGTTTTCAATCATTTTTTTTTCTTTTTACTCTTATTTTAATAATAAAATTTTTTGTTTGATTTAAAAATATTAATATCAACTTACTTCTAGGTTATTATAGTAAAACTTGAGAATGATTTGTTTATTGGTATTATATAAATGAAAGATCAAAGAAAATTGAAAACCCATTTGCCTTAAAAGAATAAGTGCGCGCGCGCGAGAGAGAGAGAGAGAGAGTTAAAATTTAATATGTGATGACTAAATAACTCTAAACCAGTAATGATATTGCTAATATTTTTAGCATTATATTATATATTATTTTTTATTTAATTATTATGTTATTAATTAATTTAACTAGTTAAATCATGAGAATTGTAATCTATTGACTTTTTCAATTCATCATTTGGTCAGGTTTTAAAAACTTTTGTTTATGATTTTGATAATTTATAATTGATTCAATGTCTTGATCAATTTAATAATTGATTCAGTTTTCAGTACTTTACATTGATAATATGTTAATGATATTATTCTAATCTAACTCTAATAATTTGATTGACTGTTTTTATCATAAATTCTTAATTAATTAGTTAGTTTAGAATTAATATTATTTTATTTTTTTAGTTTTTTATTTTAATACGTGTACAAGTTAAAAATAAAAACAATCCCCTAATTGCTATTTTTTAAGAAAATGAATTCACTATATGAAAAAATTACAAATTAAAAACTTTAAATTTAGATAATCATGTTTGAGGGAAATTCTTACATGAATTGAGTGCAATCATTTGGTCATCAATGCTCTATCCAATAAAAACTTGTTATTCATATGACTATAAATATAAATTGATAACGCCATTGATTATGCAATAAAGTAAAAAAAATGCAAAAAATTATAAATATATTCTATTTAAAAAATAAAATCATTAAAAATAAAAACATATAAGATTTCATTGGATTGAATTCATATAATTTTATTGGATAGAATATGAATCATGCAATATACTAGCCCTTGTAATAATTTCTCTCACATTTGGATGGTTTAAACATCACTGCAATAATGGCTGGTTAAAGAATAAAAGGGAGAATTACATACACATTCCAAATAAGAGAATTAATTACTATAAGATTCATTAATAATTGAACTAAGACAATTGACAACATAATGTATTATTATTTTCTTTAATTTAATTTTTAATGAACCTTACAGTAATTAATTTTTTTTATGCTAAACTACAATGTAATTCTCCCAAAATAAAAAGACATCACTGCAATGAAATTTAGTGTTCCCCGCATAAAAACAAATTTGTCATGATTTTCTTCCCCCAAAAATAAACAAGAGAGGCAGCACTGCATCGCAAGAATTTGGAAAAAGAAAAAAAGTATAAAAATCGAAAAAGAAAATCATTGGACCACGTGTATAATTTCACATGATTTCAGGCATGAATAAAGAAATAAAACATAAGGAAAGTAAGAAACACAATCCAGAACAAGCTCCATTGTCTATGGTTCACGAAAGCCACTTTTTCTTGTCCGCATGTGTGTGATATTTGGCTGTTATTGTCAAGTAGTCTTATTTCAATTACTTTTCGTGTGTAATTTGAATTATTACTTAATCCATTTTAAATATAAGTATCTAGATACCTACTTTTGAATAATTACGTTGAAGTATTATGATTTTCAAATGCATTTTTTCTATTATAAGGTTTGAACCTTTAATCTTATTTAATTATTACTTTTATAAAAACAGTTACTCCTCTTGTTTAAAAATATAAAATATTTTTAACTGAATTTCACTCTCCAATAAAATAATTATCTACTTTTAAATTAATTTTATTTTTTTATATTTATTCCTATTAAATACTTAATAATAAATATAAAGTTATCTATTAATAGAGGCACTTAAAAAAAAGACAATGATTATACTTTAAAAGATTTTAAATATTTTATATTTTTTAATGGAAGGAGTATATGTATCACATATGAATTTGATGATTATGCTATATATATTGCAAATGTCTTCCAAATAGTTTACCCATTAATCACATTTGAGTGTTGACTCTTTTTTTTTTTTAAGAAATATTTGATCAAATCCACAAGCTTACAAATCGAAACAAAGTCTGGTAACTTGTGTGATCTAAATTTTAAATTTAAAATCTTATATTTATAACTTTACATTTAAAATTCATATATTTAAAATTATTTATTTAAATAGTGTAAAAAATTTTAACGGTAAAACAGAGAAAAGCTGATATTTAAAACAAAAATGAAAGATTAAAAATAAAGAAGTTACCTCTATTTTTTCTATTGCTGAGGGAGGAGAATGAAAAATAAGAGAAGTGTTAAGAATAGCAAATATGTTGAGAGTGAAAATCGTAAAGAAAATGAGATGGTTGGAGTAAGTAAAATTTTAAATTATTAAGGTTTTCATAGAATTTAAAATTACAAAAAGGTTTATGATAAGAAATAGATTCTAAAAACTTTAATATATTTAAATAAAGACTTGGATTCAAATCTAAATTCCCATACATTCAAGTGCAACATTAAAGTGAGGTCGCCAGAATTTTATAATAGTCCCAAGGCTCATTGAAATTATCTATGTGAAATATTTTGAAGGGTTTTAATTTTAATTTTTCCTTTTAAATAATATAAGGACTATGGTTTGGCCTTGTCCAAAGAAAAGGGAAACTAACTGCTGGAGAAAAATCACAAGTAGAAAATGTTTAAATTTAAAAGAAGAAAACGTTGAGCCCCCAACTAGAAAAATTGCTATAAAGATGAGAAAATAACACTAAACCAGGAAAAAGATAGGCAAAAAAAATCACAGCAACTTATAAAAAGAATGAAATAATCTCTTTGTAATTAATTAAATGGATGTAAGATAACTTGCAATGATATTAGCCATGATGGCATGATCTTTGTAGTTCAATTGTGGGATCAAATTCCTAAGTAATATATGTAGAATGGATGTGTGTAGAGGTAGGAAAGAGGTTGAGTTGAAATAAAAATTACATTAGCCATGAGTTCGAAATGATAAGTTTAATTAAAATTTCATGCAATATCACTTGATGTTATAATACATTCTCTTATGCATTTTTAAACATCTTAATTTTCATTTAGATTTTGACAAGTAAATGATTTAAAAACTAGATTTATTACGTGTGTAATATTTTGCAATATATAATTAAAATATACTGGTGGCTTAATGACTATAAATTTTTTTAGTGAACCAATGAGTCATAGGTTCAAATTCCATTTTAGCTACTTTGAAAGATTTATATAGTCGTTGGCACTAGAGAACAAGTGTCATCTATGTTGGTGAGCCAATCACTAATGATTAACAGTGATTAATGCACTATTACAAGAATCAATCTATATAAATGCCTTTATCAGAGCGTTTATATGAAAAAAAAAAACACTCTTAAATAATGAGGTGCAACATAGAGTATGGGAGCTCTTCTTTCAAAAGGCTTTCGAAAAACCTGCATTATAGTTATGTTTATTGTAATATTGAAATTAATTAGTGGAAGTTTTTTACATGGTGGAATTGTTTATTTACTTACGTTAACTATATAAATGAAATTTCTTATGATATTGGTTATTATGGTTGATTTGCTAAAAAATATTATGTACCTAAAATTAGTATTGAATGTTGTTAGGAAATTTTAAAATAAATATGAAACACGTTGACATTGAGTAAAAAATGAATACTACACACACACACACACATATGAGAGCACTTCCACACGAAAGCGTCCTTGCAGGATATCGCATGAGATGGCTTTTACGAAAAAGCACTTATATAGGACACTCTTTGGGCATGGTGTAAGGTCTTCCTTATTTAATCATATTTAATTCTATAATTAGAGTAATTAAGGGAATAAAACTCAAAAGATTACTACAATTGTAAAATTATATAAAAGAGAAAATTTCTTAAATCATTTATAATGAAAACTTAATTTTCACATTTTGAATATCAATCAGTACATTTTATGCTCCAAGTCAAAATTTGAAAATAGTAAGGAAGCTTAAAAATCAAATGGGATCTAAATAATGAGTTTTAAAACTCAAAAATAAATTTTGTGTAGAAAACGACACATGTACTGCGGTTAGTGATATATGTACCGTGGCTCACCTTTCTTTGTGCCATGCGTCACGGTGCATTGCACGAATTTGATAGATATCAGCTGTTAAAATGATAGCATAGAGAGCAAACTTTTGACGCATTTTGAATCTCGGTCCGACGTCCGATTGAGGTGATCTCGATGTTTACACAAAACTTTCTCCTAACTTTAGCTAATGGCACTGGATTTACACTCAAATTCTCTTTCTATAAAAAGTTAAACACCAAAACTTATTTTTACCACTTTACACAAAACACACAATCTTGGTGTCCCAATTTAACCACAAGTGCCAAAAGCCCATCTCGATCCTTCGATCACACTCAAAGGACTTTAGTTGACCTATACACACACAATCAAAAACACATATATCTTCAAATCACCACTCAACCTTAATTTTCATGAAACATAAGGGGGGAGGAATTTATTGCAAAAAAATCATCCTTTTCATTTCAAATTTTTCAAAATACATATGTTCTTACTTATACAAGTATTTCAACCCTATTTACGAGTTTACAATCAAAAGTCACTAACCCAAGACACTAAACACACAAGTTGTATACTGAGCTAATGCAAATAGTATAAAAACAATAACATGTGATCCTAGTTAGCAATTACATAATATTAATACATGAATTAAAATAAAGAGGCATGAAAGTAGAATTTCACCACAATCTCATGCCTCAGAGTGTTTGTAACATCCTAAAAATTTTAAGACTCAAATTTATTTTAAAAATAAAATAAAATATTATAATTAAATTAAAATTTAGAATAATTTGATAGAGGCTCAGAGTTTGAATTTTACTAAGCAAAAGTTTGGTTTTATTTAATTTTTAACTATGGGAAAAATTACCAAAGTTGACCCAGGCTTTTGTGCAATAATAAAAAATGTTGGGCCATTTCTTGTAATTTTCCCCAAACTTTTTGACCAGCAATTTAAAGGCCAAAACTGATGCAGAAATGCATAAACTGAATTGGAAAGGAAAGGAAAGGAAACGTACGAGAGGGAGAGAGGAAGAAAGAAGAGAAAGGGAGGGAGTTAGGCTTGGATCTAGAGTCTTTACGACCGTTGCAAGCTCGGCTGCACGATAGGTAAACTTCCTACTTCAATCCTCTTCCCTTTCTCTTGATTTTCTTCAATTTTTGAAAGAGGAGATTTTTGGATTTTGATCCCAAAGGCTTTATTCTTGTAATCTTTTTTTTTTTGGATCCTAGGGAGCAGTTTTGAGTTTCTATATAGTGATTTAATGTTTTGAGTGAATAATTGGATGAAAAGAGGTGTTTTGGGCATAAAATAAACCTTGAAAATTGGGTTTTTGCTCTTCAATGGTTTAAGCTTATTGATTTAGTTATAATTTTGCTATTTGAGCCCAATAAGATTTAAATTAAGGTTTGGTTTTCATTATAAGGGCTAATGGTGAAAGTTGGTGACACTAAGTGAAGGTTTTTAATTGATAAAAAATTATATAAATTGAAAATTAGCCTAGTGATGGCTAATAAATGGTTTTGGTGGTTAAGTGATACTATGTGAATGGTTGGTTTAATATATGGACCATTAGGGTGGATTATGACTCATTGACCTAAGTTGTATGGTATGAGTTATAGTCTTCATTAATGCTATTTGTCATGATAAGTGATGTGGATCACTTATATGTTGTAGAAAATTGTTGGTGGAACTTATTGAGAAGTAAGGAACAAGCTGAGCCTTATTTTATACAAGGGGAACCCTTTTGGTACCAAAGGGTTGAGGTAACAGGGGAATTTATATTTTTTATTACTTTGTTTTAGCTATTTTTGAATAAATATTACTAGTTATCATGCATTACATGTTTTAAAAGGTTAAATGTGCTTTATAAGGGGTTATGGGATACTACTTTGATTATAGTGCAAATATGTTTTCTAATTGTTTAATAACAATGTTTTTATGGAAATGAGATTTATAAATATTATACTACTTTAGAGTGTTGAATGGTCAATACTCAGGAAAGGTAGACAAGAGTAAAAGGCATGATCTCGGTGGGAGTTCACGAATGAGAAGGTGTGGATTTTTGATATTCTATGGCACACTGTCAGTACTCAGTGTTGTCTTACGTATTGTGGGATCAGTGCACTAAAGTGGTTAGTGTATTGAGTGTTCGACACCTCTCAGTGGGGAGGGAATCCAACATATGAAGTGTGAGGTTGAGTGCCTAGGCCAAGGTAGCCCTCACATGGAAAGTAAGTTGGGCTGGCTCTGGGAGGGAGTTAGCTTCAACTGTTAGGATTCACGTCGAAGGGGCATAGGAGGTTCGGTGGATTAGATCATGCCTTAGATTATGTTTGTGCCTGTGGAGGTACAAGTAGGTATAAGGTTTACCTGCGAGTTAAAGAGTGCCAGGGGGCATTCTGTTGGTCATGAAAGGCCATACCGGCCTAGGTCATGCATTCATGCATTTTAAATGACTAAATTGTATACTATGTTGAATTTATTATTCGTTTATTTGATTATGGCTTACTTTGTAATAATCAATGGGGAAACACATGAAATAAATTCTCTTGAATTTCAACCTCTTCAGGTTCTATCACATGCGATGGGTCTGGCTGGTACTTCTTCAGCTGTGACACATGAAACACATTGTGTAGACCCGCTAATTGAGGCGGCAATGCCAACTGATATGCCACCGGCCCAACTTTCTTCAAAATCTCAAAAGGACCCATATATCGAGGAGATAACTTTTTAGCCCGAATTGAGCGTCCAATGCCCATCAATGGGGAAACTTTGAGAAAGACATGATCCCCAACCTCAAAAGACAAGTCCTTACGACGATTATCTGCATAACTTTTCTGTCTACTCTGTGCTATAAGAAGCTTTTGTTGGATCAATTTGATTTTCTCTGTAGTCTCATCTACCACATCCGGTCCCATCATTGTCTTCTCACTTAACTCATACCAACAAAGAGGCGATCTGCACCGTCTTCCATACAATGCTTCATAAGGAGCCATTTGAATACTGGCATGATAACTGTTATTATAAGCAAACTCTGCCAGAGGTAAATGCTTATCCCAGTTTCCCTGAAGCTCTAGGGCACACGACTTCAACATATCCTCTAATGTCTGGATCGTCCGCTCAGTTTGTCCATTCGTTTGTGGATGATAAGACGTATTGAACTTCAGATCCGTGCCCATAGCCTTTTGCATAGCTTGCCATAAATTTGATGTAAATCGAGGATCACGGTCTGAAACAATATCCCTCGGTACCCCATGTAGTCACACAATCTCCTTAATGTAGATCTCAGCATACCTATCAACTGTATAGGTGGTCTTGACCGGTAAGAAATGTGTCGACTTAGTCAAACGATCTACAATTACCCAGATAGAGTCAAAACTAGCCTGGGTCCTCGGCAAACCAGATACAAAATCCATTGAAATACTCTCCCATTTCCATTTAGGAATCTCCAAAGGCTGTAATAACCCCGATGGCTTTTGGTGCTCTATTTTGACCTTCTGACAGGTCAAACACTTACTAACATACTCTGTGACATCCTTTTTCATCCCTGGCCACCACCAATGACGCTGCATGTCATGATACATCTTAGTAGCACCGGGATGAAGGGTGTAGCTACTTCAATGTGCCTCATCCAACAATTTCTTCCGAATAGACTCATTGTTAGGAATACACACCCTATCCTTGAAAACCACATACCCATCATCACTAAACCAATAGTCCATTATCTCACCATTCTCGATGTCTTGACTTATTTTTAACAAAATCGGATCTTGAAGCTGAGCATCTCATATCTCTTTCCAAAATTCATTAGAAATAACCATAGTATTAAGACCATTCAAAGAGAACTCAGTCATACCCAAAGAAGTTTCAACTAAAGATTCCATCAATCTATGCTCCCGAACCATTAAATAGGCTACATGTAAGGTCTTGCGACTAAGAGCATCTGCTACCACATTTGCTTTCCCCAGATGATACTTAAATTCAAAATTATAATCTTTAAGAAACTCCATCCAACGTCTCTGTCTCATATTCAGCTCTTTTTGATCCACCAGGTACTTGAGACTTTTATGGTCGCTCATGACCCTGAACTCTGTTCCATAAAGATAATGACGCCGATCTTTAACGCAAAGACCACCGCAGCCAACTCGAGATCATGTGTTGGATAATTCTCCTCATGCGGTCTAAGTTGTCTAGATGCATATGCCACTGCTCTCTCATCTTGCATTAGAACACAACCAAGACCCTTATGAGAGGCATCGGTATACACATCATAGGGCTTTTGAGGATCCAAAATCACCAACACTGGAAGCTGTTGTTAACCTTTCTTTCAACTCAAGAAAAGCTGTCTTGCACTTATCATCCCAGATAAATGGCCTATCCTTCCTTGTGAGTCTAGTCAAAGGCATAGAAATCTGAGAGAAACCTTTGATAAAATGCCGGTAGTAACCTGCTAATCCCAGAAAACTACGGATCTCAGTTATCGATTTTGGTCTCTCCCATTGCATGACTGCTTCAACCTTATATGGATCAACTGCAATACCATTTGCCGACACAATATGTCCCAAGAACCTAACCTCTCTCATCCAAAACTCGCACTTACTGAGCTTGGCATATAGCTTATGATCTCGCAGAAACCTTAGGACAGTCTTTAAGTGTCTGGCATGCTGCTCCTCATCTTTAGAGTAGATCAATATATCGTCAATAAAAACTACCACAAACTGATCCAAGAAAGGTCGAAAAATGCGGTTCATATAGTCCATGAAAACCGCAGGCGCATTAGTCAGCCTGAATGGCATAACCAAAAACTCGTAATGACCATATCGAGTCCTGAAAGCAGTCTTTGCCACATCTTTCTCACTAACCCTCAGCTGATAGTACCCTGAACGTAAATCAATCTTAGAGAAAATCGTGGCACTAACCAACTGATCTAAGAGATCATCGATGCGAGGCAGTGGGTACTTGTTCTTCACCGTAACCTTATTCAACTGCCTGTAATCGATACACAATCTTAAACCACCATCCTTTTCTTCACAAATAAGACAGGAGATCCCCAAGGAGAAACACTAGGTCTAATAAATCCCTTATCTAACAGCTCCTCAAGTTGCTTTTTCAACTCAACTAACTCTGAAGGAGCCATTCTATAGGGAGCCTTTGAAATTGGCTGAGTCCCCGGTACCAGGTCAATTGAGAATTCAACCTCACGTTCTGGAGGTAATCCTGATACATCCTCAGAAAACACCTCTGGGAACTCCCTAACAACCTCAATTTCATCCACTATACCTGTTTCAAACCCTTGAGTAGCGAGCACTACCACGTAAGCCTCACAACCCTGCTCAATCAACCTTTCAATTTGCAAAGAAGAAAGAAAACAAGAATGACCAGGGCATTCCTTGATCACCTCCGGTACTTCTACTAAAGTCACTGTCTTAGCCACACAATCTAAGACAGCACCATAAGCTGTCAACCAATCCATACCAATAATTAAATCAATCCCTTGCATAGGTAATTTGATCATATTCACCCAAGTCGATCGCCCATTAAAAGTCATCTTAGTCCTACAGACCACACTGATCGACCAACCAAACTAGAAGTAGAGGAAACTTCTATATCATGGGGCAACTGGTCAACAGGCATAGCCATTCTATCTAAGCGCTCGGCAGAAATAAAAGAATGCGTCGCACCACAATCAAACAAAGCTTCTAAATCGAGGCCACAGATAGAAACCATACCAGTGATTAGATTCGATGACTTCCTAGCCTCCTCCTGAGATACTGTATACACTCTACCAGGAATCACGTTCCTCCGGTCCGAGCTCTCATGTAAATCAGGGCAGTCACGGATCAAATGGCCTAACTTTCCACACTTGTAGCAAGCAAAGCAGCGACCAAAATGAACCCTACCACATCTATTGCAAGGTGACCTCGCTGTGCTTATAATTGAGCTTGACTGGTTTGTGAAGAATGTGCTGGAGCATTCCCAAAGAAATGAGAACCCCCAGATCTCATATTACCACCCCGATTACCTTGAAATCTTGAACCCCTATTTAAATTTTGATTACTAGAAGTAGAAGAAGACCCGGTTCTAAAGGAGCCACTAGAAGAAGAACCAGAGCTAAAACCCATTCTCTTGGATACACCACCAGTAGGAGCCAACCCAAAAGAAAATCGACCTGGTGTATCCCTACTCCGGCTACTCTCTGTGTCTCGACCTCGACGAGCGACAATCCTCAGACGATTACACATCTCATCATATGTCGCCTCGCCTAACAAAGATAGCTGCTGGCGGTATTTGGCCTCATCTTTTCTAATAACCTCTTTGCTTTCCACTTGCTATCATTAGAAGCCTTCAGATATGTTGAGAACTTAGACAGCTGATTGAATTTTCTCATAAAAGTCTCCTCGTCTAAGTCCCCCTGCTGAAATGCATGAAACTCTGCCTCTTTCTCATCTCTGAAAGCTGGCGGAAAGTGAAAATCATAAAATCTTTCTTTAAATTCATCCCAAGACATAGATCTTCCATCTGTGGGCTTAACAGAATCCTACCAATGCTTGGCTTCACCAACAAGCTGCATCGTAGCCAAGATAACTCTTTGCTCAGATGTACACCTCACAACAGTAAATAACTGCTCCATCCGATCCAACCACTCCTCAGCTTTCCCATCAAGCATACTACCATCATATGTGGTCGGATTAGAGCGAGAGAATTCCTTCCAAGGTTCGGATATGTCATCCTCTCGATTATTAACAACTGGTGCATGAGCTCCCATAGTACTAGAAGATTCCTGCCCAGCACTTAGGTCAACATGCTTATCTGGAACAGTATGACTTCTAAGATTTGCTGTATATCCACCATAACTTCAAGTAGCCTAGCCATGACTGCATCTGTCCCCTGTGGTGGTGGTGGAGGTGGAGGTGGAGGTGGAGGTGGAGGCGGAGGAGGTAAAGGTGGTGGTCGTTCCTCATTCCTCGATCTACCCCTTCCCCTTCGAGCCATATTAGAACTGAAAGGTGTACGGCCACAAGCGTACGGACCTTTCTCCCCTCCTAAAGGAACAAACCAGAGAAAGAAAAACAATATTAGTCCAGGTTAGTGGTAGAAGGGAAAGAGCAAAAAAGTAATGTATTTAAGGTGCCAAGTAGGAAAAAGGAATCATAAACCTAAAACTGATACCAAATCATAGTCAAGTTGACTCAATGGTACCAGGTTCAGCCTCAACTTTGCTATGTAGGAGAGGTTGGAGGATCGAACCTGGGAAGGCTCCCTTAGCGCAGTAGGTGCGGGGAATAACTCCTAAACTACCAGGAGGAAAGCCGGCTTGGTTGCCGTGAGGTGGCACGGCCTAGTCCACCACTTACAGCAGTGGGCTCGGGGGGGTGTGACTGTTACAGTGCTTTTCCCCGAATCTGATTCGATGAGCTAGGTCCTAAAATATTGAGAATTAAGAGATGAGTATAACCACTTAATAATCAAGTTTTATCTAATCTATACAGTTGTATATTAATTGTAAATAGATGCAAACAGGCAAGCACACAAATAACACATATAAGGAACTTAATCATGGTTCACAAAACTAATAATCATGTGACTGAACCTAAAAACACATATATTCATTTTTAAATCACAATGCACAATATAGGGTCGCAATACTACCAACCATGTGCCCCTAACACATGCCAACTACAATACAAACAACTATGTGGTTGGATTTATATGTATGATTAAATGATAACCTTATACCCTCCTGTTACCTCTGACATGAAACTGGGGGCTATCACGTGGCTACATCCGTCACAGACTAACTCAGCCTTCTACTTGTGAGAAGCTATCAGACTAAAGTTAACTTACTCACTTATATAATTTAGTTTCCCCTAATACTAACAATCATAAGTTGTCGTACTCATAATCTAGCCTCCTCATGAACTGATGAAGACTAGTTAGGTTTGAGTCTCTTGTAGAACAAGTAGGACAGTCTTGAATCAACCATAGGATAAGGGCTATCTCTTGATTTTAACCATTGGTGCCAAGGTAAGTTTCCAATTCTAACAGTTACTGCTAATACCATGTAGATTTAAATCAATCTACTCCTTTCCCTAGGCGAATTCCCGCCAATAATCATACTATACACATTTCTCAAATAATATGCATTTCGAATAATCAATTCATGACACATAAACTCACACACTCAAATATTCCACATACTTAACACATTACACATCATAATTCTTAGTGATAATTAGGGTCCACTTTAATGATTTTCCATAAAAGTATCCTAATTTTGTTTCAGTGATAGTTACCCTTGATTTTTTAGGGTGGGAAATTTATAGGAGTATTTATTATTTTAAAGAGAACTTGTTATAGTTATTTTTGTATGATAGTGACTATTTAGAATTTCAACTAACATATATAGCTTATATATCTGACTTGAGAGGACTTAAAGGAGTTGATAATGAGAAGTTTTGAATTATAGGCTTTCTATATTCTCTTTTGTCCTATAAAAATAGGACCAAGATCTCGCTGAACCTAGTTGAATGTCTTATCCAATGTGCATGGACGATGCCATTGTGTCCATGACCTAGCTTCTTTTCTACTTTCTATTAGGTCATTGATCTGAACATGAGGTTCATTGTTGAAAACTTTGTTTGAGCTTGGTTGTTGTGACTAGTGTAGATTGTTAAATATTAATAGGGAGTATTGATTGTTTAGGATAGGGAAGATGGTCGATGCATTAAATCTGTGAAAAAAGAACTTTCTTAAAAAAGATGAAGATAAATATAAAAAAAATGAGGTAGAAACACAAAATAAATTTTGAACTGAAGGCTTGGGAAGAGTTGCTGGAAGCTAAAAAAGGCCAAATATGTTGAGAAGGTGAGGGAATAAAAAGCGGATAGAAATGTTGAAAAAAATAAATATAAAGTTTTTTTTCACACGAGATGCTTGTGAGGCAATTAATAGAACTTGTAGAGTTTGTGAAAATTAATGAGAACTTAAGAATGAGGGTAGAAAACATAAGGTTTGAAATGTTGTTTGATATCTGATGGAAAGCAGTCCCTCAAAACCTCTATTTTCAATTAACGTCTTTATATGATTCATCTATCCATCAATTTCACATTAATTTCAGATTAAAAATTCAGGATGTTACATTTTTTAAATTTTAATATAGTTAAAAAATAAATAAATTTATTTTTCAGTTAAAATTTAAAACACAGTTTTAAATTTATCATAATGAAATTATAAAATTAAAAATTAAATTTATAAATTTTTTGAATTTCACACTTAAAATTTAAGTTGAATTTAAATACCTAAGTAAGCCCTGAGCCTTGACTGCCATTTCCTAGTCCCTCGTTGAGCTGTCCCTTGTATGAGCAGAGCGGGAGACACGCTCGTACGCGTGAGTGTGACGTGGAAAATTTGAAATCCCTGGGCGCGTCCATGGCCCGTTGAAACTTGAATTTTTATAGGCTTTCACCATTTCTCTCTTCTTCCTCACTGGTAAATCCTCCACTGCACATTCAGAGGCTCTCTCCTATCGGATTTATTACCCGGCGTTCTATTCTTCATTCCTTCCTGTTTCCACCGGTGAGCAACATCGACTATTTCTTATTTTAATTTTGTTCATTTATTGCTTGCTCGTCGTTTTTTCAGTACATCGGTGTTTCTCCTGACTTCGCCTGGTACGTCTCCTTCGATTAGTGTACTTAATACTTGATTTTAATTATTACTGAGAAACAGAATTACTGCGAATAAAAAGAGGGCATAATCTTTGCTAAATGGAATGGGTGAACAAGGGAACCGCCCTGTGATCCCTGGGGCACGAATTTTCGAACGATTGAACCAAAACCAAAACGAGATTCTAACAGCAATGGTGAATCCAATTTTTCAGTGAGCCTTTATCTAAAATGCAGTCATATAGTTTGATGTTGCACATAGATTTGCTCCGGCAAATCCTTCTATTATCATGCCTGTTGATTAAGGTAATTTTTCCGCGTTAAAATCTACAGCTTAAGAATGCCCTATTGTTATTCCCCAAGGATCTGGGCTTTGCTGATATTGGTATGTTAGCCTACTTCAAGAGACAAAAGCCCCTAGCATATATGCACATTTTCTTTACTAATTTAACCTTTATCTTGGATGGTTGAAAAGATGGATAACTTACTTGTGTTGTCATGATATGAATGTATATATACGCTGCATAATTCAGGTTGCTTTTGGTTTTAGGTCAGGTTTTCATATTCAAGCTCAACTGTGGGGATTCAAAAGTGACTTTTGTGTTTCTTTCTTTATTTTCAATAATATTTTTGGGCGTGGTTATTGATTATCATTGTCCTTTGAACCAAATTGTGCATTTAAACTGTGCTTTAACAAGAAGAATAGTTTTATGCTAACAGACTCACAGACATTTGAGATAGAATCAAGGATATGAACCTGTGAATAAACCAAAAACAATTGAAAAATAAACCCAAAAAAAAAAAAAGAATATGAACCTGTGGATTATCTCAATTGCTTCTTTTGGAGTTTAGACTTAAACGAGGCGGATGGAAGAATTGACTGTGATAGAGTGGGAATGAAGTCCAATCCCTCATTGGACGAGGCAGAAGAGAGGAGATAATACCATAGAAGAGTTTCTGAATTCTGAGGAAGTGAGGAGGGCTTACACAAAAAGAGATGAGAAAACATTAAGGATCGCATGCTCAAATAAAAATTAGGCATACATTTATTTCCTCAATTAATGCTTCCACATCCATTTGCGTTTCAATTGCCAAATTCACTTTTCATTGTTTTTCAATGTACTTTTAAAAAGTCAAATTGATATATTTATAAAATATTCAAACAATATTTAACATTTGAAAAGTAAAAAAACACTTTCCAAATGCTAAAATGCTAAATCCAAATGGCCTATTTTAGTATTTGGAAAGTGCTTTCCCTTGTCTTTTCTCGAGAATTCGAAAAGCACCAAATCTAAGAGGCTCGTTTGGATTTGGCACTTTTAGCAAAATGTGAGATTTTGTTTGGATACTTTGAAAATATGCAAGTTGATTTTTTAAAAGTATATTGAAAAAATAATGGGAAATGGATTTAGGCAACAAGCTTGAGGGGTACTTTTTGAGATGTAAATGAAATGTTCGAACATCTATCAAGAGAATAAATATATATTTAATTTTTATTTGACCATGCTACTCTCATTTCTCTCATCTCTCTTTGTGCAAATCCCCTCTTCACTTCTTCATAAATTCTCTACGGTGTCTCGTCTCGTGTCTCCCTCTCTTCTTTCTTGTCGGGTGACATATCGGATTTCATTCCTACTCCATCACAATTAGTTTTTCCATTTGCCTCTTCTTGAAGGTCTTTGTCTATTTTCTTTTTCAACTTCATAATTTTATCTCCCACCACTTTTTAGTCATATTCAAAAAAGTTGTCTCAACAATAAAACAGTCTTGCCAAATGACTGATGCTTATTTATTATTTTATTCACATGTCTTAAACCTTTTTTTTTTTTAAATTTTGTTTGAGAAGGTTCCCTACACAATAGTGGTAATTCCTATGTCAATTGATGTCTCGATATTTTAATTGAAAGATAAACATTTTTGTAATGAAGTTTTGTAAGATTTTGCACAAGTTCATTAGTGGTGAAATGTTAAAACCACTGCAACTATATAAATGAGAACTTACGTTTCAGAAATACTGACAATACTTTCTATCCCTTTAGGTCTTTCCACGTGCTGCTGTCGATGAGCAACTTGTTAACTAATTTAATAATTTAGCAAGACCATATTTTGAGGATCATGTAAGTACTCATTTCACCGATCATTAAATTGACATAATTATGTCATTGTGAGTAATGTGCATCTGAAAGAGCTGTAGAAGCGCCACACCTGAGTCCTGAATGCTAATGCTTTTACCAATGTTCTCACAAACACGCACTTGTTAGATTACTCAAGCCTGATTTGTTACATTATTCAAGCTTCCGATGTCTATATTTAGAAACTCATCTCAGTGAACAACACGGGGGGAAAAAGGCGAACTCTTGAATTGAAGTTGCATAAGCTTTCGTAAAAGTCGACATACTTGATTGGTTTATCAAGTATAAGTTATAATTATATTTACATTTAAGTATTGTAAGATTTTAATTTGTGAGGGGAGCCGCTAGGGGAAAAATTATATGTAAATTTTACAACTTTACATTCTTTACTTTTGATATTTTACATTTCTAGGATTGGATAAAAGTATTTAAACTTAAAAGCTTATTAAATATGTAATATTTTAATGATTGAGATAATATATAAAAAATATGTTTACATAAAAAGCCATATCAACTATTTAATATAATTTTCTAAAAAAAATAATGATCATTCAATTTATGTTAAAGTATATTTTTAATCTTTTAATTTTACATGATGTTTCATTTTAATTCTTTAATTTTATAAAGTGTTTATTAGTCCTTTAATGCTAATGTAGTTAGTTTTATAAAAAAAATTTACATTAAAATTTTAAATATTGATAAAGTATCCTTATAATTTTTTTTAAAAATAACCATTATTGAGAAAAATAATCATTTAAAACTAATGTTATTAGGATTAGAGGATTCAAAATATATTTTATAAAATTAAGTGATTAAATTAAAATTTTATATAAAATTTAAAAAATTAAAAATATAATTTAGCCTTTTATTTATGTTATTATGATTTTAATCTTACTGATAGAATTATTATTTTTAATTATTAAATTATTATTTTTTAAAAAATTATTTTTTATATTTAATTATTATATAATTGATTTTACTTAGTTAGATAATAGTCCAATTTTTAAAAGATTAAATTAATTCGTCGACAAAATTTTTTAATAAATAAGTTAAAAATATTGATTAAAAATTATTATAAATCTAATACTTTTAATTATAAATAAATATTTAAGTATTAAATATAAATTTTAATTATAATATAAATTTTTATTTATAATTATTTAAATTAATATTTATAATTTATTTTATAAAATTTTTTATCAGTAACCAAACTATCATTAATTTATTTATTTGGAACCACACTGTTATTCTTCCTTATTCATGGTCTGACGTGTCTAAGAAAGCTCTTTTTTTTTTTTTTTTCCCTTCGTTTTAAATAATGTGTGCGGGCTGTAAGCAGCGTAATTGCCACTTGTTATATAATATAAAAAAATATTCAAAAAATTTGAAATCACTGAAGGCGCGGCAAAACGGACCTAAATCAACCTTTTCCCGTTGGCTAACAACTTTTCTCTCTCCATTTTTTGTTGCCCTTTATTTTGTCCTAATCTCTCAGATCGATGTCATTTTTCTGATCAATCAAAAGCAAAACGAAATCGCATCCCAATTTACTTACCATTCTTCCATCTCGGGTGACTTGCATTCTCTTCTAGAACCTGTATCACTTCTTTCTTCGTTCTTCCTTCTCATTGCCGGTGTTTGAGTACGCGCGGGTGACCTTTCCTCCGTCGTTGCTGCTGATCGTCTGGGGCTCGTGAGTTCTTCTTCTTCTTCTTCTTCTTCTTCTTCTTCTTCCTGTTCTGCAGTCGCTGCTGCGTGTGTTGTAGGTACGGTTTCGCTTATTTCTTTTCCTTCTCGTTGCTACTCACCCACTGCTGTTGTAAGAGAGCGGAAACGAACCTTCTCTTCTTCGTTGCTGTGAGAGATTTTTTGGTTCAGTAGCTTGCTATTGTTTCTTCCTCCATGTTAGGTATGCCCAAATTCTTTTCTTTCCCTTGTGGTTGCTGCTGGTTGGGAAAAAAATGAAACGAGCTAGAGTGTGATCTGATGGGAATTATTAGACTGAGAAATTTACTCATACGACAGAGGAGAAGTCAAGGTTCTGTTTTGCTTCTTTTTTTTTTTTTCAAAAAAACCTTGTTAAGAAAATTGAACATGAAAACTTTGAAAAGATTGTTTTGATGCTTGGAAAGATATTTTTGGTAGTTTGTGAATTGAGATGTTCATTTTATGATTCAATTTTTGAATGCATACAAGATGTTTGATGCAATGTGTAAGGAAGAAAATTTATTGAATTGAGCATTCAAGTGTGATTATTGTGCTAATGATTAAAAACGAAGCTAATTAATTGATTTATTTGAAATCTAGGAGACTTGAAGTTGTTTAAAATTGAATATGAAATTATAGGAGGCAAACAGTATAAAGTTTGGAAATGGAATAGGGAGTTATTGGAAAGGCATTTGGTTGTTAATTCAACGACTATATTTGTTTTCATGTTAGCTTTTGAGATGTATCAAGTTTTTGACAAAATGTTTGAGAAAATAAGTTTTTAGAATCAAAATTAGTGGCTAACCAGCATGGTTTCGTTACAACCTTGGTCTTATTTTGCATTGAGTATTATTTAACCTCCGTATTGGTTTATAAGTATTGGATATGTTCCTAAAGTTTCATTAAGGTCTTGGTAAAAGGTTATGTTATTTAGATTATATTGTTAAATATTGGTCATCTTGGTTAGGTATTCGTTCTCTTAAAATTTCCTTGTGAATAGACCTTGTGAATATCAAAAGATGTTTCTAAGTTGTTGATGTTGCTCTTGTGATGGCCATCTCTTGACTGACTCCTGCCATGTCTGAATCTTAATTCATGTTATGGTATTGTGCGAAAATCAAGTCCATCGGGAAATTTGCTGTACAATTATTTTCAAATTGAATGTAGTGCTTCCTTTCACACATTTTGTAATTGTAATGAGTATGTTTTTACTGGTGTTCATGTTTGCCTATCCTTCCTTGAGAGACTGTAATTTTAGGGGCGATAGTGTTTCCTTTCTTATAGGTCTTTATAGTGACGATCGTGATTGGAATAAATTCAACGGTGTGACTATTTGACGTTGCATTTGCATGAGAAAATTGTCTCTGTTTTAAAATATTGGTGCTGATTTATGCCCCTAAAATTGATTATATTTTCATGCTCTTTCATATGAAATTAAAATGCGGCACACTTGTCTTTGGTTTTGAGCATCTTGAGTTGTCATATATCATGGATTTCCATGCCAAAAAACTTGGTTTATCGTGCTGCATGATCTGTATTGGTTTGACCTTGACAAATTGAGTGTTGAGATAGGTTAGTAGAAAATTTATGTATAGAGGAGGATTTGCTTTGATTGAAATATCATTATAGATAGTGTTTAATTTATATCACCGTATTATTACTTGTAAACTAGGTTGATTACTTATTTTTATTTCTAAAACATGAATCTCTGTTGCTTAAAAGCACCTCAGACTAAAAGAAGCTTTAGCAACTATTTGGAAATAGATTTGAAAGTGAGATTTAGCAAATATTTGGCTATATTTGAAATCGAGTTATTTGGTAAGTATTTTAAAACACTGCGCTGGTAACTGTGAGCCAAAAGTCACGCTTGTTTTTGTGGCTTTAAGCCGCGTCAGATTTGTTACATACTCTTGTGGATTATGCATCTATGTTGGTTATTTGTGGCCTACTTGTTGCTGGCACTAACATTGTTTTAGTCTCTTGTTAATTTCGTTGTTTTCTTTTTAATTTGATTTTGGGAATTTGGTGGGATGGTAATGAGATATTGTGCAATGTAGAGCTTGGAATTAGAATCTAGGAGAATTCTTTACATCAGAAGGGGTTGGATTTCTTGTCAAAGATTTGATTCAATGAATCTTGATTGATGTTTTGTTGGTAAATAGTAGGAGAAGCTGATTTCTTTCAATGGAGAAATACGAGAAGTTGGAGAAGGTCGGGGAAGGGACATATGGGAAGGTTTACAAGGCAAAGGAGAAGGCCAGCGGGCAGCTGGTGGCTCTGAAGAAGACGCGGCTGGAAATGGACGAGGAGGGAATTCCTCCTACTGCTCTTCGAGAAATCTCCCTCCTTCAGATGCTCTCACAGTCCCTCTACATTGTCCGCCTGCTCTGTGTCGAGCATGTTGACAAGGCCTCGAAGACTGTGGCTGCTGGTTGCCAGCCTAGTACCAAGCCCCTCCTCTACTTGGTCTTCGAGTACCTGGACACTGACCTAAAGAAATACATAGATTCTCACCGCAAGGGCCCGAACCCCAGGCCTCTTGCTCCTTCCCTTATTCAGAGCTTCCTTTTCCAGCTGTGCAAGGGTGTTGCTCACTGCCATAGCCACGGGGTCCTCCACCGTGACCTCAAACCCCAGAATCTTCTTCTCGACCAGCAGAAGGGGATCCTCAAGATTGCTGACCTTGGTCTTGGACGAGCCTTCACTGTTCCTCTTAAGAGCTACACGCATGAGATTGTCACCCTTTGGTATAGAGCACCTGAGGTTCTGCTGGGATCCACTCACTACTCCACTGGGGTTGACATGTGGTCCGTTGGATGCATTTTTGGTGCGTGCATTGCATACACATCTCCTTTTACTTGATCTCCTCCAACAAATGTTTATGTTGCCAATTATCGTCAATTTGTTACTTTATATAGCTTTCACCTAACTGAATTTGGTTTTGTAGCTGAAATGGTGAGAAGGCAAGCCTTGTTTCCCGGGGATTCTGAGTTCCAACAACTCCTTAATATATTCAGGTTGAATATCACTCGATATACTGACGCTGTAATTTTCAGACCAAGACCACGTGGCATGCTTATTTTTCAAGCAAAAATTTTGACTTAGTTTTTACTTTTAACAATTCTTCTCTTATAGCCAGTATTACTTATTGCAATCTATCACACGTGACTCTTATTGTCATTGCAATATTAAGGTTGGTTCCTGCTTTCTAAAATCTAACTTTAACATTGACTTCATTTTTATTTTTGGTCCCTGAAGGTTGTTGGGTACGCCAACTGAGGAACAGTGGCCAGGGGTTACTTCTTTGAGGGACTGGCATGTCTACCCGCGGTGGGAACCACAGAACTTGGCACGAGCTGTTCCATCTTTGGGACCTGAAGGAGTAGATCTTCTCTCGGTTAGTATCTTGTTGTCAACTCCATATTTTTGAGTATTATATTTTAAGCTTTTAAGGAGCAAATTATTATCAGGAAAACAATTTCTATTAATAAAAAAGAAACTTGCAGTCTTAATTACTTTGTTTTGGATCAGGACAAATATCTGGAGCCAACATGTATGGAAAAACTATTCTATAGTCAAGCATTAGACATCTTGAATTCAAGCATGCCATTCTATTTTGATACATATTATGTGACCGTTCTGCAAGATAAAGTTATATGAGAAGCAGTACAAAAACACACTCAACTAATATTGATTAAGCTAAATACTTATTTGTTACGCCTAGATTTTCGAATACTCTATGGACTTTAATGGAAAAATCTTTTAGTCATATGTTTGAATGAAGATCTCATTTCTTCCTATTGGCTTCTTTTTCTCTTTCATATTTGAATATGCGTATAGGAGAACCAACGAAAATAGGTAAATTAAAAAAATTGTCACCTTCGGAAAACAAGATCCCAAAATGGAAAAGATTTTAGATGTTTTATTTCTTTTCTCATCGTGATATTTTTTTTGGGTTCAATCATAAGCAGGGCAATAATCACTGTGATGTATTTTTATTTTTGGTATAGAATCATAGTAGCATTAAGGGGTGATATGAAATTATATGCTCTGAATTATTCTATCAAGTCCTTTAACATGACATCTTGACTCTCCAAACTACATATCAGGTTCATTGTAACTTGAATTTTTTTTTTTAACATTCATTTTAAGTCATTTCACTCCACATTTTTTTAAATATATATTTCTGAAAAAACTTAGCGGGGCTAATTGCATCTGATATTGGGGTCCTGCAGAAAATGCTCCAGTATAACCCTGCTGAGAGAATCTCTGCAAAGGCAGCACTTGATCATCCCTACTTTGATAGCCTGGACAAGTCTCAATTTTAATCACATGCTTGCCCACTTGTCACAAATTTGTCTGCAGATGTCTGTGTTTGATGATCTATGTAGTCTAAGGATCTATTAAATCGATTGGGTAAACTGTAAAATCGTTTGTCATCATCTTGGTGATCTGGCTGTACAATTCAATGTAAGTTTCCTTGGAATCCTCCCTTTCATGGAGTTGCGAGTGGTATCGCCTTTTGGGCCTCTTCATGTCTTCATGCATGAACAATCACTCTGGAATCTTGTTCACCATGAAATTTTATTATTTGCTTAAGCTATAGTTTTATATAACCCCACTATTAACCATGTGAATGCTTTGTTATTCGCTAAACACAATGCTTGCATTTTAAGGAGAGCTTCCTATTATCACTAAACACAATGTCCCAGTCACTAGACCTGATATTAGAGATTTATCAACACTATATGTGAGGATAAGATACAGTGATATTTCACTTTGAATTACTTCTCCATAATTGGGCCTCTTCATGTCTTCATGCATGAACAATCACTCTGGAATCTTGTTCACCATGAAATTTTATTATTTGCTTAAGCTATAGTTTTATATAACCCCACTATTAACCATGTGAATGCTTTGTTATTCGCTAAACACAATGCTTGCATTTTAAGGAGAGCTTCCTATTGTACTAAACACAATGTTCCAGTCACTAGACCTGATATTAGAGATCTTATCAACACTATATGTGAGGATAAGATACAGTGATATTTCACTTTGAATTACTTCTCCATAAAAACTAATGCAATGTTCTGTAGGTAAAAAGGTATTTTTCAGAAAGGAAACTGTTTAATGCATCTACTATTGTGTGTACCAAACAAGTACTAATGGGTGTTTGATTAATGGAGATTTGAATTTGGGTCAAATTTTTTATTTGGATACATAATTTATGAAATTTTAAGAATAAAGGTAAACATATCATTTTAATTTTTTTTTGTTTTGAATATCAATTTATCTTTTTGAGAAAATTAATTTTTTAGTTCTCAATTTTTAATTCACTTGTAACTCAATCCCTCAATTATAACTCAATCCTTTAATTATGACTTGCTGTAATTCAGTCTTTTAACTTTTGTCTCACTTATAACTTGGTCCTTATTTTTTAATTTTTTTTTAAATTTTTTTATTAAATAAAAGGAATAAAAGAAATGTTCATATTTTGTTTTAAAATACCCTCTTTTTGTTCTTTGATGTGGGATCTAAATTAACATAAAAAAAATAGAGCTTACAAAGGTAGAGGGATTAGATTAAAAGTGAGTTAAAAGTTGAGTAATTGAGTCATAAGCAAGTTATAATTGAGAAATTGAATTATAGTGAGTTATAATTAAATGATTGAATTACAAATAAGTTAAAAGTTGAAAGATTAAAAGATTAATTTTTCCTATCTTTTTTCTTTATGTAAAATGTTTTAAATTATTTGAACATAAGATTTTAAATATATGAACTTTAAATGTGAGATTTAAAATAGTAGATTATAAATATAAAATCCAAATCAAAATTTGCCAATTCAAACATTACTTAAGAGTTTTATTGGTTGGACAGCTTGAAAGATTTCACTAGTGACACTAATTTTATGATCATTGGTTGATAATCCTCATGAACACTTCTGCTCATTGATGTGTAATGGGAGCCAATTTCCAATTAGTCCCAAAAAAAAAAAAAAATCCAATCCAATCACATCTATGCTAAGCGAAGCAATTCCCTCAAAACACATTTTCTTCTTTATAAGCAGTAAGATTAAAATGAGGCATTTAGTTTTTCTCCAATACAAAACCCTCCTTTATGCCTCCAATGCGACCAAAACGGAGTCCTTTAAATAATGAGATTTCAGTTTACGGTATGGAAATTTGCTGCATTCTTTTGTGGGAATAAACATGGATATATTGCTAATTAACAAAAACATAGTTAGCCTTTCAGAATAAACATGGAATTTGCTTCATTATAAATAACAAAAAAACAGAACAGAATTACAAACAAGTCCCTTTGGTCACCAATTCATTCACTACCTTACAATAAGAAGGGGTGGATGATCAAAAACTCAGACTGGGTAGTCCAAATCATGAGACAGTCTCATTAAAATATTAGCACATTCACATACTTTTCAAGACATAAAATAGAAAATAAAAGACCATTTTCTTTGGATTAATCTACTAACATTTAAAGCCATCAATATGGGCTCGGCCCTTTTAAGCCCCAATAAATAAGAGTCGGGTCACTATTTTAATTTTTAAAAAGGTAAATCAGGCTTAAAAAGGGCTAGCCCTGAAGCCCTAATATATTTTTTTTTGAAAAAAAACAACATAAAAAATAAAAAAAAGACACCACATCATTCAAGCTTAGCACTCACTCTCTAATCCAGACAATAGATGCACACATTATTATTTGCTTACTTGAAATATTTTTACATTTTTAAATACCTTAAAATTATGATTTTGGTTTATTGTTTATTACAAATAATGAGGATGAAAAGGAAGATATGAAAAGCTTAACATATTTGCCATTGATGAGGATTCACAAGGAGAAGGATCAAATTATATTGATGTTGATAATGATGAAAATCATCAAAATTTAATTGATGATGCTACCAATGTGTAATTGATGTTGGAGTTAATTTTAGAATTTTTTTTATCAGACTTAAAATTTTTGTTGTGTGAATTAATTTTTTTATTTTCTTAAACTTAATGTGATGATAATAATTTTGTTAAGATTTTAAATATTTTTTTAATTTTAACATGAAAATTTTAAAAAATAATTAGGGCTGAGACTCTGAAGACTAAGATCATGCTGCTAAAAATAAAGCCTTAGATTATAATTAAGTTTTTAAAAAAATCAACCCGTTTAAATTTTAATTCTTAAAGGACTGGCATTAATTGATATCTCTACTGGCATCCATGATAACATGCTGTCTCAAAGGGTTAGGTTCCGTGCTTCAACGCAGTCACTGTTCACTTTGACTTTCCCGTGCCATGGGCTTCCGCATTAATGGCAGTGAGACATGATTTCAATTGACGGCAAAGGCCCAACAAATTTGCTGCATTTCAGGTATGACAAGTAAGGCTCCTCCAATCAAACCCTTGTTAATTCTAATTCACCATGAACAAAATTGGTCATTGAATTAGAGTACCAAAACTAAAACACAGATGGTGTGTAGTATAAATTATGAAAAAAAATATATATTTTAAGTTTTTAATATGCAAATGATAATAAATTAACAAAATAGGTCAAGTTGTCATTTTAATTATACTCATTAAAATCTCACATCTCCTCCATTTCTCTCTAATCAAATTGAGATCTTGAAGAATCTAGTTGACTTGATTGCATGAATCAACCAAATTTTTTAGCTATTTATTATGAAACTTTTCAATTGAATTTGGTTGAGTTAGATTCAATCAAATTTTGTCCAATTTCAAAACTAACTATTTAATGATTTTTTTTTTGCCGACAACTATTAATGATTAAAACTTTAAATGAATTCACCAATAAATCATACAAAAAAAAAATATAAGATTAAGACTTGGGGTTTTCCTTCTGAAAGAAATTAAAATTTATTACCTTCATAAGAAATTCACCAATAATTTATATTAGGAAACAAGATACTTAACCTAACATATTTAATATATTTTTATTTAATTAAATTATAGTTTTAAAATACTAATGACTTTAATAATAAGAATTTTTTTATAGAATAAATAATTTATAAAAAAATTTTACATGTTTAATTTGATTTAAAACTAGCATCTTAATATGAGTTTTCTCCTTTATTATATATTAAAAAAAAGGCTAAATAAGAACTTGGCCACTTGGACTTTATCTAAGAAATATAGTAAATATTTGGGATATGAAAAGAAGATATTAGAATGGCTTGATATAATACAAGTTGAATTCAATTAAAAGTTGGTTCAAGCTAGTAATCTCGTATCTTCTCATGTCTCTCAATCTTTTGAAATTGTTATCCGAGGTTTACTTAGTTCTATAGTGACTGGCAATAAATAAAATGGGTTGTAACTTGTAGAAGAATTGTGTGGGCTGAAATGGAAAGATATCTTGGATGGTCCACATTCCTCCCTCCAACCCTTTTTATTAATTAATTAATTTTATTAAATTTGTCCGCCATTAATTTTAAATTATTTTTTAAATTTATTAAATATTATGTTTATCAAAATAAAAATATACCAAAATTATTAAAAAAATTAAATAATAAATATAAATTATTTTTTATGCTTAGTAGAGGATGAATATCATGATACTCATCATCTTTAATGAGATTTGGATAATTCGATTTAAGCTTTTAATTTTTATTTTATATTTATTAAAAAAAATAAATCTATTTATTGCTAATTCCTGAATAACCTAATTTAATATTAATTTTTTAATAATTTTCATAATTAATTATTTAGATATACTTTAAAGAGTATATAAATAAGCTATAAAATCTAATTTAATATAATTTTTATAAATTAATCATCTAGATATATCTAGGTAGTTTAAGTTTAATATTAAAATTTTAAAATTTTTATATATTTTTATTTTGATAATATTATATTTAAAAAAAATTAAAACGAAGGCAGAGATCATTTGAGGTGAACTGAACGGCCAGGATCACTATATGGGGTGATAAGCACCTAATGTATTTGATTTGGCGTGAATTTTTTTCTGGTCAAAAGATATTTAATTAACATTCATGAGAAATGTTTACAAACGAAGTATCTGGCGTGAATATATGATGTCTAGTGTGTGAGACCTATAGTAAAAAAATAAATAATGAATAAGAGAGTTGCAATAAAAAGAGAGCGCCTGAACCTACAATAAAATTACAATTTTTAATTTACATAAATAAGAAATTGTTTAATTTTTAATATATATGGGTATCCACATATCTCAAATAATTTATGTAAGAGCAAAATAAATCGTTATTGATATTCATAATAGAATTAAGGTATATTTTAAAAACAAAGTTGTTCTAAAAATATGTTTTATTATGTGTTTGGGTCAAGGCAAATGGAAAGAAGGTAATTAAGACTTAAATGGGTTGATTGAAAATAAAATCGAGAATTAAGTTGAAATTTTAATTGCTTTTTCTTATTCTTCCTATTTCTATTAGTTTATGAATTTACTTGTTAATTTTAATTTTTTAATTGAACTAATTTAAATCTCACATCATCTTTATTCTCTTTGATTTCTCTAAATAGATGATGGATTAACATTCCCATGAGCATCAAAATAGTTATAAAATCTAGTTGATTTTGATATCATGAAATCAAAAAAATTTTTCAGTCAGTTGTTAAGAATCTTTTCAATTGAATTTGGTACTCAATCAGTTTTGTTCAATACCAAAACTAAATCATAATAAACATTTAACAATAACAGAAATCATGCAAAAAAGTTAGGAGCAATTCATATACATAGAGAGAGATACAATATATACATATATATATATATAAACACATATATTTAGGCAAGTATCTTTTAATTTTTAAACTACGTAGAAAGAACATTATTCTTGGAATAAAATAAAAAATATATTCCTTCCAGAATTTAATTTTGAAAATTTTTTTGATTCTTAATAAAATAAATTAAAATAATTATTTTTTATATTTTATATTTTATTTATTTATTATATTTTAATTTTTAGAAAATAATTTATTATTATACATTATAAATAATGATAAATTTGAAATAATGGAGTACTCTTCTTTAACCATTTTAAGAATATAATTCATATTTCTTAAGAAAAAAGATAGTTAGGTTTTAGAACAGTGAATTAATGAAAGTTACATTATTAACAAAATTTTTATAAAATAAATTATAAATATCAATTTAAATAATTATAAATAAAATTTTTATTTTAATATAAAAATTATATTTAATACTTAAATATTTAGTTATAATCAAGACTCTAGAATTTATAATCATTTGGATCAATATTTTTAATTAATTTTTCAAAAAAAAATTAAAAGCTTAACTGTCTTTAATTCAAAGTTTTAAGATCATTTTCTCTATTTATTATATTCAATCTGTTTGGACCGACAATATAATTGATTTTTGGAGCCAAATAATCAAGTTTTGAAAAATTACCCAAACAATATAAAAGTATAATAATTAATTATTAAACCAGAATCACGTTTTAAAATAAATTTGAGAAATTTTTTATTAATTTAATTTTACTATCAAATAATATATTTTACTTCTTAAATAAAATTTAAAAAATTTAATAATATTAAATACAACTTTATCAATAATTTAATTTTAAAAACAATATTTTTATGATAATTTATATAATTAAAATTAATTTTAGTATTTAAATAAATTGTACGATAAATATAATCAATTATAATTAAAATTAATTATATTAATTATATATAATTATAATTAATATCTAACTAAAATTCAAACCAGCTCATTAATTTTGTTTTCAACGTAATTCATTCTCTTATTATAAAAGTGAGAAAAGAAGTAGTAGTAAACTTGAAGAAATGGTATGACACGTGGAAGTGAGCGGGTAGTTCGTTGAGGCAAAAGAAGTGGCGGGACTTCGCTTCCCGAAAACTAACGCACTTCTCTCTGCTTCTGCGGCATTCCTATGAGCCCGCAAATCACATCTCTCTCTCTTTCTCTCTGCGCATTAATTTCTGGAAATATGGAAATATTATTCTGCGCAGAAAATCAAAATCAGAAAGATTTTATTTTGTTTTCTTTTCATGATTCTTCATGTGAAAACCCAAATTCCTTGGATCGTCACGAGAAAGCTGGAACCACCAACCGCTACTGAATCCTCCTCATGTCACTCATCAATGCCTTCCCTTTCCTCTCACTTGTGAATTGCTGATTAATACTTTCCTTCAATCTATGGATTCCTCTTCCTTCATCCTTCTCTGTAATTAAGCTTTCTCTTTTACTTTTCGATTCTCTCTTATTTTCGTCTTCTTGGATTTCGCTTCCTTGTATTGTTGTCGATTTGTAATTCTGGATTTCTTGTTGCAGACATTTTCAGTGGAGTTTCGATTTTGGGGTAGCTGTTTTGCCTGGATTCGAAAGCTGAAGTGTTTTAACTTTCGTTCTCGTTTCTTCCTCTCTTATCCTCTTCTCTTCTTTTCGATTTTTCGCCCTTGAATCTCTTTATCTGAGAGATGAAGGACGCGGAGAAAAAGAAGTACCCCATTGGCCCTGAGCATTATGAACTGCTCGAGGAGATTGGCCAGGGGGTAAGTGCTCATGTGCACCGTGCTCGTTGCATTCCTTTTAATGAGATCATTGCCATAAAAATCCTAGATTTTGAGCGAGAAAACTGCGATCTGGTAATTCTCTTTCACCCCTGTCTTGGCTCTTCTTTATCCATTCAATGCGCTGAAATGCCATTAGTAATTATGGTTGTCATGATGTGTGCCTCAATTATTCATTTACTTTCTTTTGTTATATGTTTCTGGCATTGGTGTGACGGATCCTTTTTTCAACGAATACATAGATATCTATGAAGGGTTGGATAGTGATTCCGGAGACACCGATACTGCATTTTTTTTTTTTGGTGCGCAAAATTTACATGTTGAGATTGCTATCTCTCGTTTAGGTGGTTTTTACTTTATGGCCTTCCGGTGCAACTTGCTAGTAAGGTAAAATGGATTGGTGAGAGTATCTCGTGGTTCTTGATCACAATTCACCAATAAAACTTTTGATCCCGAGCGAGTCAGTGCTTGGACCAACTTGCATGCATACCTTATTATCCAACCTGTTCAACTTTTTGAATTACATAGAAGTATGCACGATATCAAAATAGGATCATGGGCATTCAACTTTCGCTTAGACTATTTCTCTCTTGTTTGGTTTGCCATGGGCCCAAGGCTAGGCCAATGACCTTTATTTATTTATTTATTTTTTGGGCCAACCATTAGCATAGTACGGGGAGGGCCTTCACTTTTTTGACCTGGATACAAAGAAAGTTGATTTTTAATTGATGGAGTCACAGAATTTTTCTTTTCTTTTTTCTTTTTTTTTGGGGGGGGGGGGAGGGGGAGGATAAAATGCACCAAGGTGAATCTCGAAAAGCTTATCATTACTGCTATATAATACAGTGCAATGTATATTATACACTATTTAGTTACAAGATGACATGTGCATAATGGAATAAGCAGTACATAGGTATGACCATTATATGACAAAACAGCAGAATACATGTACAAGGAATTGATCCTCTACACAACATTTAAGATGATACTACCTCAACAGAATCAATCTGAACCTTTATATAGTCTCAACTGTTGGTAGAGTGGAGTTGCATTTGATTTATTTGATGCATGTACAATTTATTTCATAAATCTGTTGTCTATCCTCCTTATTAACTTTTAAACTGTCTTTGAAATGATACGTTCTCTCCTATGTTATGTGCCTTCTGCAGAATAATGTTTTTCGTGAAGCACAGACCATGACCTTGGTTGACCACCCTAACGTCCTAAAATCACACTGCTCCTTTGTTAGTGATCATAATCTGTGGGTTATCATGCCATATATGGCTGGTGGTTCATGTCTTCACATATTGAAAGCTGCCTACCCAGATGGTTTTGAGGAGGTTGTAATAGCTACAATATTGCGAGAGGTATTGAAGGGTTTAGAGTACCTTCATCATCATGGCCATATACATAGAGATGTTAAAGTGAGTATTAAAGTTGCAGTTTCATACCTTGTTTCAATTTATACCTTATAACATAGGCCAAAATGCACATGTTTTTTTCTTTTAGACCTTGAAATTAACCCCTCAAACTAGAGACTAAGCATAAATAACTTCCTGGCTTCAATGAATTCATTATTTTAATAATAAAAGTGTGACACATTGGAGGTTTATTTGTACAAAAAATAGAGTTTGTGGGTTTATTTAATTTGACATGTCACCCATCCGATAATAAATTAATTGATTCATTGATAGCAGGGGTTTTATAACATTGAAATTGAGCTTGGGGTCCATTTTAAAGCTTTGAAGGTCAAAAGAATTATATGCGTTCAACTAAAGTTCAGAAGCTATATATTATTCATGTGCTTTGTGGCCAATATTATATTTGTTTTAGGTTCATGCCTTTGACCAACTTGTATCTACTTCTATAGGCTGGGAACATTCTAATTGATGCCCGTGGTGCAATCAAGCTGGGAGATTTTGGTGTATCTGCTTGTCTTTTTGATTCAGGTGACAGGCAACGTACGAGGAATACATTTGTGGGGACACCTTGCTGGTATGATCAGAGTTTTTTGGGTTTTTATTTAGTAACGTTTCTGTTCTTTGATCTGTTGGTATCCAAAATGATTCTGTCGAACTGCTGGAACTTGATGCACTCTCAGATTATATCCATGGGTTTGCCAAATTTTTATGTAGTCAATATGTATATATGTGTGTGCGCGCGCGCACATAGAATCTCTTTTGTTATTTCCTCTTTTTCCATCTTATATAATGGCTTATCCGTGATCAAGAGTGTTGGAAATGAAGAGTATAATATTGTCGTTACAGGATGGCACCTGAGGTCATGGAGCAACTGCATGGTTATGATTTCAAGTCTGTGATTTTGATATGATTATATTTTCTACCTTTCTTGTCAGACGTCTTTTGATGGTAACATTCAATTGAAAATGGTGTTCTTCTTGTAATTGCAGAGCAGATATCTGGTCTTTTGGTATAACAGCATTGGAGCTTGCCCATGGTCACGCTCCTTTCTCAAAGTATCCTCCCATGAAGGTGTGGTTACTAAGACAGAAAATTGTCTCATTGAACCCTGAATGATGTTTTTAGGAATTTAACCTTCTACATGGTCAGGTACTTCTTATGACATTGCAAAATGCACCACCTGGCCTTGATTATGAACGTGATAAGAAGTTCTCTAAGGTCAGCTCACTTTGAATATATGCTAAAACTACTTCCTATGTTGATATTTTCAATAAAAGCTTGATCCTTGAACTCCTTTTTCTTCTTCTATCCTGAAATCTTTCTTCGTTGTTTCCAGTCATTTAAGCATATGATTGCGAGCTGCTTGGTAAAAGATCCTTCAAAACGACCCACTGCAAGCAAGTTGCTAAAGAATTCCTTTTTTAAGCAAGCTCGCTCAAATGATTACATTTTGCGAAGGATTTTGGAAGGGCTGCCTAATTTAGGTGATCGCATCCAGGCCCTAAAGGTTGCATATTGTTGAAAAATATTTTTTTCCTTCTTCCGATGATGTGTAATATATTTATAGGGCTATCATTCTATTGCAGAGGAAAGACGAAGATATGCTTGCAAAGGAACAAATGCCTGATGGGCAGAAGGAGGAAATATCACAGGTAGTGTCTGTGTTTGTGGGCTTGTATTATCATCAAGCATTCAAGCATATAACAAATTTCTTTTTTGTGTAGAACGAATACAAGCGAGGAATTAGTAGCTGGAACTTCAATCTTGATGATATGAAAGCTCAGGCTTCATTGGTACCCAAGCTGCCCTATCTTTTCTTTCACAATGAAGTTGTGGTACCTGAAGTTATATTAAATGTTATTTTTTATGTCTTTTAGATACAGGATTATGATGATGCAATATCTGAAATCAATCCGGGAGGGAGTTCGAGTTCTTTTTGTACAGTTGATGTACAAGAGAAGCAATCACCACGTGCAAACCATTCTCAAATTGCTGATATGGTATTCATAACTTCTTTTTCTATGCTGATGGAAAATGTTTATAGTATGCGATATTCATTTTTTCCCTTTCTTTCTTGTTATTCTCTTTTACCTTGTCAGGAGAATAATATTTTATTTCTAATTGGAAATGCTTCACAGGAAGATAACGAAGAGATGCGAAATCAGTCAGCTTCTGTACCTGCAGTGGATTTCACAACAACCAGTGCCAAGTATGATAATACATCCAATAAATTGTTTTTACGGAACTCATGTTGCAAGAACTTTTAAGAATATTGTGTTGAATCTATTAGCGGAAAAGACTCAAAAGGCTTGAAATTGAAAAGAGGCACTTGAATGAAGGACAAAATTTTATTGCACACTCAAATTGTAAGGGATAAATTAGCCCACTGATGCAAAAAAAAAAAAAAAAAATCTTGCACTTAGAAAATATGAACCAAATTTTTAAAAATTTGAGGATGTAGCCTGTTCATATTGATATTCAAGAGATTTATCATTAATATACAATATGTTTATTATTAAAAATTTAAAAATTTACAAAAAAATTTATCATTGACATATAACGGTATATCATTGACAAATATAATAAATTGATTATAATACAAAATATAATAAATGTTTGGTTGTTTATTTGGTTTGATCATATAACATGGGTTATATTTGCAAAAAACCCCATTATAAGATAGTCTAACTTACCAGCTTTTTCACACTTTTTCCTTTTTCACGCCACTCTTCTTTTTCTTCCTTCTCTTTCCTCTCTTCTGCCGCTCCTCTCTTCACCACCCCTCTCCGTTTTCTTTTCTTTTCTTTTTTGCCCCACACGTGGCTTTCTTGCCTCTTCATTGCACTAAATGCTTTATCTAGCATCTATTTATACCAGTTGAAGAAGTTGTCCAAAATGCTCCCCCTTGCCCAAGCTACATGCCCATTTCTTGGAGAGGAGGAAATAGAATGTATTTTCTCTCCAAATTGTTGTTGTTGTTGTTGTTGTTATATTTATTTTCTTTTTCTTTTCTTTTCTATCTTTTTTTAACTCAAAGTAATAATTAATTTTTTACATGGACATAGGCTGGAAATTTTGTGATGACTTTTAACATATTGTAGGCTTTTGTTTGTGCCTAAGTGTTTTTAATCAGCAAAGGGGCAAAGAACTTAATCATTTTGTTTTTCAATCCAGGGTTAGAAGTGAAAAATCTGATGACGACTCTATCACCAGTTCAAGCCATGAACACCACTTATCACGGAGTGCTTCACCGTGTCTAGAAGATCATGTGGTGGACCATAATTTGAGTGAAAAATGTGATATTGAGAATGGTGGAAGACAGGTGGAGCCTACTCATTCTTATCACAGAAGATGCTCATCAAGCATCTTACCTGAAGTTACTCACACGCCTACTCGTGGAGAAATGTAAATATTTCAACTAAATCTTTTCATTTTGTAAAATTGCATTAGATTGTTGCAATAATCATTGGCGTCATGGCTGAGCTGGACATTTCAGTGTTGATGTGTCAATCTCGCTCTACCTTGGCTTCATTTGCTCCTTATTCTGACTTGGCTGAACTGGATATCAGTGCAATACACCAGCTTAATGTTGTATAGAAAAAGTAGGGAAGAGGGAGACAGAAGGGGAAACAAGGGAGATAAAGAAAGAAGATAGAGATAGACGGGAGAGAGGGAGAGAGAAACAGAGAGTAAAGGAATTTGTACTCTACTCGTAAGGCTAATTACAACTTACCCCCAAATCCAATCCCCTCTATTTATAGCCTAATACCCCAAATCCCTAATTAACTAATCTTAGCCACCGGATGCCTCTGAACTAACCATTTCATTTATTACATAACACTTAAGTTAAAGAGTCTGGGCCGGTTTATCTTTCTTCTTTTCATTGGATGTGTCAGTACCTAAGAAAGATATAGTCAATTCATTCGTACTTCAAAACCTTACACTAATTCAGTACTGCAAACATGGCTATATTTTATGCTGCTCAATTTGGTGTTTATTGCCACTTCATGTTTTCAGCTCATTGCTATATTTTCAGAATACAATCAGGGAAAGGAGTATGTATCTTAGATTTCCGAATTAATAAATAAGATTACCATGTCCAATTATGATTAGTTATTACTTCATTTTGGCTTCTTAAATTTACAAATAGCTTGCAAAAAATAAAGAGTCAAATCTTCATCGTGATTGGTTTTGTGCATCATCGGTAGCATACTTCTGTGTTTTAGGTGTCAGGTAGTTATTATATATTACTGATGTTGAGAAGGAAATTTGATGCAATTCAATGTAATTGAGTTTGAAAGAAAAAGAACTTTTTCATAAATATATAGTCATTTTTTCTTATATGTAATTTCATCTGTAGAATTCCATATAAATGTAGAACATATTTTACCTACTTCAAAAATTTGGGAAACGGTTCCTTATGCAGTATGTTAGTGGCATTTGACCGTCGTATGTTGAATAAGTGGTGTTTCCATTGATTTTACAGGTGAGAATTGACTATAATCATTTATATTATGTTATTCATGCTTATTTACTGGATAAATGACAGAGAGAAGATGCCACATCTGTCCCATAGCGTTTCAAATTGCAATGCAACAACAGTACCACTGTCAGGAGAAGGTACATGATCATATTACTCCAGTAGTTACGTCTTGATTGTCAAGCTCAAGGGAGTTTCAAACCATTTTCCCTTTCTTATTGTCTATAACTGGCTCAGCTCATGTGTGTATGACTCCTGTGTCTTCTTAATGATTGACCTGTCCATGCAGTAGCATAACTAAATCTTTTTATATATATATTTTTTATTTTTTGGTAATATTTAGCAGCTAATTTGGATGACACTGATGAGAAAGTAAAGGTACCAGTGGTACAGCAGAGAGGACGTTTTAAGGTTACATCTGAGAATGTTGAGTTAGAAAAGGTGAATATTAACTCTGATGTAGAAAACGCGACTTTCCTTAAGACAGAATAATAAGTGAAGTTTTCTTTCAGGTGGGCCCAACTCCTATTCTGCAAAAGAGTCAAAGCATGCAGGTTAGTTTTTTGAGTAATCAAAACAGGCCGTTTTGATACCTCAATTGCCATGTCCTCTTGGTCAAGCTTGTCCGAAAGTTGTGCTAAATGTATATAAACATATTATTGGATCCTCATCAACATCTAATTCACTAACCTCCTACAGCTTTATAGGAAAAACGCATACTCTCCCACTAGGATAAAATTGGGAGAATGATAAAGAGGTCTTAAAAGGATCATTTAATTTAAGTTAGATCTTAAGTGCTAAACTCTAGAAATTTACAACTCAATCTCTCAATTTTGCAACTGTGTTGTGATGAATTTGTAACTTTTTTTTTCAAATTTTAACATGGTTAAAGAATAAAAAAAATTATTTTTTCTGTTAAAATTTGGAATATAAGTTGCAAATTTATCACAACGCAATTGTAAAATTGAGAGATTAAGTTGCAAATTCTTGAAATTTGGCATTTGAGACCTAATTTAAATTAATTGATCCTTTTGGGACCTTTCTATCATTCTCTCGGATAAAATTACTAAAGGAGTAAATCTTTTCAATTTACATTTTGCTTAGGCAATGATGGAGTCTGATTTGCAACTTATGTTTCTACCAACATGAGTAAAACCTCCTTTTTAATTACTATGAAATTGAATTAACATCATATACCAATATTAATAAGTAGTATGGCTTCTAATTTACCGAACATCTTAGTTCTTTTGGTAACCTGGTTCCTGTAGGTTATTAGCTCTCACAATGTAACTCCTCTACCTTCAATTTTACCACTGCCACCGACATCTGAGGCTGCCTCATCAAATCCTTCTGGTTCTTCGCTTTACCAGTTATTGCATTGTGCGTTGCAAGCAAATATTGAACAAAGGGTATGCTCAATCAAATTCATATGGTCATCATGACTCCTTCGGCTAGTATCCATAAATAACTGTCTTTGTAAATTTGTCAAATAACAGGACACCATCTTACTTTTAATGAAACATGTAGTTGCTGGTGATCCTACAGGTTCCTTCTATTTGAATTTTGTTCGACTTTTCCCTTTGTAAAGTTTCCATTTATGTACATACTTTTAGATTATCATATCTATCAATCGTGCAGTTGATGGGGCATCTAACCAAGCACTGCCTTCGGCTATGGAGAAATCTTTGGTATGAATTTTAGTGGCAAATATCATTTGAATTTTGAACTCTTCTCACTCAATGTGAGGATGTATCTGTCTGAGAACTATCAGCACTTGGCTTCTGTATAATAACGAAGTTTGGACTCACAGTCGATAGTGATACTAACTGATTTTAGGTTTGAAATTGAAGAATTTCAACAAGAAAACAATGTTGAAAACGAGTTAGGTTGTTGATTACACTTGTAACAGAATAACAGATTCCAGGGTTCAGGTTCCCTACATTGTAACAGGGAAAAATTCTAATTCAAACCTTGAGTTGGCTAACAATTACAGGCAGTCAAATTGCTCAACTTTCTGCTGGTCTTTCTGGTATGCTAGATCAATTAACTGTGACATAAAGAGAAGCTACCTCTTGTCCCTACCTAATTACTCTTTTCAGTGATTGCAAATATTGACAGCGTAGTACTATCCATCATGAATATTCTTGCGGCTGTGAATTAGCGTGAATGTCTTTTGGATATATATGCTCTATGTCTTTACCTTCCAAGTTCCAAAGATAATTTTCCCTTTACTTCTTGGGTACTATGTCTTTTGAGATATATATATATATATATATATTTGAGTTTCATAAATGACTTGATATTCACTTTTCCATATATTACTCAATGAGAGATATTGGTTTGTGTGCTTCTGCAGCTTGAAGCATCTCATGAGAAAGAGAAAGAGCTACTTCATGAAATAACGGAGCTGCACAAGAGGTATTGTATTTTTTTTTTTATCTAATCTTTCCCTAGAGGGAAGAGGGTCCCACACATGCAAAACTCACCCACACAACTCATAGTGCATAAAAAGGTTCATGTCACTAAACTAAATGGTTCTTGGCAGAGGTATTGTATTGGAAGTTAAGATACGCAATTATTTGATACTAATGTCAAGCAGGTCTTAATCCTTGATTTGTGACATGCAGGCTCCAAAGTGCCCAGGATGAGATTAAGAAGTTGAAATCAGAAAACGGCCAGGTTTGTATCAATTTGTATGCGTGTCTGTAGTCCACTTTTCAGAATCATACATACTTTGGGGTAATGAATGTGACATTTTAACTTGTAAATTTTAGGTGTGATACTACTGCACTATCCGAACGGATATTTGGAATAGGATCTTGGAGGTGTTGTCGTTGTTCATCAAGTGCAGGCCTAGGAGTACTCAAATATAAGTACTTCAGGGACACTTACAATAAAAAAAAGTAGAGGAAGAAAGTAGAATGGAGATGACTGCAAAATCTTTTTAACTATCAAGAGGTTTTTTACCGAATATTTTGTTTTCAATTACGCCATAGGTGATATGAATTTTATCCTAGTCTATATTAATATGCAGATTCAATGTTGATAATACTCCACGTAGATATTTTTAGTGTTTTTTTTTTTTTTTGAGTGTGCTTGAAGAAGGATGTGGTAATTAGATGATTGTCTCCAAGTTAAGGACCATACAAGAAGGAAGAAAAAGAGAGAGGGGAGGACAATGGACCCCATTTGATATGTGGAACCCACCATACCCTTTGTCTTTTAATCTTCACCTGTACTTCAAGTCCAAATTTGCTTGAAGAGAAATTGAGTCAACCATAGTGTGATATAATTTTATTCTGTAGTTCATGCTTGATTGCAATAAAAGGTAAAGAGGTAAATGAAAAACCAACGGAAGGAGGCAATTTTTTTCTGAGTGAGTAATTCCCTGCTTGGCAAAATTTTCATTCCTAGCCATTAAAACTAAAGGGTCTACAAAAAATGTTACAAATATCTTTAAATTTAATTATGGATTAATTTTATTCTTCAACTTTAAAGATTTTCTTCCTCATCAAGTTGCCATTTTCTCACCATTAGTGGGTCCTATATTATATTTTTAAATATTATTATAAAATATTTGAATTGATGGGTAAAAATGACCTTTTGAATAGAAGTTAAGAGACAAAAATAACCCTAAACTTAATAAAAAATATTAAAAAATAGTGAGATCCACTGATAATTAACGGGCATTAAGTATTTTTAATGTTAGGGTGATGGCGGAGATAATCTTTAAAGTGGAAGAATATAATTAACTTATAGTTAAGTTTAGGAGCACTTGTAATATTTATATACAGTTCAGGAATAAAAATAATTCTTAACCCTTAAGACTAAATGACTTTTTTTTTTTTACCAGTTAAAAACTAAATGACTCAATCATTCCTTTTGCCTATCTCAACATTTTCGCCACTAGAATATTCTTGTTTTGTTCGCCATGCATTAGTTTTGCTGATGGAAGATTCATCTGGTTGGCAAAATTTTCATGACTAATTCTTCATGTGACTGGAAAAATTTATCCGAACTAGGTCTCCTATATGAATTCGCTTGAAAATTACAGTGACAGGCATCTTGTCTCTTTTAGGACACATTCAAGTAAGAGAAAAGCATGATATACCCAACGGACTTGTATTGACTCTTGAGTTTCTTTTCTGGCATCCTAAAACTTGTTTAGGTCCAGTTTAGTTGCTAAAAAAGGAAGAAATGTATTGAATTAAAAAAACAAAGATAAAAATAAGAGGATCAAAATGTAATGAAGGATAAATAAACAATATCCATAAAAGAGAAGAATAATTTAATTCATGACACTGTGAGTCATAATTTATGAAACTTTTAGAGGGTGTAATATTTTTCACATTTATAGTATATGATATTAAGTTTAATATACTTACCGTAAGAGAAAAATGTGATTTAATTTATTTTTATTTTAATTTTTTCAATCCATCCTATTCTTGTCCTTTTTAGCAACCAAATGAAACCTTAGGCCCTGTTTGGTATTAAGTATTGAATTTTGTGGTATTGGGAATGGGAATGGAAATGAGATTGGGATTGGGATTGATAGTAGGAATAAATTTTAAAATCATGTTTGGTATGTCATGGGATTAAAAAAAATAAGACTGGGATTAAAAAAAACTAGTAAAAAGACTCAAATACCCACTTGCCATTTCACCCTCTCAATTGATCATCTGAACTCATTGCCTCTATCTCACCCTCCCAGTCAGTGTCGCAACTTCTCACAAAAGAAGATTCATCGCACAAATTTGAGAAGCGAGGACGACGCTGGGAGAATGGCGTTGACGAAGGTTGTCGATGGAGGAGAAGGAAGGTAGAGGCTGGAGATTGTCGAAGAAGGAGAAGGAAGATGGAGGGTGGGAGTCGTGACGGAGGAGAAGGAAGATGGAGGGTCGGAGTCACAATGGAGGAGAAGGAAGATGGAGGGCCAGAGTCGTCGATGGAGGTCGAGGGTTGAAGCAAGAAAAGGAAGAGATCATCGAAGCAAGAGAAGGAGGAGATCATCGAAGCAAGAGAAGGAAGATGGAGGGTTGGAGTTGTCGACGGAGGAGATCATCGAAGCAAGAGAAGGAAGATGGAGGGTTGGAGTTGTCGACGGAGGAGAAGTCTGGCAGCCATCGACGGAAGAGAAGGAAGGTGGAGGTTGAGATTCGTGGACTGAGGAGAAAATCTGCGTGTTTTCACAAGGGCATTTCAGTCAAAAAAATTTCAATCTCAGGTTAGATTTTCCGGTACTAGGGGGTGGTGGGTTTGAGTATTCCCACCTAAGTGGTACTAAGCAGTCCCAAGGATTGTGGAATGCTTCATACCAAACATGTTAAGAGTGGTATTACCCAAACCCAATCTCAATTCATGCCCTCTGATGCCACATACCAAATAGAGCCTTAGAGTGTTGAGCTAGAATGAATTGATTCCTCTTTTTTTTTTTTTATGGTGATTGTATTTATTTTGTAATATTTAAATTCTGTTGAAATGGTGAGAAAACTATTGAAATAATAAAAATTATAAAACCCCAATAAAATATGTGGAGATAAAAAGAATAACAAATTGCACGGAAATTGTAAAGAGCTATATTATTCCTTATGAATAATGTTAATATTGGCGTTCTTTTTATTTTGGGAGAATGACATTCAAGATTCTGAGAATTTATATGTTAAGAGTTAATTAGTTTTATATTAGATATTGTCTTGTAAAAATATGAATATGTTGTTATTAAAATCTTAATCTTAACTTGTAAACTTTTTAAGGAAATTTTAACAAAAAATGCAAGTTAAGATTTAACTTTTAACAATCATATATACATATTTTTACAATATAATACCCAATATAAAATTAATGAGCTTTTGTTGCGATGAATTGTCCAAAAAGCCTTAAATGTCATTCTCCTTTCTGTTTTTCATTTGAAACAAGGTTAGCAAGGTCAATAAAAAACAGAGTTTGAGTTCTAAAACTTGACGAGCCAGGCCGTTCTTGCAGAAAACAATTGGATATCAATAATTCAAATAAAAATGGAAAACAATTATTTTACTTAAAAAATATGGTAAATAATATTTATCATATTCTTAACACAATAATTTACTTAATATTACTGAAATTATTTATAATAACAATAATAATATATAAATAATATTTTCAAATAAAAAATTATTATTCCTATTTCATTTTAAGGTTGAATGGTAAATTTGTCATGGAACTTTTTCTTCAAGGGTGCCTAGCATCTTAAATTTTTTTTGGAGTACTTTTGCTTCGAACTTTTCAAAAAGAGAGCATTTTTTTTCTTACAGTTAAATATAAAAAATATTGACCGTTAAACTAAAGTTTGACCAAGCATTAAATGACATATTTGTCTAGAACTTTTTTCTCCAATAACGCTGGGTATCCTAAACTTTTATTTCAAGCTTATTTGCCTTAGAAGTTTCAAAAGCAAAGCAATTTTGTCTTGTCGTCAGTATTGACTGTTATTTTGACTATGATTGCCACTTTGTAGCCACGTGGCATAAAAAAAAATTAAAAAAATCTATCTAGATAACAAGAACAGCTCCATTAATATCAATAACAATAGTAAGAACAACTCTATGAATAGAAAGCAAGAACACCAAATAGTAAGTAGTTCTAAATCATCCAAACCTATACCTATACCCAAAAACAATCAACTATGCCTAGACTCCAACCTTGACTTAGATGCTTCTGAGAGTTTCACAACATCAAACTTGACTATGGTGATGGTGGCGAAAAGCAATGGTTTGGATGTTATACGAGGAGCATATGGCAAGTTGGGGGAGGATGACGGCAATCTAGGGAAAGTTAAGAATGACAAATTTGTCTTTGATGGACAAAGCAGCAATGTTGTAGGCTTGAGCAGTCATTTATGGGGGGTGAAAGTGCCTAGCCAGATACAAGAGTTCTTGCAAGGCTCACGAATCTTGGCAACCATTTTTCCTAACTTCACACTTGAACTTCAATTCATGATAATGTGGGAGCTTGCTAGTAGAAAAAGAGGAGAAAGAAGAAGAAAAGGACGATGAAGAAGGGAGGGCGAAATTGCTTCATTTTTAAAACTTTCAAGGTAAATAAGTTCCAAACAAATGGTCAGGATACCTAATGCTCCTAGAGAAAAAATTTCACAGCAAATATGTCATTTAATTATGGGTCAAATTTCAATTTAACGGTCAATATTATTTATATTTAATGGTGGAGCAAAAATATTTTTTTTAAGTTTAGGGCAAAAATACTTCAAAAAAAAGTTTAGAATGCAAGCGTCATTGGAGAAAAATTTTAAGACAAATTTTCTATTTAACCCTTCATTTTATCTGATAAATGAAAAAGAGAAGTAAATCAAATTCTATACAAGATCTAGATTCTCCTATAGGCTATAGCTCTACCTTGCATCACAAACGATTTGTGCTTATAATTTAATTTAAATTGAAGTCTTACGTAAAAAAATTAATTATTAAAAAGTCTATTGACAATTGACTAAACTATATTGACAACATAATTAGTTGTTAATGTAGTTTAATTCAATTATTAATGAACCTTGTAGTAATTAATTGTTTTATGTGAGATTTGATTGTAATTCTTTCTTTAATTTATCATGCATCATAACACTACAATATATTATGGACGTAGATATAATCAAGTTCACATAGCCAAAAATTAGGGCCATTAAACCAAAAAAAAAAAAAAGATATGATTTAGAATGGTGTGAGATAAACCTAAAAGTGGAACTCGTAATCAAGCAATAGAACGCAAAAAGAATTATTCATTAAAATAAAAATAGTAATGTGTTTTGGATATTTGAACCAAATCATGATCATTAAGAATGCATACAAGTAATATTAACGTTGACATGATCCTACTCATAACAGACTATTATTTTTCGTCTTTTTTTTTAATAATGTCTTTTTGAGATTATAATTGCGCATGAGGACGTGTTTGAGAATTAAATAAACTTATCACTATGCAAATTGGGGACACATATAAAAATAGTGGACGTTTATGTATTTTTTGTTTTCTAATGACTTGAATTTTATACGTTTGGCTGAAAATTTTCGGTTGTATTTTTGTTTATTTTAGACAAAAAAATTGTCTTTTTTTTTTCCTTAAGCATAATTTTATGTCATTTAACCCCACAGGTCCAAGTTCAATTAATCAATGTTAGGCATTAATAAGTGTTCATGAACCGAAATGGGCTAGCTCCGAAATTAAAAAAAAATGTAATTACATCTATGCAAAATATATTGCTTTAAAAAATAATTTTATGATAAAAATAACATTGTTTAAAAATCATGAATACTTAATAATTATACATGATTTTTAAATAATATTAAGTTAATTAAGATATCAATTTAGATGTCGGGACAAAATTAAAAAACAAAATATTAAAAAGTATCGATGATATTCATATAATTTATTAATTTTTTCAATGAAAAATGGGGCAGAGACCGGAACAATATTTAACAAGAAATTAAACATGAGATATTAATGCCCACTTTATTTCGATACAATCAGGTTATAAGTTCTTTAGGATTACATTATATGCTCAGCCAGCCAATTTGAGCACGTTTCCTCTAAGATTATGCTTAACTTGAATTTGCCACTCATTTGATAAGAATCTAAAAAAAATCTCAACCTGATAAAAATAAGAATTAAGGATCATGTTTATCCTTAAACTTTATTTGAAAGGTCACTTGGGATCCTAAATTTAATTATGGGCAATTTGTCCTTTAACATTGAAGATTCCTTCCTTCATCATCCCTAATATTAAAAACATTTAATGTTTGTTAGTTATTACTGAGTTTTATTATTTTTTTAATATTTTTATTAGGTTAAAGATCATTTTTGTCTCTCAATTTTTATTCAAAAGATCAATAGGCGCCCTCAACTCATATATTTTATATAAAAAAAAATTAAAACATGTAATGTGGAGCCCACTAAAGATGATAAAATGGTAGGGTGATGAGGGGAAAATATTTAAAGATGAGGGATTAAATGTGTATGTAGTTTTCAATTTACATTTAGCAAAAGTACATTTGGGGATCAATTATTTGTTGGATTAAAGTATATCTAGATATAGTTTGAATGTGCTTTTAGTAGTTAGCCAAACGGGCTTTAAATTGATCTATAGTTGAGTTTATGATTTCCAATGACCTTTCAGGTAAAGTTGAGAGGCAAAAATGATCATTAATTTCAAAAACAACCTCATCTAATCAATTAACATTAACACATTAATAGAAGCAAATTTTGTTTAAAAACACTAATAAACAGTTTTTTTTGAGAACCAAATAAAATCATTCAGTTAACTAGTTAAATTGAGAATTCAATCACATTAAGAAATCGGTAAACTTAAGAATCGGTTTAAATACAATCAAACTAGCATCAAATAAGTTGAATTGGTCGTATTACTTTTCAGTTTATAAAATTTTAATTCATATTTGTAAGTTACAATAGTACAATTAATGTATATATTTTTATATCTAATAAGTAATATAGTGAGAGATGAACTTGGCTAGTGGAAGCATAAATCATATTAAATGTAAAAATAATAAAAGATGCTTCAATATATATTTCATATATATATTTTTTAATTCAAATATGTTTCAATTGGGTCTGTTGGTTCAAAATTACTGTGACAATGGATAAAGAAAAATTATATTACCCACTTCAAATTTCCATCTACATGTGCATCCGCTATTGTTATTTGTTAAGCATTGGGATTTGGGAAATGAAAAGAAAATGAATAAATATGCAATATATATACATACACATTTTAAAGTTATAAATTATAAAATAAGTATATATATTTTAGATAAAATCCACATAATATTGGTGGATATTATTATAGATAGATATTATATTTTTATTATATATTATTTCATTTTAAAATTTTAAAATTCATTTTATTACTAAATATAATTATTTCTTTTTTACTTTTTTTTGGGCCAATTTCTTTTTTACTTTAAACATATGATATTTAAATTATATTAATTTATTCATGATTGGTTATATGCATTTCAAACTGCAACCCAATCATTAAATTATCAGTGTTTTTACTGGTTCAATAGTCAATTTAGTTTTCTTAATATTGTTGATATAATGTGTGTGTGGGGCTAAGCCACGCAAAAAACATATTTGGATTTAATAAATGACATAAGTATACTCACTCAATAAATATTTTAATTACAATAATTAAATTCATCAATATTTAAAAATTATTAAAATAATAAATCTCATCATCAAAACGCTATTAACATATGCTCCCCTTCAAAACTTTAAGATGGAGACCAAACTTTTTGGGCTAAGAGAATAAACTCTCATAATTGAATTTAATTAACGACAATTATCTTAGCAAATCACTTCAATTCAGCTCAACAATTCATCGATCAAGTAACGTTAACAGGAAAGGTTGAGGATGGTTTGGTAATTTCCTCTCATACAGAGTAACAGTCATTAATAAAAGTTACGTGGTTTCCAAGTTATCGAAACATGATCAAGTTGAAGGAATGAAGGATGAAGAGTATATCATAAAATCATAAGGTCGACAAAATAATAACAACAACAACAATATTTCATCGGAAAATAAAATAATAATAGGAAGTAAAATAAAGAACAAAGAATCAGCAATGGAGCGCGGGGAACGTGACGTGAAGTTCGTCGTTTAGTCGAAAAAGGACAATTACGTACATCAGATAATCATGGGAAATGCACCGAGCCAAATCATCGATAATCAGAATCAACGTGTTATTTATTACATGCTAATTTTCATCACTAACATCCCCGTTTGAATAGATCATCTATTCTCCTTCTCATGAGCTATATATATATATATATATATATGGGCGCTCTGAGAAATTCGGAGTTTCGGACGGTGAAGGAAGGGCGAGAGAGATGTCGTCGAGCGATAAGTCGCAGGCGAAGTCGAAGGAAACGGTGTTCGTGGAGCACCGAATGGGAGCAAATGGCCTCGAGAAGGTCATTCTCAGAGAACTTCGAGGCTTTTCTGCGGAGGTATCATTAATCCATTAACTCTGTAATTACATTTCTGCATTTTGTTGCTCGTATTCGAGAATTTCCATTTTATTTTCGCTTTTCATCCATTTCCACTTGTGGGTCCCTCGGTGAGCTTTTTCTTGTTTTCAATATGATTACGCTTATTGAATTGTTGTGTCCTTGTCTGGGTATTTTCTTTTTGGTTTTATTCTATTCGCTGGATGAATTTCCGGCATTTGTGATCAGCGGTTGAGCAAACTGAGTTCTGGAATCTATGTATTCATGATTTGTTAAAGCATTCTCTGAATCTATCAATTTGCATTATTTCTGGATTGCCACATGTTTCATCTACTTGACAAATAACGGTGCTGGTGCGAAAATATCTCATGGGGATCGGTTCCTAGTATGCTATCTATGATCCAATATATCATTCCTTAGTAGATTTGAGATGTGACTTTAGGATTTCCATTTACAAGAATTTTGGTGATTGGTTTGGTGGCCCAAGGATGGCCTTGTTGAGGCAAACGAAATCATATTCGTTTAACTTTTGCTGCTCCTGGCATGATTTCATTGGTTCCGACAAAGCTGATCTGGATCAAATTTTGAAGTGGAATAAGAATCGTGCCAGAACTGAACATGTGACGCAATTTTGATAGCTGATCCTAACCTTCCCCATGACAGACGGGAAAATAGAATAAAAATTTCCATGCTTGATCTTTCTTCTTGGGAATAAAGATTCCATGGATAATCATGTTATCATGTAACGTTTGGTCATTTTATGTAGTTTTTTTTTCCCATTTGAAACTATATCCTGGTTCTGTCACTATAACTTGGCATGCCTGCCGAGCATGAAGAAACCGTCATCCTAACGGCTTGCTTTCTGCGACGGTATCAGGATGAGTTCTGTTTAATCTTATAGTTCCTAAAATTTCACTTCCCGCATGCTAAGGAAGACTAAGTTTTGAATAGTTTACCCTCATTTTGGACTTTTTTTCTTGCTATTCTATACGATTTAGAATTCATAATTAACATTGTATTTATTCGTCTTAAAAAGTTGAAGTCCATATGATTATATTCCTTTTATTTAACACAGGTGTATCTATATGGAGGTCAAGTTACATCCTGGAAGAATGAACTTGGGGAAGAGTTGCTCTTTGTTAGTAGTAAGGCATGCCATTTCATCTTTGTGTAGCTCTTTTGTAATTGAAGCTTTGCTTGCTTAAAGTAATGTGCCGATGATGCTATATATTCCCTTCACATTTTCAGTAATGCTGACAGGTATAAAAATGTGTGTGTGTGTGTGTGTGTGTTTGTATGTACATAATAAATTTATAGAAAACTGCATTGTTTACAAGTCATAAAGATTACAACATGCTAGATAGGATTCTTTGCAATGCATGGGTCCCATGGTCTAAGTTGAGCATATAGTTGTACATTCTACATTATCTTAAACTAAGTGAGTCTCATGCACAAATTTCGAGATGAGTTGTACTGTTCATGACTTATAAATAAGGTGGTTTCTTACAATGTTTTTTGTTATATTCTAATTATTAATAAGTTCGATTTCCCAAAATTTTCATTTATATTCCGCCTCTTTGAACTTCACCCCTTCGAATCATTGCAGGCAATTTTTAAGCCCCCAAAAGCTATACGTGGAGGTATTCCAGTTTGTTTCCCTCAAGTATGAATGTCTTCTTTAGCTTCCATACTTTCATATTCTTTTATTTTGTTTCTTAAAGTGCCCTGCTTCATATGTAGTTTTCAAATAATGGGTCTCTTGAACAACATGGATTTGCAAGGAAAAGGCTATGGACCGTAGATCCTGATCCTCCACCATTGTCAACGGCTAACACAAGCAGGGCTTTCATTGATTTGATTCTTAAGAACTCTGAAGAAGATGCAAAGATTTGGCCTCACAGGTATAAGATGTATATTAACATTAATGTGAATGTCAATACTAGGCTTCTTGAGCAAATAAACCCTGCAGCTGTTTTCTTTCTCATTTTTGGTCCCACCACCAAACGAGTATGGAGTTTTTATCAAGAAATTCAGCCAACTACATATAAGCTGTAACAAGATGAAACCTGATATTGTTCTATGAGAAGTCTTCAGTTTTAACTTGCATATTCTCACAATTTCTGTTTCTTTGCACTTTCTTAGTTTTTTATTCAATAACTTGGATTAAGGGAATATCACATTTTCGCTGTTTGCAGATATGAGTTTCGTCTGAGGATATCTTTGGGACCTCAAGGAGATTTGATGTTGACATCCCGCATTCGAAATACAAATACAGATGGAAAACCATTTTCCTTCACATTTGCCTATCTTACACATTTACAAGTTACTGACATCAGGTTTTATCTTAGCCCTGGATTTTTTGTTTATTGTTTAATCCTTAATAATTTCCCCTTCAGCATATGCCATATACATTTCCCCCTCTCTATTAGTAGCTGGGAACTTTGGATCATAACTTATGCCCAAGATTCTCAAGCAGTTTGAAAAACCACAGATTATCACTTATTCAATTTTTAAATTTTTTTTTTTAATTTTCTGATAAACTACTTACTGTTCCTTCCAGAAGTTATTTGGCTCTGCTTTTCTAAACATTAATTTTTCCAATTTGGGCTTCATTTTCAGAGCCTAATTGGCTTTGTTCTGACATTTGTGATTGTGACTTCTACAATTTGGTAACAAGCTAACTGTCACGTTGCTAATGTATAGTGAAGTGAGGGTAGAAGGACTTGAGACAATAGATTATCTGGATAACTTGCAAAATAGACAACGGTTTACTGAACAAGGGGACGCACTAACATTTGAGTCCGAGGTTTGGATTTTATGTGCATTATTGGAGTAATTTCTTGAATTGTTTTATACTGTTTAGGTTCAACTATTTGACTCTTTCTTTCCTATGTGTTCATTTGATCGCAAAGGTGGACAGAGTATATTTACGGACACCTACAAAAATTGCTGTCATTGACCATGAAAGGAAGAGAACTTATGTAGTAAAGAAAGATGGACTTCCAGATGCTGGTGGGTTTAATAGTATATGTTTCCTTATGTGCAGGCAGAAAGAATTGGATCACTGATTCATCATGAAATTTGAGAGTTGATGTTACAACCTTTTCATTAGTTATTTGTGTAGATTAAAGTGTGTATTCTTCTCTAAAATGAACAAACTGGCTTTGTCTGGAGGAAGGATGAAATGATCATACATATGGTCTTTAATTTTTCTTTTTGGGGGTAAAGGTATTACTGTGTTTTTTCCTTTGCAGTGGTTTGGAACCCTTGGGACAAGAAATCTAAAGCCATGCCCGATCTCGGGGACAAGGACTACCTGCGCATGATATGTGTTCAGGCTGCATGTGTAGAAAAGCCAATTACCCTAAAACCTGGTGAAGAATGGAAAGGGAGACAACAAATAACTGCAGTTCGTTCCAGTTATTGCAGTGGTCAACTTGACCCACAGAGGTACTTCTCTATGGCTATTAGAACAGAATGAGGCCTGATGCTTCTCCCTCTGTACAGGTAAATCACACAACTTTTATGACAGTACTGTTTCAGTGGATGGTGTTTGATGCGCGGGCGCGGGCGCGCGCGTGTGCATGTTTTTTTGGTCGGAAAGTATTGAATTTGGTCTTGGTTGGAAGGAGGATTCATTATTAGTATATATTTTGCTGTTAGGCTTGTTAAGTATTTTCAGCATGGGTCACGATTGAAGCGGGCCGAAGAAATAGATCTAGGTGTTTGCAAATTTATACAATCTTTTTTAATGAAGATGAGAATAAAGGGCGTATAGACGACTTCGAATTTTTTTGGTCAATAGACGGCTCTATTAGTCGTATTCTTGTTAACTCAGTAAGAGACATCGTTTCTTGCTTTGCTTGTGCATCTTCCTGGAACAGCAGTATCATAATTGCAATTCTATTCCAAGTTTTCAAAGCTCTAAACATCCGGTTTTGTTATCTGCTCATTAGTATCCGTTGTTACAACTAGGTTGACATTTATGTTTCAAGTTTCAATCATGGGTTGGTCCAAAAAATGAATTCATTCATTGGTTTTGATAAATTAAGCTTCAGCCATTGGATGACTTCCAGAACCGCCCACGTAATACTGAAAAAGAGGTTAAATATATATACATATATGAGAGAGAGAGAGAGAGAGCAACACACAGGAGACTATGATGGGGCAGGGTAGTAAGAGAGTGAAGCCTAATATAAATTCTTAGATACCATACTAAATACAACTTGGCGTTTAATGCCTCAGCAATGGTGGCCATATTCCATTAGATGAGAACAAAGGGTTGCCGCTTGCTAAGGCATCAAACTTGAGTGTGATTAGTAGATTCTGATGATTCTTGAGTATGGTCAGACCATACAAGAACGCTCCAGGATGGGTTTTGCTTAGGCTTATCATGTTTGTGTATTAGATCAGTTTCTGATCTGTGCAGCATTTCCCACATCACTTGCACATCTTGATACCCACAAGTTTGTACTTCATCCTGAAGCTTCAGCAGCCCTCTACCTGCATCAAACAAAACCATCACCACCACCACCATATAAGATAAATTCATAATTAGAAGAGTCGTCCTTGACACCAAACTTAGGTTATGGCACAAATGGACTCTTTTTAGGCCAGAGAGAGTAATCAAAAGGTGTTTTGCGACAGAGAAACTCTGATGCTCTATGCAGGCCATTCCTAAAATAAGGAGGGTATAAAGTGGCACTCAAAAAGATGTGGAACCTATGTTTAGGTTGGTTGGCACTTGTATGTGAAAACAAGTAATTCATAACAGTGGCGTAATGGCTGAAAATTTGTTCATGAATCTGTGTGTAGATATGTAGATATTTGTGCATCCATATATTTACAATTTATGAACTTCCTTTCGTCTCTAAATGCTCTGCTTTGTGGATATAAAGCTTGACGAGCATAAAGCAAATATATAAACACACATCTATTATTCCATATCTGTTCTATCCACTATGCCTTTTCTGTGTCATTACTCATAAACCATCGCATACGAAAAGCGGATCTAAAGAAAAGAAGGAAACCTCTTTCTTCTGTTCTTTATCTTGTTTTTTCAGATTCTTTTGTACCCATAGTTCTTTTTTCTTTTCTTTCAGATCAAAAGTACAAATTTCAGTGCATACATTGAATGCAGAAAAGGCAGTGGCCTCCACAGTAGAATTGGAAAGAAGAAGAAAACAAACGAGAACCAGAAACAGGGTATTCAGTATGATACACCGGTTTCTGGCCCTGTTAAGTCTTTCCGATTCAATTTGTCCAAAAAAAAAAAAGAGGAGGAGGAGGAAGATAATTCAACTACGAAAGAGAGAGATGCTGATTTTTTTTCCCCCTTTGCCGTTGTTGTTGCCGATATGATATATTGATATCTCCATGGAAGATTTCTATCCTATATATGTCATTCATATCTATGAATAAACCACGATCAAGATAATAATGATAATAATGAGTTAACAAAGAACCATTTCTTCCCTTGCACATATAGATTTGAAAGTAAGTTTGTCACACTATATTAGAAACAGAGGTCAAGAACAGAGACAAACGAAGAAGAAGAAGAAGAAGAAGAAACAAAAAGCAAAATCGAAGCAATCAATACCGTTTTTGCGAGCTCTAAGACGAGAATAGAGAGCAAGCCAAACACGCCTCACGCCAAACGCCATCTTGTTCCAAATATCCATACACTATTATTATTCGTCGTCTTCTTCCGTAGCCAAAGCTTGCAGCAGCAGCAAACTTCTGATCATCAATCTCTCTCAGTGCGAATCAAAATCACAGTTCACTTCATTTCAACCTTTCCGACGGAGAAATCGTGAGTGAGTCTGAGTTTGATTTGATGATTAGCTTGGAAGCCAAAGTTGGGTCGCTATAGTGCTTTCTGATTTGTGCATTATAAATAAGAAGCTCCGAGTCAGACCACCGACACGTGATCTTATTTTTTTTAAAATTTGTTTTAAAATATAAAATTATTAACCTTTATCGGCGTCGCCTCCTCCATTAATTCCACTAGCGTCGTGTGTTGGTGACTTTTCTTGTTGTGGCTCTGCTTCATCATTCACTATTTACATCTTATGGATTCAGATTCTTTCTTAAAATTTTATTTTTTAAAAGAAAAATATAAGCTTACAAAAATGCCATTCATTTAATAAACGAGGGAGGGAAAGAAAGATATTTAACGAGTGAAATATAAGAAGTAATTTTGGAATAAGTTTGATTAATGAATCATCATTTTTCTCAAGCTATTTTATATTATGAAATATTAAATCACTAAAAAATATCTTATCAAATGAGGCAGATGGAGAATATTTTCTCCATTCAGTATTATAAAATATTTTTAATTAAATTACATTTTCAAAAAATTAGTTAATTATTTTTAAAATTACACACTTTTTTATTTTAATTTTATTTAAAAGCATGTCTCAATTAAAAAATCTATTAAATATACTTTCTAATTAAGAATATATTTTTTAAAAAAATCCTATTACTTGCATCTTAAAAGACTCAAAATGATTTATATTTTTCAATATGATATTTTGAAAAAAAATGTCCTTATAATATTGAAGGAAGGAGTATTCATTATTTTTGGGTTAAATTTAAATATTATCAAATATAATTAAGTAATTAATAATCACTCACGTTCAACATGAATTCATTTCATCTATAAGGTAGGAATCAATGATCTTATATTAAAAAAAAATTGAGTTTTTTTTTCCCAGTCTCAACCACCGATGTGTGGAATAACTTTTGAATAAAATTAAACAATGGTTAATTATTCTTCCTTTACTCTACTCTTTGAAATTTCTATAACTAAACTAAAGAAAGCAAATTTCAATTTCTTTTTCATTTGGCTCCTTTCTTCCAATTCTAACATGCATCTAGAATTGATCTTTCTTCTTACACTATAATGATTTTGTTTATGGAAAGAATCAAGAGAATATATTTTAACTTTTAAAATTGATAATTTATATGTTTCTAAGGAGGAGAAAAAAAAAAAAAAGGAATCAAATCAAAGACATGAGCCACCAAATGGCAATAATTTTTGTCGATGTATTATTGGACATGTATTATATAATATGGGAGGGTATATGAGAAAGCAGAAAGACACACGTGGTGGAGAGCATGTGGTATTATTTTGAGATACTTGGATTCAAAATGCGGTTTTTAACACGTGTCTCATTTCTTGTGATCCATTACACATCCATATCAAGTTTTTGGAAATTGTGGAAAAATAATTTTGCTTGAAAACAAAATGTGAACCAAACTTCAAAATTATTCGTTACCACTGTTTACGTGCGCATGGGCGGTTTGACTGTCCCCCGTTTTGCGTCTAACTTCCATTATTATTATTATTATTATTATTATTATTATTATTATTATTATTATTATTATTATTTTCTCTATAGATACTTCTTTAATCATGTCTATTAATCGCTCCCAACGTATTTTTCTGAAATTTAAAAAAATAAAACTTATTAATTTTATTTAAAAATTATTTTTATTTAAAAATTTAATAAGTTTTTAACTTCATCATTATTAAATATGTATACTTTAGCAACACATTTTTTTCCTCTAACATTTAATGAAGGATAAAAAGAAAAATTTATAATAAAAATTTATTGATGTGATTTATAAATAAGATAAAAAAATTTTTCTATTTGCTTTATAAATTGGAACAAAAAATATTCTCTTTTTACTCTATAAATAAGATTAGAAATAGTAATTAATTATTTTGTATCCAATATCATTAAATTAAATTTAAGCATTCTCATATGTAATTGAAAGCAGTTTAAAACTCAAAAGTTCTTCATACCCCAATTACTAAAACCAACATATATTAAGTATAGATCCATTCATTTTATGGTGGTGGCAATTACCCCCACAAACTTTTTAAATTTTATTAATGTAAGCGTATAATATGTGTAAATTGCCCCTATTTTATATACATGTCATATTCTTTCGATCATATTTATAAGGTAAAAAAAAAGGCATTTTTAATTATATTTATAAGTTATATTATTAATTTTTCAATACAAATTTCTTTTGTTATCCTTAGAAGAATTATGTTCTTAAAACATATATATTTAATAGAAATAAATCCAAAAACTTATTGAATTTTTTTAAAAAAAATTAAAGTTAATGAGTTTTAATTCAAGGTTTTTCAGTAAAGAAATTTTTTTTTGTCAAACCGGTAAAATATGTAATAAGTAATTTATAAGTAAAATCAAAATATCAAGAATTTGATGATATTATATAAATGTGAGCCTATTATAACAGAATTCACAAAGTTAAGATATATTATAAAATAAGAAGTTTCTACACCCTTTTTATACAAACAGATATTGACCAAAGAAATTTTGACATAAATTGCATTATTTATAGCTTCTAAATACATTACTTTCACTTCCAATGAATTTGAGCTCTAGTGAAGTTGAGGGCTCATATCTTTTTTTTTTTAATTTATTTCATGAGGGCTCATATCTTATGAATGAAAAAATTACTTCTAAGTAAATTCAGTAATGCTTAAATTCAATAAGAAATTATGACTGCTTAATTATAAGATTTTATATTGGAGTTTGTATGAATATAAAAAACATCTTTTGAGAAAGTTAAAGACTTGTTGATTCTGTTTTCTATTTTTATGTTATCAAAACAATTTTCTAGAATAGTTTTCTAGAACAAGTTTTGGAAGAAAAAAAAATCTATTCATTCATTATTTTAAAAAACATATCTAAATTGGTGGAATAAAAAGTCAAAAAATAATTTATTTTATTAAAATTATTGTCATTAATGAAAGCATAGTATTTTTTTTTAGTTTTTCAGAATACAAAATAACAAAACATTTAAAAGATATTATATTTTTTTAGTTATATAGGATAACTTTTAACTTTTTTATTTTTTAACAGATAATAGAAAACACATTTTTTTAATTTTTCTAATTTTTTGTTTTTTAGAACATAAACGGTTGTTAAAAAAGATTTCCAAACAAATTCTTATTTTTTATTGAATCTAACAATACCTGAATATGATCCACTCAAATAGTTATATAAAAAATAATACTTAAATTTAACATAGTAGTATCATGTAATTATATTTTATGTATTGATGTCCTGACAGAACTGCTAGATCTAGAATTAGGATGAGTCCTATGCTTTAGCACAAAATCTAAAATAAATCAAATTGTTGATCACTCGCAAATAGTATAATTTAATGTAATTTATAATATTTTTATATTAATAACAAGTTATTGATGATTGGTAATGCAGAATACGAGGAAGAGGAGCAACGTCGGTGACGTGGTCAATTAGGGATCAAATGTCAACATTGGTTGCTCCTCTGACTCTGTCAATCATAGACTCACCATTTCTTTTCAATTTCAAAATTCATTCTTTCTTAATGAATAAACAAATAAATTATCAGTGTTGGGATTTAGGTTCTCCCTCTCATCATACTTTTTATGATTTTTTTAATAATTCATGATGAGTTATGTTTTGTAATTATTAAATGATTTTTTATTATCATTTTATTCTTTTATGTTAATTTAATGACATTTTATATAAAATTAATTTTAAATTCTAATTGAGCTTTGGTTGAGGTCTCCATCATGCATTCAATTTCACTTTAACCCCTGTTTGGTTATAACAGTTAGGAAGGGAGTTTCTAATAACTTCGATTTGAAAAAAAAAATAAATGGGATTATAAAATTTTACCAAGGAAAATATATAAATTAAAAGTAAAAAAATTAATTAAAATATTCTGATCCCAGCAATCTATTTTTTTTTAAAAAAAATGAAATCATTAGAACTTTTCCACCCCTCCTTGTTCTCTATTCCACTCCAACCAAATAGATCTTAAGTTTCAAGTAATTTATCAATCCCATATTATTTTTTAAAAAAAATGTTAATCATAATTAGAAGCATGCAATTCTTGCATTTCTTTATATACTTCTCCCATCTCAAATTATAAAATATTTTTTAATAAAATCTTACAAACATATTGTAAAACATATTTAACAATATTATTTTTTTAATATAGATAGAGAGACAGAAATTAAATAGAGAGATAAAGTATAATATTGAAATAAGCATATCTAACAAAATATTAATCTTTTCAAAATATTTTATATTTTAATACATCAAATCTCTCACAAAAATATCTTATAATTTAAAAGAAACAAAAGTATAACTAATCAATATTTACATGACATCACGAATATTGAAAATGGCCTCATAAATTGAAATTTAGTTGTGTGGTGGGTCAAGGTTAGGCATTAATTAAATTAAATGCTACATGCCATATTCTTGAAAGCAATTGAGGGAGAAAATTAGGGGACTTTTGGGTCATGCATGACGAACACAAAGTCTTCAATTAATTGATAGAAGATATGACAATCTAGATTTTTGCTTCAAATGGGAATGAACTTTGAAATTGAATGGTTTCACTTCTCGTGGTTAGAATTCTTTTCTTTTATTTGTTTTATTTGTCAATTTCAACTAATTAATTAATCAAGAGGAAAGAAATGGCAGAAACGGTGTGTGACTCACTTTTTCATCTCTTCACATCTAATTGTCAATGTCTATGTGCACCTAATAATTCCTGACAATTCCTTGGTTTTACCTGCCAATAATAATTAATTATTCATGATTATCACAAATAAATAGGAGCGCACACACACAATACTCCCTCCAATCCAAAATATAACCATTTTCTCTCAATTAATCTTGATTCAAAATATAAACAACATATAAAATGTAAAATATTTTTTTCTATTTTACTTCTCAATTTATTAATTTAATATTTGTAAAAATTTATCTCTCACTCATCATAAAATATATTGAAAATTAAAATTAAAAATTGAAAACATTATATATTTTGCCGGGAATAGAGATTTTATTAATACGTGAATTTTTTTAAAAAAACGGAGTATTATAACATAACGCGTGGGACAGGAAATATCTAATCCAATGACCAATGTAAATAGTTCATCCCACTTGGACTTATTATGAACCAAAATCTAAGCAATAATTAATAACGTAGAAGGCAATGAATGAGAGACTGGTAAAGTTACAGAGAAGCTTTATTCAATCAATCAAATGCTTCTCTGTAACACATCAATGCTAATAACAAAAAGGGAATAATGGATTGATTATGAAAAGCAGAGGAGGATTACAAACACACATATTTCTCTAGGAAGTTTCACGTTGATTAAAGCACTGGTGGGTCAAATTTGGAGACAGTGGGGTAATCTTTGTTTTGGGTTTTTTTTTTTGGCTTTTTTTTTGCCATTAAAGCACGTGGGGTTAATAGGTAGTAGGTGCTATTATTTATTTAACCTTTAAACTTTTGTCATTTTTTATTTAAAAAAGGTTAATCAAAGTTTAAGTAAGTTTTATCTTAGAAACTTTCTAACCCACGTTTTGATGCAACAAACAGAGAAATAACACAGACGCCTAATAAGTTTAGAAGTAAAACAAAGATTAAAGGTTATTTTTAACTCTAAATCGTATGTGAAAGTACACAAATAAATTTAAATTTAAATTTAAATCAGTTTTAGCTTTTAACTTATAAATTCGTTGCCTACCCCAATGTAAACTTCCCCAATTCTACCATTTTGTGGGTTCCGCATTTTAAAATTTTAAATATTTTTTAGTGAGTCCTACTATTTTTAAATATTTTTTATAATATAAAAAAAACCCTCTCTCTCTCTCCTCTCCCTATCCATCTCATTCTCTCCCCCATCTCTCTCTCTCTCTCTCTCACAACCATAGATTCTTTAAGTTGTCTTACCACACCTCTGCCTCCAGCTTTCATTAACCCAATCCGATCCAATGACACATTATCAGCATCTCAACATCTTCCCCTTAAACCCTAAAAACTTGATCCATGACAAAGATGTCATGCATGATGACACCAACATCATCGCTTTCTTCCCACGGCCCTGCCACCCACAATGGCCTTCTCAAACAAGACTTTACTATCAACACCACCAATACTTGAAGTTCACTATGCTCATGCTAGAGAGCCTAATGACCTTATTGAAAATGACATGCAAGGCCTTGTCCTTCTCTACCTCCACATACTACTAGAAAGATAAAAATTAGTGACGGATCCCAATCCATCACTAATGACAGGCATTTTGATTAAATATTATAAATTTAGTAATTGATTTAAATTTTTCACTAATTTTTGTCATTAAGTCTTTATATTAATAAAAGATTAGTGACATATGTTTTTAATTAAAAATTAATAAAATGTGCTTAGATATTATAAAAAATAAAAAATTTATAATATACAAAGAGAGAATCACGTAAAATATTAATAATTACTAAATTAAATAATTATATGAATAATTTTTCTCTCATTATAAATAAAATATATAATATAAAATGATATGAAAAATAACAAACAATTTTTCTTTTATTATGCAAATTTAAATATAAATATAAATTTTTTATCATATGAAAATATTTAAATTATAACATAGATAATATAAAATGATATACACAAATATTTATTTTCATAAAATATATTAAATGATATTAAATAATATGTTTATTCAATAATAATATACATAGGTTTATATATTTATATGTATTAATGTTTGTGTGTGTGTGTGTGTCTATATGATAATATATATTATCAACATATTTAAATAATAATAATAAAAAATATATTAAGTTAAATATATGTGTTCAATTAAGTAATATTTATTAAATTTTGCTCATTAAGATTGAAAAGTCGTTACAATTTAATTGGCAAAAGGTGTCTATGAAAGGAGGGAGGTCTTGGGTTTGAGATGAAGCAATATCTCAAGCAAAGAGAATTAACATACATTGCTGATATGGTGGTAACATGGCATGGAGTTCTAAGTGGTGATGATATGGTAGGTGGTGAGGGTGATGTGTAACATCACAAAAATTCAAACCTTGATTAAGCAAGTTAAATAAGGATAATTAGTAAATTAATGTGGTAATTGGCGTATCGATAACTAGAGAGCATTAACAGGACTTTTGGGTTGTGTTTACAGCCTTTGGATTGGGTTCAAAATAGAATCAGGTCACCTGAACCTTAAAAAGAGAGGAAAACAAAGAAATGTGGCTTAATGTCACAAGTCGCAACATAGGCATCGTGTACCACTGCATAAGGGTCACAATTATGAAGGAATTACTTTATGTACCACATGCCACTACACGTGATATGTGTGCTACAGTGCATGAACCAATTACTCGAAGAAGGAAGCCCTTTATACCACATATTTCAGTGCATGTTGCCTGAGCCGCAGTGCGTGGCCAAAAAAGTTCATCAAACGTGAGTCTGATGCAGAGAAAGAAAGAAAATAAAGAGAGTTTAGCAAGAAGAATAAAGGGCTTGGGGTTTGCTCTATTAGGGATTCTTACCTTAGAAGATTGGAGATATTTTAAAGCTTGTAAAAATCAAAGGTAAGTTTCCTAAGCCCTAACCATTTTCCTCTTCCATTTTTTATGAATTTGAAGTTAGGGTTTGGTTAAGGAAGTGATTTTCATATCCATAGGACTATGGGTCTGAACCTATTAATTTAAATAGAGTTATGTGGGAGTTGTTTGAATGATTTAAACCATGTTTTGAGCAATCAATGTATTTTACTACTTGTTAAAGGTCATGAATAGCTAAAAATTACCATAAATAAGGTTAGTAAGAGGGTTTGGATGCCATTAATGGTGATTTGAGAGTTTAATAAAGCTAATAAGAGTCAATGGGAGTTAACAAAACCCAATGGGTATGTCTAAAAGTAAGAAATTATGATTTTGGGAGTTTAAAATGTTGAGTTGAGGAGTATAAAATTTTGCAATCATGAAATTGATGCTTATTGCTATGACTAATTATAGAGTAATTATATACCGGCACCATTCAAAATTTGTGAAGCTCTGGAAGTCTATTATTGATGGTTAAATCTTTGACCTCTCAAAAGTTTGAGGTAATCGAAAAACTTACCTGTACTTTTGTGTGTTAATTAGTTATGTTATTTCATAAATCACTCTTGAGATATGTGATATTGGTTTTTGCAAGTGTGGCATGATATACTTGAAATTTTATAAGTTGAGCATGACTTGTAGTAGGAGTGTTCAACCTTATGCCTATCTTAATTGGCCTGGTTCCATTGTGGTTATATCGTGATGGGTCTTTTTTGGCCAAAAAAAAATAAAGACAAGACTTTATAGGACTAGACGGGAAAGAAGTTCAAGACAGGATGGGACACCAGTTTCCCTTAGAATGTTCCGTCCCATCCTAAATATTATATATATGTATATGTTTTTATTTTAAAAATATATATTAATTAATTTATACTTACATTAATTATAATTTCAAGCAATTCCTATTTAAAACTAAAATGTTTTTTATGTTGACAATTTTACTGACACAGAGTAAGTAGTACAAGGTAATCTCTTTCTTTACAATATATTAATTATATTAATACAATTTATTTTTAGATCTATCTATTTAATACTTTTTGTTTATATCATTTTTCTTGCTTTATTTTTGAAAGAATTACTAGCTTAACGTATCTCAACTAAATGAAAAGGACAATTACTTGATATTGTGCCTGGTTTGTCTGTTGTTATTGCTTTTATGGCCTAGAGATCACCTATAATTGCTATTATAATATATTATGCCTCATGTATATTTGACTTTAAGTCATACACTTGTAGTGATAATTGATGTAATTCAATAATTAATTTTAAATTATTGTGATTTATGTACTCGTATTGTTTTAATTTTAAACTTAATAAGTTATGTGATTTAAAATTTTAATGAATATTGTTATCTAGGTATTTCTCCTATATTGTTCATCTTATTGGGATGGTGGGATATCCCAATCTCATTCTAATTCCTAATTAGACGGAATGACTTTTTGGATAGGATGAGACATGAGATACATGTGTCCCATCCTGTGAACATGTCTAACTTGTGGTATATTAAAAAGCTATAAATGTGTGTGAACATGCTCAATGGAGTGATTGATGTGATATAAGGTGATATAACAAACCTTATGCTTTTCCTCATATCATTAATGAATAATGTGAAACAAATGTAAATTTGTGAGTTATGTAGAGAAAATTGTACGTGATGGTGAAGTTACATGCTAAGTTGTGATGTGAGAAACACATGATAAAGATGATGATAAGTGAGTACATAATGATGATGTAAGAAATTTTAATGCTAATTATGATGATTTATATGCATGTTATGAGTTGCACACTTATACATGGCATGGAGAATCTAAACCCACATGGTGTGGCCGTCATTCAAAGCTTAATAGCTTTCCTTGATTGTATTCATATTGTCCTACTTGTTCAACTAAAGACTATCCCATGGTTTATTAAGGAACTCAAACCTAACCTAATTTCCACTTGTTTGATAAGGAGGCTAGTTTAAGGGAATAATACTCCATATTATGAGATTTAGGGGAAATCATAAATCACAAGTGAGTTCAGTAACCTTGATTGTGTAACTTCTCACACATGTAAGGTTGAGGTAGTCTCATCACATGGATGGGCCTATTGTGTAATAGCTCATGATTTTATATCAAAGACATAAGAAAATTATAAGGGAGGTGTGATCATACATATGTCATTAATGGCATATAGTTGTTGATATTGTGACCCTAGTGAATCGATGTGAAATCATGTGATCAATGATGTAATTGTGTATTCATCCCTAAATTGAATGCACATGTGAAAGCTATGTATGCCACTTGCATTTTAATTAATTGACATATATTAGTATTGATGTACCTTGGTTATTGACTGGTTACACTCACCCCTCTCTCTTCAATATTACAAGTACTAACTTGTAAAGGGTGTCCTAAATTAGGATTTTGATCATCACACTAACTATGGTTAATCAAGGACTAACCTAAGAGGATTATCCTATAGAGATTAACTTAAACAAGTTGTTAACATGTATTTTCACAAACTATATAAAACTAAGGGATCCTGAGTCTTTAAACACATTTCAAGAACTCATATCATTTAATTAAACATATGCAGAAGTATGATAAAGAAAACACATCTCAATATGAGAGAAAAAACTTCCCCCTTTATTTTTCTCTCTATGCCTTACTCCACAAAATAGATATATTTACAATATAATATTTGGCCACTCAAATCCTTCCATAATTGACAGCAGGAGGCCAAGGTTTCAATCACATTTATCACAATGACTATTACCTAGTCATTATACTCTATATATCATCTATTCATCAATAGCCCATCATATGTATGAATTTTCCTTTTCATTCACATATAATTAAGATCAACTACTCACCCTTGGACATCAAAAACACAAGGGGAGACCATAATAACATTCAAGTTTTCAAATTAAGCAGATAATAACTATTTTCACTTGCACAAATATTTTGGCCCATTAATATAAACACAAGCATCAAACCATATTCCTAAGGCCCAAAATACATTTCACCCAACACAAAATTTATAATGCAAGTGGATCAAGAATATATTATACTAGTTGGCAATATCAAAACTAAATACACATATCAAAATAAAAATAAAAAGGCCTATAAAAGTAATTATTATCATTTGGCCTAATCCTTCTTTCCTCTATTTTTCTCAGATGAGCTAGCTCTTATAATATGTTAAATGAGAGGGGTGAATACAATCACTCAGTAATCAAGGTACATCTAAGTTATATAAATGTATGATAATTAATCATGAATGCAAGTGGCTAATAAATTTATCAAGGTGAACATGTAAACAATCAGATTAATAACATGTTAATCACATTAACATCTAACTCATATAAATAATCTCAAGAATAAAATTAAATATAAAATTTGCATAAATGGCCACATATACATTATTCACATATTTACTACATGTTATCATTTTCACAATATAATCATATTCTCAACATAGCCATCAATCACTCAAATGGCATGATAATAATAATATGCATGATTAATCTCTTCCTTATATCCTTTATTATTTCCTCTGACATGAAATTTGTAGGCCAACAATCAGAAGGGATCGTCTATATGATAAGACTACCCAAGGCCTTAATCATACCATGAGTGGCTACCGAGTCAAGGTTACCTTACTCACTTATGAATATGGTTTCCCCCATATCATACACTATGAGGTGTCATACCCAAAACTAGCTCTACCCAAAACTCTAGATAAGTCAGTAGGGTCAAGTCCCTTAATAGGAACAATGCTATAGTACCGTACAAGATAAGTAGCAGCTATAACCCCTAGGATTATCGGTTAATAGCCAAGTACCATATGGATTTTGCACAACCGCTAACTCTTTCACTAAGGTGAACTCCTGCCATATAATTATGCTCATGAGAAAATGCATTTAAAAAACTCAAATATATAATTTATAATTATCCCACATACTCATCAACTTTCTTTCTTAACAAGTATCAAGAATCATTATTTTTCAATCATGCCTATTGCATTAATTTTTATATTATCACATAAATCACATTAGCATCATATAAAATTCAACATGCTTATATACAATTCATCACTATGCATAATCTATAATTTCTAATCAAGAGTATGCACATCATCATCAACCAGCAATCTCATTACTCACACCAAATCATAATTAACCTGGTCACAATCATAAGGTTTCAATAAAGCCATATATGCATTATAAACAACCATTTTAGAATTTAGAGAGAGAGAGAGATATATATATATATATATATATTTTTTGTTTCACCAACATAAATAATTAATTAACATATAAATGCATAAAATAATTTTTTTTGGTTACCTTAACCTTTAAGAGGTCAAAGGTTACCCCTCAAGTTACAACACTTTCAAATCTTTTCAAGCTTGAATGATGTTAAAATAAAATTAATTTATAATTAATCATATCCTAATGTATCAATAATATTATTTACACAATTTTCACTTATATTCCAACACCTAAGTATTTATTTTATTTTGTTAAGACCTTAGTTTTAGCCTCTTGAGTTCTAAAATTTAATTTCATATTTAAACCTATCTACTTGGTTCAATAGCTTCCTTCATAATAATTTTATTGAAGTTTGACTAAAAATATCATTCAAATAATTTTCTAATATCAAAATCTCTCTTTTTATTCCAAAAATTCGCACCTAAAAAACACCCAAAAATTACAAACTTGATCTCAAGCCTAGAATCATTATTCTATAGCCATAATAATTTATTTCTCATCCCAAATAATAAGCTAAATATCAACAAATCAATTTATATTTTAGATTTAACTAAAAATCTACCTATAGAGATCTAGGGATAAGTTCAAAGGCCTTAAATTCCAATTCTATCAACAAAATAAAAATCTAAAATATTTATTACACTATCAACAACCTCAATAACTAGATTTACTCATCAAAAATTTATCCCTCTTTCAAACCTTAAGTTTTTAAAATCTCAAAATCTGCAACTCAAGGCAAAAAAACAAATGATTAGGAAAATATTTAGAACACTTAACTAGTCTTAAAATACCTAAAATCTTATCTGAAGTATCCTATTATAAAGGTTCACTTTCTAAATCAGCTCTCATTGGCAACGCGCACCCGCTCTATATCTATTTTCTCTGTCGCGCACGAAGAGAAATGAGGAAAGGGAAGAGAAAATGAAATCAGAAGGGTGGGTGTGTCGTTTTGAAAAAAAAAAGGTGTAGGTCCTATGTATTTTTATTTTCTTCCTACTCTTTGAATCAAAATGCGCACACACAAATTTAGGCATTTAGCAAATCCGTTCTCTCTCTGTTTCTCTCTTTTTTTTATTTTATATATGTATACACACACACTGAACACATACACCAATATCTTTCCCATCTATTTCTCTTCTTTTTTTTTTCTTTATTTCATATCCCTTTCTCTTTTCATAATAATAATAATAATAATAATAATTCTATTTTCTAAAAAAATCATAAGTTAGGATTTGGATTTATGCTAAATTAAATCCAACAATAATCTCCTAACAAAAATTATTTATCTCTAAAAAATTTTTCAAATTACTCACTTGCTCTCAATTAACTTAATTAATCTTGGGTTAAATTTTTTGGATGTTACATAACTCATCAGGTCATGTAACATCCTGAAAATCTCAACCTCAATTAATTAAGGTAAATGAGATTAAATTAGTAATTGAGGATAATTGAGTAAACAAGTATGGTGTGTAGTTTAAGAGGTCTAGTGGACTTATTGGCTTGTGATTATGGCCTTAAGATTGGGTTGGAAATGATAATAGGTTGTTTAGGCCCTAAAAAAGAAGAAAATGTGTACAGGAGTTCTCTATGCCATGCATCGTGAAATGTGTATCATGTGCCATGGCACGAAGGCCAAAATTAGAGAAGACAAGCCTCTATGCCATATGTCACAATGCAGGGAGTGTGCATTGCGGCGTATGGCTCAATATACACGAGGCAATACTCGCTGTACCATTCACTACAACACTACATGTGGTTAAAACTTTTTGTGAACACTGTATTTTTATCCAAACATTTATTAAATTTAATAAAAATAATAATGAATTCAACCAAAAAAATACAAACAATACAAAAATAAAATTTAATCCTTTTTAGGATTATATTTTCAAAAAAAAATAATCTAACATAAAAAAAGGTATTCTTGCTTAATTCAAAATCAAATTTTTTTCTCTTAATCTTATTTCCAAAATTATGATTAACATAATATGAAAAAATAAAAAAAAGAAGAAAGCATTAAAAAAAAGAGAGAGAGGCATTAAACATTAACAAAGAAGAAGAAGAAGAAGAAGGAAAAAGCATTAATATATATATATATATATATATATATAATTAGGCAGATGAAACGCTAAAAAGATCAGCAATTTCACCTAGCCCTTAAGTTGCTTTTTGGCAGACACAGGGCAGACATCACACAACAGAAGAAGAGCAGACATGATGGCAGAGCGCATACACGCGCGAAGCAGAAGCAAAGCAGACAAACGATAGCAGAAACAGAGAACGCATGCACGCAAAGAAAAGGAGTTAGAGATGCATGTAGAAGAGGGGTGGAGAGAGACGTGGGAGAAAAAGGAAAAACAGAGCATAAAAACATAGCACAGATGATAGACGAGAGGGAGGAGGAGGAAGAAAAGAGCAAGAGAAGCCTAGACAAAGATGAAAAACACGAGAAGCAGAGATGGAGAAGGATTAGAGATGAAGAGAAGAAGAAGACCAAGTGAGAGATGCACGAGCACAGAGACGGAGAGACCAAAAGAAGAAATAGAGCACAAAGAAAAAGTTTGAGAGAGAGTAAGGGATGAGAAGGAGACTGAGAGTGAGAGAGCATGAATAAAAAAGGAAAAATAAAGCATGAAAAGAAAAAAAAGAGAGAGCACAAAGAGAGACTAAAAAAAAGAGCCAGGGATGAAGAGAAGAGAGAGACCGAGAGGGAGAAACAGGGACAAGAAAATGGAGCAAAAAGCAGAGCACAGAGGGACTAATCCAAAACTGAGAAAAAATGAAAAGCAGAGATGGAGAAGGTAGGAGGAAGGAAAGAACACGAGAAGCAAAGACAGAGAAAGTAAGGGGAAGGAAAGAGCACAAGAAGCTTGGACAAGGATGAAAGAATGAGAATGAAACGCAAAGGAGAGAGAAGAAGAAGAAGAGACCGAGATTGTGGGAGAGTTTTGAATCCAGATATTGTGGCATCCTATGACTACGTATTTGCATAGGATGAAGACTTGGGACTTTAGCATTTCAATGCAGAGAAGCACTTAAACCCGATGAGAAAAAAAAGGAGAGGTGATCGTGAAGTTCACAGAGTAACAGAGGAGGAACCAGGATGGTGCACAAACCCTCATCTGCCTACTTGTGCAGCTTTTATTGAGATTATGGCTCCTATGTTTTCACGAGATGCATAGCATTATGTGTGGCATATGATTCAAAATGACCTAGTCCACGGGTAGGGTCTTGACTTCACTCTCAAAAAATATATTGAACCTGCATTAACACAGGTTTGGATAAAATATTTTTCTTAAAGATTTGCTAATATAATTATGGCTGTGACAAATTTTATGTGCATATATGTTGTAGAAGGGATAAGTGAAATTTGCTTTAATTTTATATGGGCACGTATTGAATGAATGTTTGTTCTGACATGGTGATTAATGTATGTTTAAATTCATTTAAATGCTTAAAAATGGATTAGCAATCTAGTTCTTCAAAATTCTGATTTCATGATCTTATTGCTTGCATTATGAGAGCTATCCAAATTTAAGTATTTGATGATATATTAGTAAATATAAGAGTATGCTCTCAAGTTCTAAAGCATTAGTTAAAAGTTATGGGTTAGAATCACATTTTTTATTTCAAGTTTTCATGGGTCACTGTCCAACTGAAATGATTCTATATCGTGAGGATTAATAAGATTTTGCAAGTATGAGAATCATTTTGTATATAATAATATGAGTTCTAAAAAATCATCAACAACAACAACAACAAGCCTTTATCCCACTAGGTGGGGTCGGCTACATGGATTGCAAGACGCCATTGTGCTCTATCATTTATCAAGCTTTTAGGAATATTATTAATTAAGAGATCGCGTTCAACAACTTTCAAGAGTGTTCTCTTAGGCCTTCCTTTACCTCTCTTAATCGGACTTAAAGTTATATGTTCCACTCTTCTCACTGGTGCCTCCTTGGTCTTCTTTGTACATGTCCAAACCATCTCAACTGATTTTCTACCATTTTTTCCTCAATAGGTGCCACCCTCACTTTTTCGCGTATGTGCTCATTTCGAATTTTATCTTTACGTGTATGTCCACACATCCATCGTAACATTCTCATCTCTGCTACTCCAACTTTATGCTCTTGCTGTCCCGTTAGAGCCCAGCATTCATTCACTACTATATAACATTGCTGGTCTGATAGCAGTACGATAAAACTTTCTTTAAGTTTATTTAGTCTAAATAATTCTAAAAAATAAATTCTCTTTAAAATCATCATTAAAATTAATTCTCTTTTTATAATTAATAAAATATTTAAGTCTCATGAGAGATTTCAAGAATTTTCATAGAGAATTAAATTAAGTACATTATCGTGTGGGATAATAAATTCTTATAGAATTTCATAATTATTAATTTATATAGTAAATAAATAATTTTTTGTAAATAAAATTATAAATTATTTTAATAAAATTAATTAATTAATTAAATTAATGTATTAAATCTTTTGGTCATATGAGATTTTGAATATCTATAGACCTTTAGAATAATCATCTTACCGTAAAAGTCAATAACTTTATAGGTATAGCGATTAAGATTTCTATATTTAAAAATACAAATTGTATAATTATGCATTTAAAATATATTTAAAAATATATTATTTAATCCTTTATTGTGTGAGGATTTCCAATCTTTACAGATATTTTGGATAATCGTATTACTATAAAAGTCAATGAGGCTTTACAAGTATAATGATTAAAAGTATTTTCAAAAAAAATATATATGATAAACGTACTAAGAAAATAATAATATTATTAATATTTAAAAATTTAAGTAAATAAACTAAGTTGTTAAACTCTTTCATCGTGTGAGAGTTTGAAACTCTATAAATATTAGAATAATTATATTATCGTATGAGCCAATAAGGCTCTGCAGGTATAGCAATTAAATTTTCAATCATAGAATTAAAAAAATTAAACACTTTACCTTTTTCTTATTCCAAAAATTTAAAAATAGAGAAAATAATTAAAATCAAATCACTTTTTGTAATTTAAAATACACATATTAAAATTTTAAAAAATTATTTTATTTGCAAATGGTGAATTATATTTGATTAATTTCTCTTTAAAAGTATTTTTACCAACAAACTTATAATCCCGAACTATGTAGACTTTGATTCTCATCACAAGGTACGTAGGCCTTAGAGTTGAATTCTAAGTCAAGTTCTTCCTCATAAATAAATAAATATTTCTTACTTAATTCTTTTCATTTTTATATAAAACACTTAAATATAAAAGGGATAATTAAATAATTTCAAAACCATATTAATATAACACAACAAACTTTAAGTAATCATTCTCACGAACGGGTATTATGGGGTTCTAACACTTTTCCCACACTCAACCGACTCCTGAACCTATTCTTTGATTTTGCAAACTGTAACAGTACGGAGCCACCCTTGGGCCTCGACTCGGTACTGGACTCTAGCCCATCACTGGACCAAAGCCGACTTTCTCACAGGTGGTACTGTGGTATTCCTCCCACTGCCTCTCCAGGGTCTTTTGGAACCTCCCCAGACTCGAACCTCCAACCTCTACCACCTTAATGAAGTTGAGGCGAAGTCTGGTACCATTGAGTCACTTCCCTGGAGAGGCAGTGGTGAGGAATAACCACAGTACCACCTGTGGGAAAGTCGGCTTTGGTCCAGTGATGGGCCAGAGTCCAGTACCGAGTCGAGGCCCAAGGGGTGACTCCGTACTGTTACACAAACCATTCTTATCCTCCTTCAAAACAGCTTCCCACAATTTCTCTTAAAATCTTAATGGCGACTCCTTGTTCAGCTGATTCCTGCCGCAAAGGCCAGAACCTTCGCTCACGCACCTTTCGCATTGCATTTTTTAGGTGCAACACTCTTGATTATCAAGCACGAGTTAGGTTGAAAAACCAAGGAAATAGAGAGAGTCTATAGAGAGGGACGAAAAGCTTGAGGTTTTCTCTATTAAAGCTTGGAGTTTTGAGACATTTAAAGTATTTAAAGCTTATAAACACTAGATGTAAGTTTTCTAAGCTTTAATCTTCTTTCCTCTTTCTCTTTTAAGACTTCTCAGTTTAGGTTTAAAGAAGAGAGTTGATTTTTGAACTTTAAAGGCTATGGGTCCAAACCAATTAATTTAAATAAAATTAATAGGAGATGTTTAAGTGATTTAAACATTAGAATGAGCAATGAATACGTTTTTGATAGTTGAGGGTCAATAATGGCCAAAAATCCATAATAAATGTGGTGGTTGGAAGTTATTAATGTCATTAATGGTTGTTTGAGAATTCAAAAAAAATTAATGTGAGCTAACGAGAGTTAATGAACTCAATGAGTATATTTAAAAGTAAAGAGGTTGTGATTTTGGGAGTTTTTAAGTGTTGAGTTGAGAAGTAAGAGTTGTTAAATCATGATATTGATGGTCATGGTATGATTTGTAGATTAAATTACATATTGGCACCATTCAAGCTTTGTGAAGCTTTATATGTGATTTGTTTTGACAGGTAAACCTTTGATCTCTTAAAAGTTTGAGGTAATTGGAAAAATCTTGCTTGTACTTTATATGTTGATTTATTATATGGTTTTAATTATTATTGAAATGTGCAAGTATGGCGTGTGATATGGAGTTAGTTAATATGACATAATAGATAATTGTTGCTATGACAAATTTGCAAATTGTGAAATGACATGTATAAAGATATGTGTACGAATAAGGAGATAAATATTTAATAGAGGAGTTCCATGATGACATGATAATGTGTGAGCATATGACAATATGGAGTCCTATGATAATTTGTGATATGGAGTTCAATGATTTTTTGTGATGTGAAAATGTGATGATTGTAAAATGAAAGGAGTATGACAATGTTGTTATATATGCCTATATTATGAATACTTATGCATAATATGAAACATTGCATGATCATATGAGACAAGAGTTTTCTTAGAAAGAGAAGTAATGAGTTAAAATTCATGTGGTATGGTAGCCATTCAGAGCTCAATATCTTGCCTAGATATATTTGTATTTAATATCATACTCGTTCAATGAGATACTATTCCATGATTTATTGAGAGACTAAAAGCTAGCTTAAGGAGAATTACACTCCATATTATGAGATTTAGGGAAAATTGTGACCCATAAATAAGTTAAGTAACCTTAGCTAGATAGCTTCTCACATATGAAAAGTTAGAGTAGTCTCATCACATGAATGAGCCCATTGTGTAATAACTCACAGTTTCATGTCAGAGGCATAAAGAAGGTATAAGGGAGGTGTGATCATGCATGTTGCTATTAAAGACACACGGTTGTTTGTATTGTGACCCTTGTTAATGAATTTTATGTGAATTATGTGACTATCAATAAAAAATGCTAAATTAAGCTTCATGAATGATAAGTTGACATGTGTATGAAATGGGATACTACTTGCATTTTATTTGATTGACATACTTTAGTATAGATTAAATGTACCTTGATTTCTAAATGGTTATACTCACCCCTCTCTCTTCAATATTATAGGTGCTAGCTCATCTAGATAAGAACGAGGTAAATAATCTGAGGTTTATAATATCTATCCTAACTTTGTAAGCCTCATTTATTTTAAGAATTATGTGTATACTTTTTTGTGATATTGTTAATTAGGAGATTACATGTTTTTGCTTACCTGCACTATATAATTATTGTATTAAATTACGTATTTTGGGTGCTAAATTGTATGTGTGTTAAATGTGATATCGAGAAGGGCTAAAAATATTAGTGCAAATAAGGAATGAGCAAATTTGTGATTAATAATGACTTATATGATGCCTAATGCAATTAAGGCTCCCCCTTCTATTTTTGTTATTAAGGAGTTGAGCATTAAAAATGTTGTAAATGTGCTATGTATATGTGGTTGTTTGTTGCACAAGTGTCCTGTGGTTCATTGAGTATGGTTTAGGACTAAAGTTAGGCTTTTGGCATTTGGATTGTTAATTGGGCACCTAAATTGTGTTGTGATTGTGAAAGGAGTGAGTTTAGAAATGAGTATTCAACTTTTGATTGAGAAATAATTTGAATGTGAAATTTATGCTGTTAGTTAGAACTCGAAGAAAGCTTTTTATAAATACTTAGATACCCTCAATTGAATGTCGGACAGAGGAATGTGAGGCATTGGAAGTTCACACGGATGCTATCATTTCATTGCTATCATGACATACAATGCATCACAACGCATGGCATAACAACGGATGTGCCGTAGCATGTGTCTAACATGTCATCGTGTACCATTGTTTTCTTGTACTAGAATGTTATTTTTCAACTCAATCGCAAATGCTTTGATATAATTTGATATTCCATGCTTTCGTATACTTATTTTACTCTAATTTTTGGTTGGGAAAGTATATTTAAGTATTTTTAAAGTTTGAAAAGAAATTATTTGGGATCTCATTTATGTGATTTTACAAACTTAGTAATTTCTTAATTTAATTCCATAATTAACCTTAGTTTTAGAGTTAAGTGTAGATTAGTAAGGGTACCCATACAAATCAAGATAGAGGAAACTGCCTAAGGCATAGGATTTCACATCTTAATCTTTAGGCCTTCTTTATCTTGTATATTCATGTGTATAATTTTATCATATTGCCAACTAGAAGTCAAATGTTTTCATTTACCTACATTATTGAATGCTTGAGTTAATTGTTTGTATTTGAGCCCTAGATTGTATGAGAATTAAATGTGAAATCCATATAAGGCTAAATATTAGTACAAGTAAGGAGTAAGTATATTTGTTAATGATAATAAATTAGATGAGGAATTACATGATTGAAACTCCCCCTTCTATTTTTGAGATTAAAGGATTGAGGAATAGAAATGTGATATTTGTTATTGGAGTATTGTGTTGTATTGCATAGGTCAATTTAGGTCTAATGAGTGTGGTCTAGAGGTGGTTGTGAACTTATAACACTTAGTTATAAATGCAAAAAGGATTGAGTTGACGTTGAGGTGTTTAATTTTTAATTGAAAAATGATATGTGAGTAAAACTAGTGTCATTAATTAGAATTTAAAAAGATCTTTTTGTAAACACCTAAATCACCTCAATCGAACATTGAAAAGAAATTTGAAGCGAGCCAAAAATTTGCCTTTATTGCTATTAAATGATAGCAACAAGTTTATCAATTTTGTACAATGGGCCAAAATGCATGGCAATTGCGCCACGTCACATGACATAGAGAAGATCTTGTCGTAGTGCATTAGTTAAAATTAGATTGAATTAGATTTTCATGTGAAGGTCATTTCCATCAAACTTTATGAAATTAGGTTTCACAGGGGAGAGCAAATGCATTTTAGTATTTTAGTATACATATTAATTAATTGGTTCCACATTTAAATTGGGTTCCATCAAAATCCTTGGAGGGTATTTTTGTATTTTTTACATTTAAAAAATTCATATTAATTAAAATTAAATTAGACTTTTACAAACATACCATTTCCATATTCATATTATAAATTTCCATTTCCTCTAAAATCCATACCCATTTTTAAAATGGGCCATCCAAATCAATTCCTAATGCAACCAGTTTTAAAATTTTTTTTCTAAAATGACTACCGAAGGTCCAGAAGATGTGTTCCAAAAGAAATTTAATTTTTTTACATTCTAAACCCAGTTACTTTACAACCAGTTAGGGAATTTTTTTAAAAAATATTTTTTCCTTTGCTTTTTAAACCAGCTGTTCTTATAACCGATTTAAAAGGGCTTTTATTTTTTTAAAATAAAATTGCAAATAACTTTTTAGACCGGTTATTGCTATAACCAATCTCCCCTTTGAAAATCAAAAAACCGTTTTCACAATTGTAGTTTCTCAGATTTCACCATCTCCCTCATTCGAATTCTCTATTCCATCACCTAACAACTATTACACCTCTAATACCTATGATACATACCATCGTCGTGTTCCAGAGCTTCAATCTTGTTCTGGGTTCTTGTTCTATGGGTTCTTTGTCTTCTTTTGGATTTGTGCTCTTTGTGCTCGTCTTCTCCGAGCTCGTGTTCATGCTCTTTCTTGGTTTTACCTCTTCCCTGAGTTCATGCTCCTCTATCTCTTGAAATTTCTTCTACTTCTCATAAGTCTCATTATCACGTAGCATTTCATATTCTAGTTTTCATTTGTATTTAATCCATTCTTTTCACATAAATTTATCAATCTCAATTTTAAAAGATTTGAATACAAAAAATGTAGAGGAAAAAAGAGGAGGTTAAAATTTTAATTAATTAATTCTTTTTAATAAAAGACAAGGAAAAATAACTAGATACTTTAATTTTTTTTAGTGATTCCAATTAATTTTTTTGCATGATATAGAAAGTTTTTAAGTTTTTTTAAAATATAAAAATAAACAAAAACGTGTTTAGAGAAATATAAACAATTTTTTTTTATTTTAGAATCAGTTATCTGGTACACTAAAATATGCACGATAATTTATTTTAGTCTATATATTAACCCTATGCAAATTAAAATTTTAAGACCTGTTTTGTTTTAGAGTTTCTTTCTTTGACACTATATAAGCAATTTGCTTTACTTTAAAATTTGTTATCCATTATCTTTACATATTGAAAATATAAATAATAATTTGTTTTATTTTCACACAAGTTATTTTAAAATATTATACTAAAAATATGACAAACAATTATTTTATATCTAAATTATTTTAAAATTAATTAAAGTTGATGTGAGTAGTAGGAACTCCTATCATTTAAGGAAGTGGTTAACCATTCTTGACTCTCAATACTGCAAGGAAGATAATCTTTGTCCTTAAATTGTAGGCAAGAACATGCAAAAAAACAAAAAATATATTTGATAATTTGTTACCTATGCATATAAAAACTCAAACAACGTATTTTAATTCACAATTTATTATTTTCCCTCTGTGTTTATAAATCATTTAAAAACTTGAAAGTCATATTGATATTGATGTTTGTTAAATGTATTATAGTTTAGAGAAATCTCTTGGTTTTGATTTCATTTGTAACCTCAAATCATTAATACTTATCTCCCAGATCAAGATAAAAATTGATAGCTAATTTTATAATATGATAGATAAAAAAATGTTTACATAATATCATAAAATTTGAAAATAAAAATATAAATTTTAAAAAAGTTAAATTAAAAATAATAATAAAATAATAATTTCCATCCCGACGCAAATTACAAATGGACACAGAAGGAACAAGAGATAGATTGTTGAAGACACTGTTGCCAAACAGTAAGTATAGACTTGTTTAAAATTGCTCTTGTTTATCGCTTTCAGAATTGATCTTTTATATTTTATCAAAAAAAAAAGAATTTATAAAACATGTTTAAAAATAAAAAAAATATTTTATATGTTCTCTTATTTTTCAGAATAGCAATTCCAAAATACTATTCTTCAAATAATTTTTAATTTTTTATTCTTCAAAATACTTTTTCAAAATACATTATCAGACAATTTTTTTTGTTTGTTTTTACAGAACAAAATTTGTTTTCAAGATAAATTGCCAAACCAAGCAAGCCTAAAGCATTTATCATTTACAATAAGATGCTGCTTGTCATACAATCTAGTTCGTACTCTCTATTTTTTAAATTATAAAATATTTTCAGGTAAGTTTTATATATTAATAAATCTTATTAAATATAAAAATATAAACTTTCAAAAACACCATTCATTTAATAACATTAAATTTACACTAATTAATATTAAATAGAAAAGAAAATATTATTAAAATAAGCTTATTTAATAAACTTTAATATTTTCAAAGCATATTATATTTTGAGACGCTGAATCTTTTTTAAAAATATCTTATAATTTGAGACAAAAGTAATATTTTATATTTTTGTAACATATTTAGAGCCACAAGCCAAAACCATCATGCAAACGACTTGTTATTTAGAAATGGTAATTATAACTCTGTAAATTAAAGGAGTTGATAATTCAAAAAGATAATCTTAAATATTTGCAAATGATTAAGTTTCTAGTTGTATATTCCCTTCTACTTTTAATATAAGATGGATTTTGATTAAAAAAAAACATAACTTTATATCTTTGTACTTTTATTGGTTCTTATATTTTTTTTCGATGTTTTTGATCTTTGTACCTTTATTTTTCATTGTCTTAAGTTTCTCTATAAATAAAGTATAGGGACCTTAGAGGGATCTAAGACAATGAAAAATAAAAGTATAAAACTAAAAATATATAAAAAAGTATATGAATTAATAGCAAAACACGTGCAAAATACAGGGACATAAAGTTATGTTTTTTTAAAAAAATTGATTCTTAATATAAGACAAAGTTAAAGTATTAATTTTTTCTATTTTTATTCCTTGTTTATTTATTGTCATTTGAATTCCTAAATAATAATTAAATAAATTATTAATTATTAAAAAAGATAAAATTAAAAAGTTACATAGGGTTATATTAAACATAGAAGAAATACACACTTATTCAGTTTTAAAAACTAGACAGAATAAGCTTTTGATCTGATTTAATTGACCCCCCAAAACCGACCACAAGAGAACCAGTAAAAAAAAAAAATTGGTTGAAAACCAAACCAATTCCCTTAAAAACTAGTTTGAATTAATTAAAATTTAAAAAAATAATTAAAACAAAGAACAGCTAAGAATAACTAATATTAATCATATATTCGTCAACATATATCATTTTACCAAGTATTTATTAATATTTTTTAAAAAATATAAATATTTACATATATTTCTTATTTAATTATGATATATAAATTAAAATATATTAATTTAATATCAATTGGTTCAATAATGATCTAACCATAGTTGAGTCAATAAACTATAAATTAATAGTTAATCCAATTTAATAATCAATTTAATTTTTAAACTTTGCACTTATTCAACACAAAATGTAAATGTCAAATCTAGGATACACAAGTCAAAAACGCACCTAATTTTGCCAAACTAGAACATATCAAAAATTATAATTACATAAATAGATAAAAAAAAGGAAAAAAAAAAAACACCAAAGGACAAAGCCTGCAATTATTGCTTTCTGAAATCAATCCCAGGACACAAAATTTAACACCAGACTCTTTGCTTGCTTCTGTCAGTCTCTGTACAAGCCAACTTGGGATTTTTGGCTCTCTAGCTACTTCTTTTGTGAAAATCGTACATCAATTTGTTAGTACATCACTCAATATCCTAAAAAACTTGAGATACTATTATTTTCAACCTAAATTATTGTACTTCCTCTTACATTGGATCTTTAGTACTAATAATGGCCTTACAAGACATGTACCTTGAAAATGTTTTTAATTTTTTTAATTCAATGTGTTGCATATTATAAAATTAAACTTAAAATCTCATAATAAATTGATTAAACTTTCTTGACTAGTTAGACCAAACGCTCCTCAATGAAATCCATTCGTTATACGTTACCAGTAAAACAATTCATACTGAACCAAAAAATTTAGCAATCCATCTAATCATCTTTTTTTTTGGAATAATGATAAAGAAAACATATACCTAGCACAATGTCAATAACCATTGAAGTAAAGTAATTGAATACACTATCAAGGTCATCTTTTGCCAATTTAATTAGAAAAGTTCTTGTTCAATTCCATAATCAATTAGAAAATTTCTTTTCAGAGTTAATAAAAAAAAATTTTGGTCTTTGAACTTTTTTAATTATCGATTCAGTTCTTAAATTTTAATTAAGAATAACTTAATCTTTGAAGTCTCTTAACTCAAAATAATTCAATCATTAGTTTCTTAATTTGATCCAACAATTAATCCAGATTTCTTAACTCAATAGACCATAAGAACTAAGTTGTACTATTGAGTTAAAATTTGAAAACTAAATTGATAATTAAATGGAAATTTAGGGATGAAATTAAATTATCTCTAACAAACATACTATATATCAATCTTTTAAACAACAAACTTGTCTCATTTTGCATTTTAATCCCTTCCATTCTTTCAATTCGCTTCATCTGGTATATCTCATCTAAAAAAAAAAAAAAAACCCTCTGCACATGTATTCAACTTTTATGCTGTTCCTTTCTCAGGCTTCAAGAATTAATGTTTTAGGGTGACTTTTATAAACATGTTGAAAGACCTTATCAATTAATCAACAAGTATAATCAACCAGTAAAAAGACTAGGAATTTACCTTCAAGGCCAAATTTCAGTTTTTCCCTTTATAGTCAAACATTGTCTTCACAGCATTTAACAAATTGTTGTCGTCCCCATTTGGTGGCATATTTAGCCTCTTATATCTTGCTTTTTTAACCTTCTTCTCGAGCTTCAAACAAGAAATAATCAAGTCATGAAAGAAAAAATTTAATCACAGTTAAGTTCTTGATAAAAATTTTAATAAATAATTTACAAATATCAATTTAAATAATTGTAAGTTCAAGATTTCTAATTGCAAATAAAACCATTAACTTCTAAGTGTAATCCTTAATTCATATTTGAGATTACTGTTAACAACCATTTGAATCAATTATTGTAACTCAACTTTCAGAAAATGTTGTCCAAGACCCAATTATCTTTAATTTAATCTTTTGAGACTTTACTATCATTCTTTTAAAAAATAATGAAAGAAGAGGTGTGGCTTGCAGATTTGACTAAGGAATCAAAAGTGTGATCATAACATCACTAGTACACTTAATCTCATCAGAACTCCACAATTAAACCTACTTGTGCAACAGTAGTACTAAGATTGATGGCATCTTGGGAATTCCTCACAAATCTTTTAAACACCACCCTTTGCTATTGTTCAAGGTGGAAAAAGATGAAGGATTCTTTTGTATGTTAGGTCTTGTAACATTTGATTTTAGAATATAGTAGTTGTCATTTTAAACTCAAAAAAAAAAATATATGGGTAATGAAAAGAGTTTTGAGAGACTTGCATTGATGAGTTGGGAACAATGGAAAATGGAGAGTAATATCAAGCACAAACCCAGAGGAGAGAACTTGTGGGAGGAAATCCCCCAAAAAGAGAGAATGATAGGTAAGTTTCAAGTTTTAAAAAATTTACAAAGCTTGTCCCAATTTTAATAGGAAAAGCTTGCAAATTTCTAAAATTTAATATTTAAAATTTAATTTAAATTAATTGATGACCTATCTGTTATTCTCCTATCATGGCAAATGAACTTCATAAGTTAATTTCATTAAGAATCATTAGACCTCAACAAAATTTCAGCGTTCTTCCAAGAGCTGAAGTGTCAAAATGTGTCTTCCAAGGGACTTAAAGTAAAATTCTTCGAACTATATAATTTAGCTTATAGAAAAACTAGTTTATTGGCGTCATTGCACACAAACAAAAAACAAACATTCATTAGAAGAATGATTGTAAACCTCAAAAGATTACATTAATAATTATTTAATTTTTGATATTTTTTTTTTGAAAAATAAATTATAAACATTGATTCAAATAGTTATAAATCATAAATCTTAATTACAAATTAAAAGAATTACAATTTAAATTTAATATCTTATTTATGATTGAAATTTTAAATTTACAACTATTAAATCAATGTGTAATCCAACTTTTAGAAAATTTTATTATAAATCAACTGTGTTATTAATTCTTTTTTTTATACTTAACAATCATTTTGCCCACTTGACTGATTAAAAAAAAAAAAAACTAGCAGAGTCTACCCAAGTATTGAAATGATCAGTGGATGAATGTATATTCAAAATTCAAGCCAGAAGGGTATCAAGTGTTATTTTCGCAGAGTTCAGGGAAAGTGAGGGCAATTTACCCAAAGATTAGCTTTAAGACACAACCATAGAGCCGGGGTTGGGGGAGGAGTGGGGCATTACAGGAAAACAGTAATTGAGGGTAAACAAAATTCAATATTTTATACAAAGAGATGAAATTTTTTCAGCGTAATTAATTCCAATGCTCAGGATCATTGGGGATTTTCCCAAGACATATGCAATGCATGCTTGATACTTCTTTGAAGTACACCTCTAAGCATTCTCCAAACTTTTCAGTACAGATACTGCAAATGCAAGGCAATGTGGATAGCAATCACAGCCTCTCTGTATATTCTTCAATGATTCAGCCTCACCCTGTGGCAGATTCCACAAGCACAATTACTATGAATAATAACAATATATTAAAAGAATCTAAACATCATCACAAGGGTTCCCTCTTCATTTAATAGCATATGGCCTATGGTAAATCTTCAAATCAGATAGAGAA